>NW_026042335.1:324686-649373 GCF_023856365.1 Brienomyrus brachyistius | reverse complement strand
TTTTCCAAGGAACCTAAAATGGAGTGGAGGTCAGAGGAGTGGAGTTACCAAAAACCAACACTTCTGTCCATTACCTCCCCACTTTCTTGTTAGTTACAATATTTGTTCTGCATTACTGTACCGGTTTGGAGTCTTTTGATATTAAGGTGAATAACACAGTGAAAAAAGAGACAGATGCATTGACAGCAGTTGTGGCCACACTTTGGACTGGGAGTGTAAGAGCAAAGGAAACTGAATCCACTATGTTCTGTCCTGTAAATTTTTATTAAACAACACATGACACACATACGAGTCCTGTTTTAACTTTCAGGGCTGATGGTCTGCAGCCTGGCTTGTGGTCTACAGTGCAGAGCAGGTGCAGTCACTGTGCTGAGCCCGGCATTATAGTAATGATGCAGCCTTTCACACTGACCAGTGAGAAATAACCTTGAAAATGACTGTGCTCTTTGTGGTTCTCCTTTTGGAAACATCTTACCACCAAGAAACAGACTAAACGTATCTTCTACTTATCAGTCATCAGAAATGTCATGCAGTAATCAGAGGTTAGACAGCAAAAATGACTTTTGTATTTTTATCTTTTGTCATTCTTTTATCCAGCGACTACTAATTCTCGTCGGGGTCTGGAGAGGGTGGGACCTGTCCCAGGAAGCACAGAGCACAGGCCTGCATGGGATGCCATTCCACACAGACAAAAACAATTAAGATGCTCAGATTTGCCTCACTGTGTGATTTTGACTGAAAGATGAACTAAGCACAGTCTTGTGTGTATAAAAATGCGTAGATTCATTTAACTTTAACAATGAGATTCAGCAACATGACCTTATAGTGTTAATGATCGGTATCTTACTGGTATTAACTGAATTATGCAAAATTCTACATTATTCTATATTATTGCACCCAAATTGTTCATACTGACTAAATGTAATTACTGACATCCTGGACATACTGCTTTTTAGGTTTGGATTTAAAATGTTAGTAGACAAATTCATGCTGTCAATAACATCTCACTTGCTCACCCCCTTTTAGATAAAAATACCCTTTGTGGTTTTTCTAGTGAAGCAGAGGGCCTGAGCTGAGGACCTGACGGTTGTGTGGTTTTCGCTCACTGAGACGAGAGACACAAACACCCTGCTCTCAGTCGGTCAGTCTTCCTGTAAAATGTGGAGGTGAGACTGCTAGTGGAAAATTACTGACTGCAGCATCAACAACACATTTAAACAGCAGCACAAACAAAATGTTCCACAAATGCAGGACATCTGTATGCTTACAGCACACATCAGACACGCTGACCCTCAGCACTGAGCTCCTCCAGGCTCTGTGCTCTCCCCCTCCTCTTCAGTCTCTACACAAATCACTGCTGCTCCAGTGAAGATCCTGAATTTTGCAGGTGATACTACTACGTTTGCCATCATAACTGAAGGCGATGAGTCTGCCTACAGACTGGAAGTCGTACAGCTGACTATCCAGTTATGAACTTACATTATCCCAAATGTCCACATGCTTAAACTCCTCTCATCATCAGGGAGGAGCGTCCCTTGGCACTGTAGAGTAGATGGATGAGATAACAAGGCTGTCATCAATTTTATGTGACACCTCTCACCCTCCCAACAGACTATGGAGGCCCGGGGCAGCTCCTTCAGTAAGAGACTCAGACACCCGGCGTGTGACAGAACAGTACCGCAGGTCATTGGGCCCCACAGCAGTCAGGCTTTATAATCTGCACTCTGCTCATTGAACTTTTCCTCTGTTCACTGTCTTCTGATACAGTTTCTATCTGCTGCTGATCTGCAATATTGTTCCTCCTTATTCACTGACGTGCAGTGTTGCATTGAGCCAGTGCATTATTCCCCTGTGTGGCAGCTTCCTTTGGGAGGCTAATATCTTGCACATGAGCAATAATGTTACATGCAATAGGATTGTGTATAAGTTAAGGATTGTGCATAAGTTAATTTTAATATTCCTATAATATTCCTGTATGTAATATATTCTTATATTTTGTTTCTATTATTACCCTATATTTATAAATACATACATTTCTTTTACATTCATAATGATGTTGTTTGTTGTTTTGTGCCCCACTGCTCTTGTAACAAGCCTCAGTCTTGACTCTCCCTTTTAAGGTCTTGGCCTTAAATCACACTCGATATAGGTGGTGTCGTCCCCATCACCCTGACCAGGATACATGCTGTAAGATTAATGGATGGTGTTTATCTGTGTGATGAAAAAGAATGTGAATAAAACAAAAATGTACCATTATAAATGGGATCCCTAAGATGTGTGGTGGTTTCAGATGTGGACTGATGAGAATTTTGTTCTGTTGTGAAAGCTGTACATTCTGTTCCATGTACAGGGTAGTGATATGTAGCAATCATGTGCTCCAGTCAAATGTTCAGCTGCATGAATAATAATGGTGGCTTGTTTGGATAAAATAACTTAGGCTGAATACTTCAAAGCGTGACCTGGGTGAGGTAGAGAGGAAACAGGGTCTTACAAGCAGCAGGTATTGTTCTCTCTGTGTAGTTTTTACTCTTTGCAAAGTGAGCCCAGCACAGTGCAGTCAGTGGGTCAGTCTTCCTGAGCTGCATCTAACCAGTGGAAACATCTGCAGCACTGCAGAGAAGCACTCAGCAGACAAACAAACCAAAACAGCTTACAGCTGTATGTCACTTTTGGACAGAGGTGGACAAAGTACACAACTTCACTACTTGAGTTAAGTATAGATACTCCTCGTCAAATAATACTCAAAGCTTTTCAGTTAATTTTTTACTTCAGTTAAAGTACTGGAGTATTTGCATCTAAAAATACTTAAGTATTCAAAAGTACATTATGTTTTAAATGCAAGACATTTTTCAGAACCTAATGACTCCGGAACACCCCACTGAATACACTGACTGGCTTGTACATCTTGTAGAATAAAAAGCTTGTGGAATATGATACAATGACGATAGAAACACAACTGGCATAACAAAAGTACAGCCATTGTCATTTTCATCTTATTTAACACCCCCCACCCCACTCACACAAAAGAGCATGCTAGTGTTCTTACAGAGCCGTAGCAGTGTGTGTGTGTGTGTGCATGTGTGTGTCTGTGTGTGTATGTTTGTGTGTGTGTGTATATGTGTGTGTATGTGTGTGCATGTGTGTGTATGTTTGTGCGTGTGTGCATGTGTGTGTTTCTGTGTCTGTGTTTGTGTGTGTTTGTGTGTGTGTCTATGTGTATGTATGTGTGTGTGTGTGTGTTTGTGTGTGTGTCTATGTGTGTGTATGTTTGTGTGTGTGTGTGTGTGTGCATGTGTGTTTGTGTGTATCTGTGTGTGTATGTTTGTGTGCGTGTGTGTGTGTGTGTCTATGTGTGTGTATGTTTGTGAGCCAAGTAACAGGACAGGGAGCAAGAAACAAAACTCCTCTTTCTTAATTATCCACATCGTTATTAACGACACAGGTATATATACAGGTACATATACAGGTACATGTATATACTCAAAAATACATACAGTACACAACATTAAATGAAAAACGTAATTTAAGAACACTTGAAATTTTCATTCAGTTTCTTTCATCTGTTTAATATAATCGATCAGTCCCTGTGCGTTTGCCCCAAACCATTCAGCATGGTACACAAGGGAGACAAGTAAGCATGTGTCACATCAAAGAACTGATTGCAACAACTCAGCCTTTCCACAACATTAAAGCCGCTTATTCCCCCCATGCCATGAAGAAATAATCTCTGTGGCTCCCCTCTCCCCCTCCCTCAGCCCCCAGTCTGGCTTGAACATTTGCACTTCCAGTAAAAATGCGCCCCAAACACACTGACACCAAACTCCGTAAAATCCTGTGATTCAGTCTCAGAAGCACTGGCTCCCCTGCCCTCCTTCTGAACATTATTAAAGCTACACCCTGAACACTCTGTGTGACTGACATGAATGAGAAGCATCTTTATTCATAATCTCTGTAGCGGAGGTCAGAATACAGAGTGTCATTATTCCTGTCTTTCTTCTGTCTCCTGGGTTTTGGCTTCTTAAGGTTCAGGGCAGCGTAATTCAGTGTGTCCTCGTCATTGCACTGTGGAGACAAAGATGGCAGAATTGGATGGATCAAATTGGTTTGCTATTACTTATTTTCACAAATAGCACTTAAAATGCTGATCCCAGGATGGAAATCAGTCTGAGGTTCATTTGTTTTACTGACGATTTGTAATTTGAAATATTTATTACATACTTGCTTGCGTGACCATTCCACTTTTGATATATCACTGTTCTTTTCATCTGTTTAAAATATATAACACATCAATATATTATTTAATTTCACGCGGTATCATACAGTGGTCAGATAACATTCCGAATTTTCAAGCCATCAACATCCTTTTTGTCTCAAAAATGAAAGTAAAAATGACTTCTGTCAATTTAAGTGTGCATGTTTGGATATGTGTTATTTGTTCTCAGATATCATATATAATAAAATTGCTATAAAGGAGATCTTGGTAATAAAAGTTATTGATATGCAACTTATTGCAACATGTATATTTCAATAGATTTTGCAAAATATGAAAGATATAATACAAAAATGTTAATCTTACAGTAGAAAAAGGTTTATGTAAATAAGGTGAGATTTAATAATGGATTTTTAAACTGGGTTACCTGTGTCACGACCGCGGTCGGGCGAAGCAGCGATCGTGCGGGTCGGCAGGCGAGCAGGAACAGGCAAGTAGGCAAAGTCGGGAAATACTGGGGATTTATTCGTGGACAGGAAACAGATACGGGGAACATCTACTCACGCCAACGAACATCAATGACAGACAAGGAAAACTGGGGAGACCAGGACTTAAATACACAAGACTGATTGAAAGCAAACGGACACAGCTGGGTACGATCCGGGAAACACACGTGGGTAAGCAGGGGGCGTGGCACACAGGAGGAGCGGACGAGCCGGGCATGACAACCTGCAAGAGTGGTTTTAATATGAACATTTTATCTATCATAAAACAATTTTATATTTCTATAATTTGTGAAAATCTACATTTTGTCCTTCGTCTGAGTGCATAAAGCCGGGCAGCGTACCTGCACAGTGTGTACAGGTCAGTTTACATCTTATACAAATGAGAGCAACGTTCAGAATAATGCTGCAAGATAAAACTATCAGCAAGCCAGAGTGAAGAGGATCCAGCAGCTTCTGAAAGCCTGTAACAAAGAGATAGATTTCAGCATAATGATATAGAGACACATTTCCCATTTGCTTACATTACATTAGTTAAAGATAAAATCTATAATACATTACAGCAGTTGTTTTGTAAATAGTCCATTTTTAACATGAACTTCTAGTATTTTGCATTTTAACAATTTCTATTAATATTTGAAATAATTATTAAATTAACATCTGTGTAATTAAATTTAAGCACTTAAATTAGAAAATTCAATACATTAAAATAAGAAATAAATGTCTTAATAGCAGAATAAGCTAAATAAAACTTTGAAGCAGATGTACTCTCCACACTGGGTGCTACCATCTATATCCAGCTCTGTGCCGTTCCCAAACAGCATCTCCCCTCACTGGGTGTTACCATCTATATCCAGCTGTGTGCCGTTCCCAAACAGCATCTCCCCTCACTGGGTGTTACCATCTATATCCAGCTGTGTGCCGTTCCCAAACAGCATCTCCCCTCACTGGGTGTTACCATCTATATCCAGCTGTGTGCCGTTCCCAAACAGCATCTCCCCTCACTGGGTGTTACCATCTATATCCAGCTGTGTGCCGTTCCCAAACAGCATCTCCCCTCACTGGGTGTTACCATCTATATCCAGCTGTGTTCCATTTCCAAACAGCATCTCCCCTCACTGGGTGTTACCATCTATATCCAGCTGTGTGCCGTTCCCAAACAGCATCTCCCCACACTGGGTGTTACCATCTATATCCAGCTGTGTGCCGTTCCCAAACAGCATCTCCCCACGCTGGGTGTTACCATCTATATCCAGCTGTGTGCCGTTCCCAAACAGCATCTCCCCACGCTGGGTGTTACCATCTATATCCAGCTGTGTTTCGTTCCCAAACAGCATCTCCCCTCACTGGGTGTTACCATCTATATCCAGCTGTGTGCCGTTCCCAAACAGCATCTCCCCACACTGGGTGTTACCATCTATATCCAGCTGTGTTTCGTTCCCAAACAGCATCTCCCCTCACTGGGTGTTACCATCTATATCCAGCTGTGTGCCGTTCCCAAACAGCATCTCCCCACACATGGCCACGGCGCAGTAGTAAGTCCCAGCATCGGAGAGGCTGAGGTTCCCCTTGGGGAGGCTGTAGACGCAGCTCCGTGTAGGAGATCCAGCCTCAGGGCTCTTCTCACACTCATCACTGCTGTTTCCGTGGCTGTAAATGACTCCAGGAAGGGATTCTCCTGATCCATGTCTGAACCAGTAAACACTGTGTTCTCCTGCACAGCTCCCAGTCTCTATCGTACACTGCAGGCTCACAGAGTCTCCTGGCTGCAATGTGTCAGACACAGGCTGCTGTACCACTGTCCTGCTGTTGGAGTCTTTACCTGAAAAGCAAAATAGTCATGATGACAGCCCTTTGAGAATAACAATGGAAAATACAGATCCTCAAATCCTGAATCGATGTTCTTCTAGCCATCCAAGAAATCAGTAACTTCTTGGAGAACAGCTGACATTCTTTTCTCTTTTTATTGTATTACTGATTATTAGTATATATCCGGTAACACTATACATTAACTGCACCTACATAATACCTAAATAAAAATTATATGATAATAACAAACATTATAATCATATAATGTCTTGTATTAATGTATGAAGGTAGATGAATATAATTAATTTCAATTCAAAGAAATGACGTGTGTAAAGTGTACTTTATATTTTCATGATTTTCGTGACTTTACATTTGGTTTATGTTGCCCCTTTTCCACAGGAAGGTATTTATTGTTTTTGCATATTTAGCTCTTGATGTGTTTTGGTATTTTTGAGCATTTTGCTGTAGTACCTGCATGATTTAATTAAAGAGCCGAAGAGCTCTTTGCCCATTACTAGTTTGTCTATCTTTTAACATTAAAGAAAAAGTATACATAGTAAAAGGAATTACTTGGTTTGGTAGTTGCTCCTATTAATTTTCTTATGTGCACAAAAGTAAGTTTTTCCGTTCAACCATAGCACTACAGTGAAAAGCAAAACGTCATGGGAAATGCAATTATGCTTTATTCCAATACACATTGCTAATTTTTCATTATTATTACATTTATTCAGCATAATATCTTCAATATCTTCTGGCCTGAAATCTTTTCCTGCTACACTGAAGACTCTCTCAGCCTGTGCAGAGAAAGCTGCAGCCAAAGGGTTGGCGTCCTCTGATAAACATGGTTGGCTCAGGTATCAGTGACATTATGTGAAGCTTTCATGGCAGGAATAGGGTCTAGTTTGACTTTTGATGCAGGAAAAGTGTTTGGGACGTTTCTTAGGTTAGAAACTGCCGTCACTGCAGCCAACACTGACTTCTAAGGAGAGACACTCAGCTCTTCCTATGAGCAGATCCACCATGGTGCACAAAATGACAGTTTAATTATTATTTTAGGTGACACTTCAAATGTTGCATTATTTAATTCTGAATAAAACGACATTTTTATAACAATGACGTATAACAATGTTAATGTGTTTATGTATAACTCATATTTAAATAATAGACTGTATAGTTAAAAGCTACACCGACAGTACGTATATGAACTTGAATTTGAATCCGAACCCTTTTTCGTTCTTCTTCTTTAAATTCAAATATGAATTTCAATGCCACAACCTGTTTTCAACCACAATTCAAATTTAATTCAGATTAACAAAATGAACTGAAATTCTGAATTTTAGGATACGTATTTGAGAATTTCATTCTCAAATCATTTCTGATTGGTGCACATCCCTAGTTCATATGTTAAATCATGCATTTTTTTTCAGAGTGAATACACACTGACTGCTCAGATAAATAATGTCAAAAATAATTTTCTTTGGTTACTTAAGATTTTTGCACAGTCCTATACCATACATAACAACTCAAACATTTTATTTTTATGTTATTTGTTTTAAAGAGGCTGCCATGTGTAACATTAACATCTGTATAAAGAGAAGGTTAGGCGTTTTGGCTGACAGCAAGCAAAATGCAACAAATTGTATAATAATAATAATAATAATAATAATAATAATAATAATAATAATAATAATACCCCTCCTGGAGCCGACACCTTATCGTGGTGGAGGGGTTTGCGTGTTACAATGATCCCAGGAGCTATGTTGTCTGGGGCTTTATGCCCCTGGTAGGGTCACCCAAGGCAAACAGGTCCTTGGTGAGGAACCAGACGAAGTGCGGCTCAAAAACCCCTTATGATGAAGAAAATTTTGGAACCACGTTTTCCCTTGCCCGGACGCGGGTCACCGGGCCCCCCCCCTGGAGCCAGGCCTGGGGGTGGGGCTCGATGGCGAGCGCCTGGTGGCCAGGCCTACACCCATGGGGCCTGGTCGGGCGCAGCCCGAACAAGGCACGTGGGTCCCCCCTCCAATGGGCTCACCACCCATGGGAGGGGCCATAGGGGTCGGGTGCGAAGTGATCTGGGCGGCGGCCAAAGGCGGGGAGTGGGTGGAGGTGGGTTATTGTGTTGGAGGAGGGAGATGGTGAGGGTGGAGGTGGGCCATGGTGTGGGCGGAGGGGGGTTATTGTGTGGGAGGAGGAGGGAGATGGTGAGGGTGGAGGTGGGCCATGGTGTGGGCGGAAGTGAGAGATGCTGTGGGTGGAGGTGAGAGATGGTGCTGGTGAAAGTGAGAGATGCTGCAGGCGGAGGTGGGCCATGCTGCTGGGGGAGGTGAGAGATGGTATAGGTGCAGATGTGCTATGCATCCACTAGTATGCTGAACCCCATATAGCTGGAACCACAACATTCCGGTGGAGGCAAAGGCGTCGTCAGACCCTCAAGTTTACAATGGTTCACCTACGACCAGCCGCAGAGGCACCAGAGCAGGGAGCCCCTGTGTTATTATCATACGATACTCTCTACTCTACATTTTTCTGGCCATAATGTATCTATACCCACAGTATAAACAGAGTGATGCTTCACAGTGTATAGTGTCTGCCCCTAACTGAACTTTTAGCTATGTTTCCATTACAGTTCTATGTATATGCGACAAAATGTGAATAGGGTGGAAACACCATTATTGGATGTCATGTGAATAACAATCACCATGTATCGTCCCGTAAGATTAAGATCCATGTCTCAAATTTCAGCATGGCGTTATTTCCACAAATTCGAAGCTCTACAAGAACTCATTGTGTCTTCAGTCTTCTAATTTGCAAATTCTGCTTTCTTTGCAGTTTGGCGGATTACTACTTTTTCGGCTCACCACAGAAACCAGCTAGACTTAGCCCGCTAAGCCACACGCTACCCCCAGCCCCCCATGTCCATGCTGTGAGAGTCTGCATGGTCGCACATGCATATTTGACGGGCTGCTTCACTCTGGAAGCAGACCTGCACTAAACCTGCACTGGACATGCGATCGGCTCCCGGCTGCAGCACCTCCTCCACCTCCTCTTGGCCAGATTATCGATTAACTGATAGCAACGGTCTGAAATGACAGTCATTAACTGTCACCTCACTATCCTGCGCTTGACAGTCTGCCGAAAACTAATTCAAAGGAGACCAAGGATGATCAGAGTGACGATAGAGGAAATTTGGCATTTTCTCAGCTGGTCTAGGGTCAGTCCATCAAGGGTATGTATCTGTTATCTCTACCAGACTGTAAGCAAGCAAGGGCATGCTGGCATCCGTTAATCATCTGGTTCACTACGTCTCGTAAAGTTAGCGAACTGATACCGTATCCTCAAATCCGCAGACTATTACACACGGAATATTCTCGAAGCTTTAAATCGGGTGGAGCGGCAGCACGCTGAAGCAGTTGACCCGATACGGTTCAACTTGTGCTGTTTAGAGGAACGTTCCCCTTTAAGGTGGGTGGTTTTTCCACACAGTACAATAAAATTCTTAGCGAGAAAATTATCTTGAGAATGAATGTTACAGCCTTATTTAATGAAATTGTAATAAGACCAACATGCATAACAGCTGAGAGTGCACATGAGGTGACAGGGGTGAATGCATTTTTGTCTGGGATAGTTTAACTGAAAAATGGAGCGAAATGGAAGAAAAGAGTCTTATTGCACAGCTACTGACATTAAAATTAAGGTTATTCGTCTACAGTTCCATTGTGTCTCCTCTATACATACCTCTCCAGATATTCACATTTTTGTTGGAAAGCAAGGTCCTGGAACAATTGGAAGCTAAGAGCCTTGCTCAAGGAACTCTGGGATTTGAGCTGCCGACCTTCTGATCACAATCAGTCCTATGCTACTGAGTCATACACGGCCCCCACAGATACATTCAGCAGAGAGTTGGAGTTTCCCGGGAAGAATGTCAGCAGGCGTGCTTTAGTATATGCATGTCCTATAAATAAACACTTCTGGATGCTAGCTGGGCTCCGTGTGGATGGGGGTCTGTATGTGTCTCACCGGGCCCAACGTGGCTGGAGATGAGGCCATCGTCTCCAAAGGGACTCTGTTTCGACTGTCTCCCCGTCTCCCAGACACTCCGCCAGCGTGTCTCCAGGATACGTCGTGTGCCGATTTGGCCTCACCGTCCACCCCAAGCAGGCAAGCTGAGTCACTGCCCCTCAGATTTCCCTGCTGCCAGCTGGGAATCCGACATTCGATTATTCCAGTGCGAGTCGTCTGAAAAGAGGCCCGCAGAGGAAGCTATGATCACCAGACGACGTGAGAGGGGGAGACGCGCACCGCAGCCCCGGCTGTGCCCTGCGCCCTCCGCTTCTACTGACAGAACATGGTAAAATCCCCTCCAATTTACTTTGCAATTTCATAAAGGATTCTGTAGACGGCAGTGCCTACCCTTGCTTGGGAGTGTAGAGGTGGGCCTGTGAAGGATAGAAGGAACGACAATCTGGAAAACAATCATAGATCTGCCTGGGATCAGCGATCAGAAAGCCAACAAGAAGAGCAACCGTGGCAGGAGGTGAAGCCCTGGGAGGCTCAGGCCGTAGCAGGAGGTGAAGGTGGGAGGAGCTGAGCCTCATTGGTTTTCTGTCTCTCTCTCTCATCCTCTCTCTCTCTCTCTCTCTCTCTCTCTCATGGAGATCACATGTTAAGCAACCATTAGCCAGCTCTAATGAGAATCAACATGCTTTCCTGCAAAATGCTAACATTAGCTCGCATCATATATAACAGCAATGTGGGAACAGCTTATTATTCCTTAGGGAATGTGTAACTTACCAATTACAGCTGGTGTTGGGTGCAGAATGCCAACTGAAAGAGAAGCATACCTGGTCATTTATCAGAATATATTTAATCTTGAATGGCATCCTGAAGTGGCAGAGTGGGTCTCACCTTTCCCTTGCAACTCTAAGGTTTGGGGTTCGCGTGTGTGTCTATGTGTGTGTGTCTCTCGCATGTTTTCCACCAGGTTTCCTGCAGGTACCCTGGCACATTTCCATAGTGCATAGGCATGCAGTCAGGCTGAACATCACCTTTGAATCACCTGCAGTGTATGATAATGAGTGAGTGCGCCCCCTGGTGGTCTGGCAGGCTGTCTGCAGTGTGCTCCTGTCATGTACTACCCAGGATGGACTCTCTGATGCCTGAACATACCCATCCTCCTCACTGGCTGACTAACTCAGGATGCTAGAGATTTCTATATTAAGGAGGCATTAGAGTGCACTGTGGTACTATAGTGTAACCAGTAAAATCAGCCACATTAAGATCACATGACCAAAAATAAGTGACATAATGCTCTGGATTCGCAAAGGATTGTATCGCTGTGTCACTCCAAAAGGACTGACGAGCGTTTATAAGGAAAACAAAATATGGCTGTGGCTGGGGGTAAATAAAACGAGAGCTCATAAAACGAGAGCTCATCTCCTGAAAGAAGCAGCCAGAGGAATAATGGAAAGCTTTCGCAGTGACACTCGTCTGGCTGAAGGAAGACCTGCAATCAGACACAGCCATTAACCTGCACTGGAGAAAGTGGGAGCGGAGAAAAGCGTGATGTTTTCAGCCGAGCTGTAAACTGTGATATGAATCCCTTACAGAAATGGAAATCGCTGGAAGCTGATTCAGCCCCCCTCCCCATCTCTCTCCATTCCCAAACATAACAAACTGACATTTTGATAAACGGTCAGTTTAGAATGCTGTTTGGTGACATTTTAGCTTTTGTTGCGTCAATATAGAAAAACATCCCAAAAAAGAGTGTATAGATCTTTCTGTAAGTGTTTTAGAGGCAAATAGAATCACAGGGCTTGGAGTAAGATGCTGTCCATCACACACACACACACACACACACACACACACACACACACACACACACACATAACAGGACGACATTAACCCCCACCCAGCCCTAACCTTAAGCATAAATAATCAAACAAAACACGAGGCTTTTCGCATTATTTGTTTTTTTGATTGCATGCACAGATCTTTGTGGGGACCTTAAAAATGCTCCCCACAACATCAAAATGCCAAAATTTTATTACATTGTGTGGGACATTTGGTCCCGACAATGGACTATAATCCTGATCCACACACACACACACACAGACGCACACAGACACACACACACAAATGTTGCCGTACCTATCTAAATGGGGACCTTCCATTCATTTCTACGGGAAAAACCCTTAACGCTTACACAGCTGCAACCTTAACTCTAAGAAACCAAACAAAATGCAAGACTTTTGGCATTTTTACTTTTTTGATTGCATTCACACGCCATGGAAATGATGGAAATGGAAGCCAGTGGGTTCCAGACTGGCCGACGGTAACCTGGCGCGATCGAGGTGCCCAGGATGGGGGACGTAAAGCAGAGGAAAGGCCACAGCTCCTGGGCTGGAGGAGGGCAGTGAGGGTAGCTCACAATTTGGCAGATGCTAGTGGCACTGGGTGTGTAAGAAGCCGCCCAGTGGCCCAATAATGGAACCCGATTGGTTGGCAGTATTCTCTAAATGTGGGTAGGTATTTTTGAGTGCTCTTGAAAAATAACTTGCTCTTTTAATCTGACTCCATTTTATATAGTTGAGCAATTGCATTAGAATCTTTTAGTTGTATCTCCAGATAATTCAAGCTGCTCTGATGACTTCCAGGCTTTTCCTATGTTTAGCTAAACTCATTCATTCGGAATCGTCTCACAGGATTGGCTTTTGGCCAATATAGTGATATCTACAGGCACAATATGTACTCAGTTTGCTCCCAGTTCAAGGCCCACAGGATCAGGATCCCTTTGAGGGTATCAGCCACATGATCTCCAGCATGTGAGTTTGACCGTTTGGGGTCATTCATAAAGGTGGAGTCTGAGGGTCAGCATATGTGATCGCTCTCTTGAGTCATCCGCTCCTCTCGCCCGTTGGATGAGGACGTAGCGCTGAGCTTGTCAGAGACCTATCTACAGATCTGTCAGATGCTCTCCTCGGGGGCCTGACGGAGACCGCGGCTGCCCTTCGTACCTGGCAGTTTGCGGTCAAACTGACGGCCCACTGAGGAATCCCCTGGCATCTCAATCGCTCTGCCACCTGGGAGGAAGGAAGCATCAAATTATTCAATAATCCCACAATAGCACAGAAGACATTTTTTTTCTCAGATGTTTTCAAATGTCCAGGATGTGGCAGAAGGCCACAGATTAATTCCATCTGATGAGTTAACATGGAATAATTTCTCATCCTTCAGTCTTCGAGTCTCCGCGTGACTTCCGGCCCGTACAGGAAGCTCAGTTCTGTTAGATGAGTTGACATGGAAGTTTCCCAAATGCGCCTCTCCTTCTATCTGGTGTCTCTAACACCATCTGTCTCCCGTGATTTCCGCAGTGCACTCTGAACCTGCTCCCTCGCCTGCACAAACACATCAACGTGTCACAACAACACGTAATAAAATAAAGACACAACAAGCAAATAACAAAATCCTGTATTTAAATATTTCATATGAGCATCATGGGTAATTTGCTCATGCGGAAACAGACAAATAACAAACCTAATTTCCTCCTTGTTTTCTGCATGACTCGACTGCACAGTGCACTTTAATGTCTTTTCGAGGGCTGTCAACCAAATACCTGAGGCTGCAGGTCAGTTTCCTTTGTTGCTTTCAGAATTTTTAACGAATACTCTGGGGCACCAACAAAGAGGACCCATGTCTCAGGTACGGTGTGAACAGTGAAGAAGAAAACACACAGTGCCATGCAGTAGGAAACGAGGGAGTTCATCAGGAGGACATCTCCATAAGTTGATGTTTTTGCTGTATTGCAGGTGAAGGTTAACATTTTTCCAGAAATGTAATAATCTAGCTTTCCAGATTAGCACTGCTGCTTGCATCCTGCTTCATTTTAGGATGGCGGATGCTGCATTCCATCACACACTCAGCAGAACAAGCATTTCAAAGCATGGTTCCCCGTGAGGTGAAGAATCTCACTCGGACAAACTACAGCTCGGCTGTAATTACGGATCACCTTCCCAGGAATCGATGACACTTGGAGGTAGGCGAGGGTGTCAGAAGACGTTTCTCTACTTTTGAAAATAAGGGAAGATTGCGGAGAAAAAAGAAATATAGCATCACAAAGAGATCCTCCTGCAGCTGTGGACACTCTCTGAAGCTCATGAGGCCGGCAGGGGTGACGTTTTTGTCCGGTCATGGAGGGATCCATCACAGAAGTTGCAATAATGGGGTTGTGGGTTTTTAATGTCCTGAAATGTTCTCCACACTTTAACACACTCCTTTGGTTTTAAGTTCTTCTTATCAGTTGTCTTTTCTGAATTCAAAAAGCTTTACCTACATGACTGTCATAAGTACTTTGTATAAAACTCTAGCTGTGTCAGGTAAGGAGTCACGGTGTTATTATTATTATTATTCTTGTTGCTGTTCACACCTTCCCCTAACCGCTGATCTATTGCAGTTCCACACCTGGCCTGTAGGGGTTAGACTGAGCTGTAATGCAGGACTTCTGGCCAGCGCCCGCAGAAGCCTCGCCCCCATCCTGTACATCTCCAGGCTTGGACAGGTTCTCTTGTGGTACATGAAACGTCATTGTTGCTAATTCCCAGCTGGAGCAGTCCTTTCTTACAAAACGATTTCTATGTTAAGCATCCTTAGCAGGGGCTGGACAGCCTGGCTTAAAATCCATGCCAGCAAGGCTGGGATATTCCAGCGAGCCCCTCTGTGACACACACACACACAATGAAGATGGCCCAAGCATGCGTATAAGTAGACCCTTAGGAGCCTCCTGCATGTTCCATTGAACACACCTGAGGAGTAGAGATAAGGGCTGCAGGCAAGTCTGCTTACACTGCCCAGGGTCCGAGCACAGAGTCAGACTCTGGGGTCCCAGCACAGGGGTCCCAGCACAGAGTCAGAGTGTGGGGTCCGAGTGCAGAGTCAGAGTGTGGGGTCCGAGCACAGGGGTCCCAGCACAGAGTCAGAGTGTGGGGTCCGAGCGCAGAGTCAGAGTGTGGGGTCCGAGCGCAGAATCAGAATGTGGGGTCCGAGCACAGGGGTCCCAGCACAGAGTCAGAGTGTGGGGTCCGAGCACAGGGGTCCCAGCACAGAGTCAGAGTGTGGGGTCCGAGCACAGGGGTCCAAGCACAGAGTCAGAGTGTGGGGTCCGAGCACAGGGATCCGAGCGCAGTCAGAGTGTGGGGTCCGAGCGCAGAGTCAGACTGTGGGGTCCGAGCGCAGAATCAGAATGTGGGGTCCGAGTACAGGGGTCCCAGCACAGAGTCAGAGTGTGGGGTCCGAGCACAGGGGTCCCAGCACAGAGTCAGAGTGTGGGGTCCGAGCACAGGGGTCCCAGCACAGAGTCAGAGTGTGGGGTCCGAGCACAGGGGTCCCAGAACAGAGTCAGAGTGTGGGGTCCGAGCACAAGGGTCCCAGCACAGAGTCAGACTGTGGGGTCTGAGCGCAGAGTCAGAGTGTGGGGTCCCAGCACAGGGGTCCCAGCACAGAGTCAGACTGTGGGGTCTGAGCGCAGAGTCAGAGTGTGGGGTCCGAGCACAGGGGTCCCAGCACAGAGTCAGAGTGTGGGGTCCGAGCACAGGGGTCCCAGCACAGAGTCAGAGTGTGGGGTCCGAGCACAGGGATCCGAGCGCAGTCAGAGTGTGAGGCCTCAGCGCAGAGTCAGGGTGTGGGGTCTGAGCGCAGAGTCAGAGTGTGGGGTCCGAGCACAGGGGTCCAAGCACAGAGTCAGAGTGTGGGGTCCGAGCACAGGGGTCCCAGCACAGAGTCAGAGTGTGGGGTCCGAGCACAGGGGTCCCAGAACAGAGTCAGAGTGTGGGGTCCGAGCACAAGGGTCCCAGCACAGAGTCAGACCGTGGGGTCTGAGCGCAGAGTCAGAGTGTGGGGTCCCAGCACAGGGGTCCCAGCACAGAGTCAGACTGTGGGGTCTGAGCGCAGGGTCAGAGTGTGGGGTCCGAGCACAGGGGTCCCAGCACAGAGTCAGAGTGTGGGGTCCGAGCACAGGGGTCCCAGCACAGAGTCAGAGTGTGGGGTCCGAGCACAGTGGTCACAGCACAGAGTCAGAGTGTGGGGTCCGAGCACAGGGGTCCAAGCACAGAGTCAGAGTGTGGGGTCCGAGCACAGGGATCCGAGCGCAGTCAGAGTGTGAGGCCTCAGCGCAGAGTCAGGGTGTGGGGTCTGAGCGCAGAGTCAGAGTGTGGGGTCCGAGCACAGGGGTCCAAGCACAGAGTCAGAGTGTGGGGTCCGAGCACAGGGATCCGAGCGCAGTCAGAGTGTGGGGTCCGAGCGCAGAGTCAGACTGTGGGGTCCGAGCGCAGAATCAGAATGTGGGGTCCGAGCACAGGGGTCCCAGCACAGAGTCAGACTGTGGGGTCTGAGCGCAGAGTCAGAGTGTGGGGTCCCAGCACAGGGGTCCCAGCACAGAGTCAGACTGTGGGGTCCGAGCACAGGGGTCCCAGCACAGAGTCAGAGTGTGGGGTCCGAGCACAGGGGTCCCAGCACAGAGTCAGAGTGTGGGGTCCGAGCACAGGGATCCGAGCGCAGTCAGAGTGTGAGGCCTCAGCGCAGAGTCAGGGTGTGGGGTCTGAGCGCAGAGTCAGACTGTGGGGTCCGAGCACAGGGGTCCGAGCACAGAGTCAGAGTGTGGGGTCCGAGCACAGGGGTCCCAGCACAGAGTCAGAGTGTGGGGTCCGAGCACAGGGGTCCCAGAACAGAGTCAGAGTGTGGGGTCCGAGCACAAGGGTCCCAGCACAGAGTCAGACCGTGGGGTCTGAGCGCAGAGTCAGAGTGTGGGGTCCCAGCACAGGGGTCACAGCACAGAGTCAGACTGTGGGGTCTGAGCGCAGAGTCAGAGTGTGGGGTCCGAGCACAGGGGTCCCAGCACAGAGTCAGAGTGTGGGGTCCGAGCACAGGGGTCCCAGCACAGAGTCAGAGTGTGGGGTCCGAGCACAGGGGTCCCAGCACAGAGTCAGAGTGTGGGGTCCGAGCACAGGGATCCGAGCGCAGTCAGAGTGTGAGGCCTCAGCGCAGAGTCAGGGTGTGGGGTCCGAGCACAGGGGTCCAAGCACAGAGTCAGAGTGTGGGGTCCGAGCACAGGGGTCCCAGCACAGAGTCAGAGTGTGGGGTCCGAGCACAGGGGTCCCAGAACAGAGTCAGAGTGTGGGGTCCGAGCACAAGGGTCCCAGCACAGAGTCAGACCGTGGGGTCTGAGCGCAGAGTCAGAGTGTGGGGTCCTAGCACAGGGGTCCCAGCACAGAGTCAGACTGTGGGGTCTGAGCGCAGAGTCAGAGTGTTGGGTCCGAGCACAGGGGTCCCAGCACAGAGTCAGAGTGTGGGGTCCGAGCACAGGGGTCCCAGCACAGAGTCAGAGTGTGGGGTCCGAGCACAGTGGTCACAGCACAGAGTCAGAGTGTGGGGTCCGAGCACAGGGGTCCAAGCACAGAGTCAGAGTGTGGGGTCCGAGCACAGGGATCCGAGCGCAGTCAGAGTGTGAGGCCTCAGCGCAGAGTCAGGGTGTGGGGTCTGAGCGCAGAGTCAGAGTGTGGGGTCCGAGCACAGGGGTCCAAGCACAGAGTCAGAGTGTGGGGTCCGAGCACAGGGATCCGAGCGCAGTCAGAGTGTGGGGTCCGAGCGCAGAGTCAAACTGTGGGGTCCGAGCGCAGAATCAGAATGTGGGGTCCGAGCACAGTGGTCCCAGCACAGAGTCAGAGTGTAGGGTCCGAGCACAGGGATCCCAGCACAGAGTCAGAGTGTGGGGTCCGAGCACAGGGGTCCCAGCACAGAGTCAGAGTGTGGGGTCCGAGCACAGGGGTCCCAGAACAGAGTCAGAGTGTGGGGTCCGAGCACCGTGGTCACAGCACAGAGTCAGAGTGTGGGGTCCGAGCACAGGGGTCCAAGCACAGAGTCAGAGTGTGGGGTCCGAGCACAAGGATCCGAGCGCAGTCAGAGTGTGAGGCCTCAGCGCAGGGATCCGAGCGCAGTCAGAGTGTGAGGCCTCAGCGCAGAGTCAGGGTGTGGGGTCTGAGCGCAGAGTCAGAGTGTGGGGTCCGAGCACAGGGGTCCGAGCACAGAGTCAGAGTGTGGGGTCCGAGCACAGGGATCCGAGCGCAGTCAGAGTGTGGGGTCCGAGCGCAGAGTCAGACTGTGGGGTCCGAGCGCAGAATCAGAATGTGGGGTCCGAGCACAGGGGTCCCAGCACAGAGTCAGACTGTGGGGTCTGAGCGCAGAGTCAGAGTGTGGGGTCCCAGCACAGGGGTCCCAGCACAGAGTCAGACTGTGGGGTCTGAGCGCAGAGTCAGAGTGTGGGGTCCCAGCACAGAGTCAGAGTGTGGGGTCCGAGCACAGGGGTCCAAGCACAGAGTCAGAGTGTGGGGTCCGAGCACAGGGATCCGAGCGCAGTCAGAGTGTGGGGTCCGAGCGCAGAGTCAGACTGTGGGGTCCGAGCGCAGAATCAGTATGTGGGGTCCGAGCACAGGGGTCCCAGCACAGAGTCAGAGTGTGGGGTCCGAGCACAGGGGTCTGAGCGCAGAGTCAGAGTGTGGGGTCCCAGCACAGGGGTCCCAGCACAGAGTCAGACTGTGGGGTCTGAGCGCAGAGTCAGAGTGTGGGGTCCGAGCACAGGGGTCCCAGCACAGAGTCAGAGTGTGGGGTCCGAGCACAGGGGTCCCAGCACAGAGTCAGAGTGTGGGGTCCGAGCACAGGGATCCGAGCGCAGTCAGAGTGTGAGGCCTCAGCGCAGAGTCAGGGTGTGGGGTCTGAGCGCAGAGTCAGACTGTGGGGTCCGAGCACAGGGGTCCGAGCACAGAGTCAGAGTGTGGGGTCCGAGCACAGGGGTCCCAGCACAGAGTCAGAGTGTGGGGTCCGAGCACAGGGGTCCCAGAACAGAGTCAGAGTGTGGGGTCCGAGCACAAGGGTCCCAGCACAGAGTCAGACCGTGGGGTCTGAGCGCAGAGTCAGAGTGTGGGGTCCCAGCACAGGGGTCACAGCACAGAGTCAGACTGTGGGGTCTGAGCGCAGAGTCAGAGTGTGGGGTCCGAGCACAGGGGTCCCAGCACAGAGTCAGAGTGTGGGGTCCGAGCACAGGGGTCCCAGCACAGAGTCAGAGTGTGGGGTCCGAGCACAGGGGTCCCAGCACAGAGTCAGAGTGTGGGGTCCGAGCACAGGGATCCGAGCGCAGTCAGAGTGTGAGGCCTCAGCGCAGAGTCAGGGTGTGGGGTCCGAGCACAGGGGTCCAAGCACAGAGTCAGAGTGTGGGGTCCGAGCACAGGGGTCCCAGCACAGAGTCAGAGTGTGGGGTCCGAGCACAGGGGTCCCAGAACAGAGTCAGAGTGTGGGGTCCGAGCACAAGGGTCCCAGCACAGAGTCAGACCGTGGGGTCTGAGCGCAGAGTCAGAGTGTGGGGTCCTAGCACAGGGGTCCCAGCACAGAGTCAGACTGTGGGGTCTGAGCGCAGAGTCAGAGTGTGGGGTCCGAGCACAGGGGTCCCAGCACAGAGTCAGAGTGTGGGGTCCGAGCACAGGGGTCCCAGCACAGAGTCAGAGTGTGGGGTCCGAGCACAGTGGTCACAGCACAGAGTCAGAGTGTGGGGTCCGAGCACAGGGGTCCAAGCACAGAGTCAGAGTGTGGGGTCCGAGCACAGGGATCCGAGCGCAGTCAGAGTGTGAGGCCTCAGCGCAGAGTCAGGGTGTGGGGTCTGAGCGCAGAGTCAGAGTGTGGGGTCCGAGCACAGGGGTCCAAGCACAGAGTCAGAGTGTGGGGTCCGAGCACAGGGATCCGAGCGCAGTCAGAGTGTGGGGTCCGAGCGCAGAGTCAAACTGTGGGGTCCGAGCGCAGAATCAGAATGTGGGGTCCGAGCACAGTGGTCCCAGCACAGAGTCAGAGTGTAGGGTCCGAGCACAGGGATCCCAGCACAGAGTCAGAGTGTGGGGTCCGAGCACAGGGGTCCCAGCACAGAGTCAGAGTGTGGGGTCC
Source organism: Brienomyrus brachyistius (assembly GCF_023856365.1). NCBI lineage: Eukaryota > Metazoa > Chordata > Actinopteri > Osteoglossiformes > Mormyridae > Brienomyrus > Brienomyrus brachyistius. The sequence continues at coordinate 628,874 of NW_026042335.1, read as the reverse complement.
GAGCACAGGGGTCCCAGAACAGAGTCAGAGTGTGGGGTCCGAGCACCGTGGTCACAGCACAGAGTCAGAGTGTGGGGTCCGAGCACAGGGGTCCAAGCACAGAGTCAGAGTGTGGGGTCCGAGCACAAGGATCCGAGCGCAGTCAGAGTGTGGGGTCCGAGCACCGTGGTCACAGCACAGAGTCAGAGTGTGGGGTCCGAGCACAGGGGTCCCAGCACAGAGTCAGAGTGTGGGGTCCGAGCACAGGGGTCCCAGAACAGAGTCAGAGTGTGGGGTCCGAGCACCGTGGTCACAGCACAGAGTCAGAGTGTGGGGTCCGAGCACAGGGGTCCAAGCACAGAGTCAGAGTGTGGGGTCCGAGCACAGTGGTCCCAGCACAGAGTCAGAGTGTGGGGTCCGAGCACAGGGGTCCAAGCACAGAGTCAGAGTGTGGGGTCCGAGCACAGGGATCCGAGCGCAGTCAGAGTGTGGGGTCCGAGCGCAGAGTCAGACTGTGGGGTCCGAGCGCAGAATCAGAATGTGGGGTCCGAGCACAGGGGTCCCAGCACAGAGTCAGAGTGTGGGGTCCGAGCACAGGGGTCTGAGCGCAGAGTCAGAGTGTGGGGTCCCAGCACAGGGGTCCCAGCACAGAGTCAGACTGTGGGGTCTGAGCGCAGAGTCAGAGTGTGGGGTCCGAGCACAGGGGTCCCAGCACAGAGTCAGAGTGTGGGGTCCGAGCACAGGGGTCCCAGCACAGAGTCAGAGTGTGGGGTCCGAGCACAGGGATCCGAGCGCAGTCAGAGTGTGAGGCCTCAGCGCAGAGTCAGGGTGTGGGGTCTGAGCGCAGAGTCAGACTGTGGGGTCCGAGCACAGGGGTCCGAGCACAGAGTCAGAGTGTGGGGTCCGAGCACAGGGGTCCCAGCACAGAGTCAGAGTGTGGGGTCCGAGCACAGGGGTCCCAGAACAGAGTCAGAGTGTGGGGTCCGAGCACAAGGGTCCCAGCACAGAGTCAGACCGTGGGGTCTGAGCGCAGAGTCAGAGTGTGGGGTCCCAGCACAGGGGTCACAGCACAGAGTCAGACTGTGGGGTCTGAGCGCAGAGTCAGAGTGTGGGGTCCGAGCACAGGGGTCCCAGCACAGAGTCAGAGTGTGGGGTCCGAGCACAGGGGTCCCAGCACAGAGTCAGAGTGTGGGGTCCGAGCACAGGGGTCCCAGCACAGAGTCAGAGTGTGGGGTCCGAGCACAGGGATCCGAGCGCAGTCAGAGTGTGAGGCCTCAGCGCAGAGTCAGGGTGTGGGGTCCGAGCACAGGGGTCCAAGCACAGAGTCAGAGTGTGGGGTCCGAGCACAGGGGTCCCAGCACAGAGTCAGAGTGTGGGGTCCGAGCACAGGGGTCCCAGAACAGAGTCAGAGTGTGGGGTCCGAGCACAAGGGTCCCAGCACAGAGTCAGACCGTGGGGTCTGAGCGCAGAGTCAGAGTGTGGGGTCCTAGCACAGGGGTCCCAGCACAGAGTCAGACTGTGGGGTCTGAGCGCAGAGTCAGAGTGTGGGGTCCGAGCACAGGGGTCCCAGCACAGAGTCAGAGTGTGGGGTCCGAGCACAGGGGTCCCAGCACAGAGTCAGAGTGTGGGGTCCGAGCACAGTGGTCACAGCACAGAGTCAGAGTGTGGGGTCCGAGCACAGGGGTCCAAGCACAGAGTCAGAGTGTGGGGTCCGAGCACAGGGATCCGAGCGCAGTCAGAGTGTGAGGCCTCAGCGCAGAGTCAGGGTGTGGGGTCTGAGCGCAGAGTCAGAGTGTGGGGTCCGAGCACAGGGGTCCAAGCACAGAGTCAGAGTGTGGGGTCCGAGCACAGGGATCCGAGCGCAGTCAGAGTGTGGGGTCCGAGCGCAGAGTCAAACTGTGGGGTCCGAGCGCAGAATCAGAATGTGGGGTCCGAGCACAGTGGTCCCAGCACAGAGTCAGAGTGTAGGGTCCGAGCACAGGGATCCCAGCACAGAGTCAGAGTGTGGGGTCCGAGCACAGGGGTCCCAGCACAGAGTCAGAGTGTGGGGTCCGAGCACAGGGGTCCCAGAACAGAGTCAGAGTGTGGGGTCCGAGCACCGTGGTCACAGCACAGAGTCAGAGTGTGGGGTCCGAGCACAGGGGTCCAAGCACAGAGTCAGAGTGTGGGGTCCGAGCACAAGGATCCGAGCGCAGTCAGAGTGTGAGGCCTCAGCGCAGAGTCAGGGTGTGGGGTCTGAGCGCAGAGTCAGACTGTGGGGTCCGAGCGCAGAATCAGAATGTGGGGTCCGAGCACAGGGGTCCCAGCACAGAGTCAGAGTGTGGGGTCCGAGCACAGGGGTCCCAGCACAGAGTCAGAGTGTGGGGTCCGAGCACAGTGGTCACAGCACAGAGTCAGAGTGTGGGGTCCGAGCACAGGGGTCCAAGCACAGAGTCAGAGTGTGGGGTCCGAGCACAGGGATCCGAGCGCAGTCAGAGTGTGAGGCCTCAGCGCAGAGTCAGGGTGTGGGGTCTGAGCGCAGAGTCAGAGTGTGGGGTCCGAGCACAGGGGTCCGAGCACAGAGTCAGAGTGTGGGGTCCGAGCACAGGGATCCGAGCGCAGTCAGAGTGTGGGGTCCGAGCGCAGAGTCAGACTGTGGGGTCCGAGCGCAGAATCAGAATGTGGGGTCCGAGCACAGGGGTCCCAGCACAGAGTCAGACTGTGGGGTCTGAGCGCAGAGTCAGAGTGTGGGGTCCCAGCACAGGGGTCCCAGCACAGAGTCAGACTGTGGGGTCTGAGCGCAGAGTCAGAGTGTGGGGTCCGAGCACAGGGGTCCCAGCACAGAGTCAGAGTGTGGGGTCCGAGCACAGGGGTCCCAGCACAGAGTCAGAGTGTGGGGTCCGAGCACAGGGATCCGAGCGCAGTCAGAGTGTGAGGCCTCAGCGCAGAGTCAGGGTGTGGGGTCTGAGCGCAGAGTCAGACTGTGGGGTCCGAGCACAGGGGTCCGAGCACAGAGTCAGAGTGTGGGGTCCGAGCACAGGGGTCCCAGCACAGAGTCAGAGTGTGGGGTCCGAGCACAGGGGTCCCAGCACAGAGTCAGACTGTGGGGTCTGAGCGCAGAGTCAGAGTGTGGGGTCCCAGCACAGGGGTCCCAGCACAGAGTCAGACTGTGGGGTCTGAGCGCAGAGTCAGAGTGTGGGGTCCGAGCACAGGGGTCCCAGCACAGAGTCAGAGTGTGGGGTCCGAGCACAGGGGTCCCAGCAGAGAGTCAGAGTGTGGGGTCCGAGCACAGGGATCCGAGCGCAGTCAGAGTGTGAGGCCTCAGCGCAGAGTCAGGGTGTGGGGTCTGAGCGCAGAGTCAGACTGTGGGGTCCGAGCACAGGGGTCCAAGCACAGAGTCAGAGTGTGGGGTCCGAGCACAGGGGTCCCAGCACAGAGTCAGAGTGTGGGGTCCGAGCACAGGGGTCCCAGAACAAAGTCAGAGTGTGGGGTCCGAGCACAAGGGTCCCAGCACAGAGTCAGACCGTGGGGTCTGAGCGCAGAGTCAGAGTGTGGGGTCCCAGCACAGGGGTCCCAGCACAGAGTCAGACTGTGGGGTCTGAGCGCAGAGTCAGAGTGTGGGGTCCGAGCACAGGGGTCCCAGCACAGAGTCAGAGTGTGGGGTCCGAGCACAGGGGTCCCAGCACAGAGTCAGAGTGTGGGGTCCGAGCACAGGGGTCCCAGCACAGAGTCAGAGTGTGGGGTCCGAGCACAGGGATCCGAGCGCAGTCAGAGTGTGAGGCCTCAGCGCAGAGTCAGGGTGTGGGGTCCGAGCACAGGGGTCCAAGCACAGAGTCAGAGTGTGGGGTCCGAGCACAGGGGTCCCAGCACTGAGTCAGAGTGTGGGGTCCGAGCACAGGGGTCCCAGAACAGAGTCAGAGTGTGGGGTCCGAGCACAAGGGTCCCAGCACAGAGTCAGACCGTGGGGTCTGAGCGCAGAGTCAGAGTGTGGGGTCCTAGCACAGGGGTCCCAGCACAGAGTCAGACTGTGGGGTCTGAGCGCAGAGTCAGAGTGTGGGGTCCGAGCACAGGGGTCCCAGCACAGAGTCAGAGTGTGGGGTCCGAGCACAGGGGTCTGAGCGCAGAGTCAGAGTGTGGGGTCCTAGCACAGGGGTCCCAGCACAGAGTCAGACTGTGGGGTCTGAGCGCAGAGTCAGAGTGTGGGGTCCGAGCACAGGGGTCCCAGCACAGAGTCAGAGTGTGGGGTCCGAGCACAGGGGTCCAAGCACAGAGTCAGAGTGTGGGGTCCGAGCACAGGGATCCGAGCGCAGTCAGAGTGTGAGGCCTCAGCGCAGAGTCAGGGTGTGGGGTCTGAGCGCAGAGTCAGAGTGTGGGGTCCGAGCACAGGGGTCCAAGCACAGAGTCAGAGTGTGGGGTCCGAGCACAGGGATCCGAGCGCAGTCAGAGTGTGGGGTCCGAGCGCAGAGTCAAACTGTGGGGTCCGAGCGCAGAATCAGAATGTGGGGTCCGAGCACAGTGGTCCCAGCACAGAGTCAGAGTGTGGGGTCCGAGCACAGGGGTCCCAGCACAGAGTCAGAGTGTGGGGTCCGAGCACAGGGGTACCAGCACAGAGTCAGAGTGTGGGGTCCGAGCACAGGGGTCCCAGAACAGAGTCAGAGTGTGGGGTCCGAGCACCGTGGTCACAGCACAGAGTCAGAGTGTGGGGTCCGAGCACAGGGGTCCAAGCACAGAGTCAGAGTGTGGGGTCCGAGCACAAGGATCCGAGCGCAGTCAGAGTGTGAGGCCTCAGCGCAGAGTCAGGGTGTGGGGTCTGAGCGCAGAGTCAGACTGTGGGGTCCGAGCGCAGAATCAGAATGTGGGGTCCGAGCACAGGGGTCCCAGCACAGAGTCAGAGTGTGGGGTCCGAGCACAGGGGTCCCAGCACAGAGTCAGAGTGTGGGGTCCGAGCACAGTGGTCACAGCACAGAGTCAGAGTGTGGGGTCCGAGCACAGGGGTCCAAGCAAAGAGTCAGAGTGTGGGGTCCGAGCACAGGGATCCGAGCGCAGTCAGAGTGTGAGGCCTCAGCGCAGAGTCAGGGTGTGGGGTCTGAGCGCAGAGTCAGAGTGTGGGGTCCGAGCACAGGGGTCCAAGCACAGAGTCAGAGTGTGGGGTCCGAGCACAGGGATCCGAGCGCAGTCAGAGTGTGGGGTCCGAGCGCAGAGTCAGACTGTGGGGTCCGAGCGCAGAATCAGAATGTGGGGTCCGAGCACAGGGGTCCCAGCACAGAGTCAGACTGTGGGGTCTGAGCGCAGAGTCAGAGTGTGGGGTCCCAGCACAGGGGTCCCAGCACAGAGTCAGACTGTGGGGTCTGAGCGCAGAGTCAGAGTGTGGGGTCCGAGCACAGGGGTCCCAGCACAGAGTCAGAGTGTGGGGTCCGAGCATAGGGGTCCCAGCACAGAGTCAGAGTGTGGGGTCCGAGCACAGGGATCCGAGCGCAGTCAGAGTGTGAGGCCTCAGCGCAGAGTCAGGGTGTGGGGTCTGAGCGCAGAGTCAGACTGTGGGGTCCGAGCACAGGGGTCCAAGCACAGAGTCAGAGTGTGGGGTCCGAGCACAGGGGTCCCAGCACAGAGTCAGAGTGTGGGGTCCGAGCACAAGGGTCCCAGCACAGAGTCAGACCGTGGGGTCTGAGCGCAGAGTCAGAGTGTGGGGTCCCAGCACAGGGGTCCCAGCACAGAGTCAGACTGTGGGGTCTGAGCGCAGAGTCAGAGTGTGGGGTCCGAGCACAGGGGTCCCAGCACAGAGTCAGAGTGTGGGGTCCGAGCACAGGGGTCCCAGCACAGAGTCAGAGTGTGGGGTCCGAGCACAGGGGTCCCAGCACAGAGTCAGAGTGTGGGGTCCGAGCACAGGGATCCGAGCGCAGTCAGAGTGTGAGGCCTCAGCGCAGAGTCAGGGTGTGGGGTCTGAGCGCAGAGTCAGAGTGTGGGGTCCGAGCACAGGGGTCCCAGCACAGTGTCAAAGTGTGGGGTCCGAGCACAGGGGTCCCAGCACAGAGTCAGAGTGTGGGGTCCGAGCACAGTGGTCCCAGCACAGAGTCAGAGTGTGGGGTCCGAGCACAGGGGTCCAAGCACAGAGTCAGAGTGTGGGGTCCGAGCACAGGGATCCGAGCGCAGTCAGAGTGTGGGGTCCGAGCGCAGAGTCAGACTGTGGGGTCCGAGCGCAGAATCAGAATGTGGGGTCCGAGCACAGGGGTCCCAGCACAGAGTCAGAGTGTGGGGTCCGAGCACAGGGGTCCCAGCACAGAGTCAGAGTGTGGGGTCCGAGCACAGGGGTCCCAGCACAGAGTCAGAGTGTGGGGTCCGAGCACAGGGGTCCCAGAACAGAGTCAGAGTGTGGGGTCCGAGCACAAGGGTCCCAGCACAGAGTCAGACTGTGGGGTCTGAGCGCAGAGTCAGAGTGTGGGGTCCCAGCACAGGGGTCCCAGCACAGAGTCAGACTGTGGGGTCTGAGCGCAGAGTCAGAGTGTGGGGTCCGAGCACAGGGGTCCCAGCACAGAGTCAGAGTGTGGGGTCCGAGCACAGTGGTCACAGCACAGAGTCAGAGTGTGGGGTCCGAGCACAGGGGTCCAAGCACAGAGTCAGAGTGTGGGGTCCGAGCACAGGGATCCGAGCGCAGTCAGAGTGTGAGGCCTCAGCGCAGAGTCAGGGTTTGGGGTCTGAGCGCAGAGTCAGAGTGTGGGGTCCGAGCACAGGGGTCCCAGCACAGTGTCAGAGTGTGGGGTCCGAGCACAGGGGTCCCAGCACAGAGTCAGAGTGTGGGGTCCGAGCACAGTGGTCACAGCACAGAGTCAGAGTGTGGGGTCCGAGCACAGGGGTCCAAGCACAGAGTCAGAGTGTGGGGTCCGAGCACAGGGGTCCGAGCGCAGTCAGAGTGTGAGGCCTCAGCGCAGAGTCAGGGTGTGGGGTCTGAGCGCAGTATTAGCCACATGCCCTAGGGGGCATCTCCACTGATATGATGACTGACGTTGTGAGTGTGAGGATGGGGCCTTCCTGACGGAGAAAAAAACAGGCATACCAGAGCCAGCAGTGAGATATAGATCATGCTCAGCAACTACAATAACCGGTGGAGGAACGACGTTCAACTGCAGAGTTTAAACCGTCACAGAGATCTGCACAGATTGGGAAACATCAGGAGAAAGAGATGGTACCGGTTAGCGTGTGCTCCTTAGTCAGAATCCAAGGTGCATTTCTCAAGATGAACGATTTGCAGGACGCATTAAGAAACAAACACTTTTAATTATCGATTCACAGCGTCATGCAGTGACACAGCTGAAACCATTGTTCTCTGTTCTTATAGGCTGTTATATTATTTTACAATTTAAAATGATCATTGCAATCTTACTACTTAATTAAAAAAGGACCCAGGAAGTACATTATCCTGGTAGTTATTACTATAAAAAGAAGAGGGAAAATGTGGAAAATATGATGGCATGGAGTATTGGCCAAAGCTATATCATTCAAATCATTTTCACATATTTTGTCATCATCATTAAAGATACAAATCCTGTATTTTCACACACGTGCGCGGCTAGTCCGCCACAAATGGCCGTGTTCCTGCACACTGACATACTGGGGTATGTCATTTCCTACGGCAAATGAAGGACAATTCATTCACATTCCGTTTATGAGATGCTCTTATCCAAGGTGATGTAACCAGGGTCAGACAGTCCCTATAGTGACTGAGGGTGAAGGGCCTCATGGACACAGCATAGATAGATAGATAGATAGATAGATAGATAGATAGATAGATAGATAGATAGATAGATAGATAGATAGATAGATAGATAGATAGATAGATAGATAGATAGATAGATAGATAGATAGATAGATAGATAGATAGATAGATAGATAGATAGATAGATTGATTGATTGATTGATTGATTGATTGATTTGCTTGCCACCATCACTAACACACAGTCCTGGAGCCTCACAGACTACCGCCTTGCTGTTTGCACCCAGTAGCCAATCAAATCCAAGACAAATCACTCAAGATACAGATCATTAAAATGCATCACATTGGATTGCAGAGCACATTTTCTTTTGTCTACAAACTAGAAGAGCTGAATGTTGGTTACTGTACCAATATTGAAAGAGTATTGTGTGTGTTCAGGGGGGATCGGGGGCTTCGGGGTTGATTTGGTCCCTACCAACGTAAAAATCAAACTTCCCTCTTTGCTGATTACACATGGCAGTCAAACCCAAGCTGGTTTTCTTTGTCTATGACGCAGATTTTTGAAAGACACCTCAGCACACCAATCCAGCGAGCTCCCATATCTCTGCACATTTTTATTTAGTTGTGCACTTGAGAATAATGCATCCTGCATCTGAGTCTTAAAGCACTGATTTAGCAGCATCCCTGCCTGTAAATCATTATACATAATGATTTATTTGCATCCTGGGGGTCACGTCTCAAAAAAAAATCCTAACACACACACCACACACACGGCCTAGATCAGTGTTTGACAGATGGGATGACCACCGAACGGATTCATTAGCAGAAAGAGCAGAAGATGTGGAAGAGTCAAGCAAGCACCAGCATGCTGCGAGTGTGACGCGTTCCGCATAACAATGGAGATCTGCTTCAGGACACAGAGGTCGGTCTGTATCTTCATTAGCATCGCATGATCCCTTTCTAAAGACATTTGACAAAGTCAGTAAAGTAGCTGATCATTGTTCATGCATCACATTAAGGCCAGTGATGTTGCTTGGAACTATTGAGGCTTTCAAGCTTCGGGGCTTTGGGTTCAATTCTTACCCTAAGCTGCTTCTGTGTGGAGTCTGCACTTTCTCCCCTGGTCCAATCACACGTGTTGTAGGTCAGCTGGTGTTTGTAAAGGACCATTTCAGAGTGTGTCATGATAGGCTGGCAGAAAGCTGCTCCAGAAAACTATTCCTCGAAAAACTCTAAAAAAAAAAAAAAAATCACTTCACACCATTAGGCCTGGTCATTAGCGCTCACAGTCTATTAATTACAGTTCAGCATCTCGAGGTTAGAAAACAAAGTCAGGAGATAAAGATATATAACATAAAAACCAAGTATAACTTTAAAATATTCCAGCTAAAGCTCAGTAAGTAATTGCGTATATGTTATGTTTGCAAAGAACCTCAAGAACCTCAAGCCTCCTCACTCATTGATAGCTATACGCCCCCCCCCTCCATTTTAATCATGCGTTACTGTGGGGAGTGTAATTTCCTCTGCTGCCATACAGGATGGCAGGACACTCCCACACATCTGCAGAACATTGCCAGCGTTGCTGCTGGATGTGGCTGGTCCTGCCCAGCATGCACTGAGGCACTGTGGGGGGGGTGGGACTGGGGGGTTCCCTGACTGCAATAAAACACGGTTTGTAGAGTCTGACTCACAGAAGAGGATCTCACAGGATCCATTAGCTGAAGTTACGCTGCGGTGCCGCCATTCTGGGATTTCATTCTGCCGATAATTAATTTCTCGTTAGCCTGATTTGTATTCTGCGCGGCTAACCTGCGCTCTGCTGTGGGACGATTTATTGACACGGGCTGGAGAAAAACATAAAGCTGTCTGGGGTGACCCCCGCCACACACAGGAAGCTGGCTTGGCGAAAGCTGCGGACCCACAAATCAAAAGCAAGCCAAACAACAGCTGGATTTTAAAAATGTTCTAAGAAGCAGAGTGACACAGGGTGCCCCACAGCAAAAGAGCTGATTAAGACTGTACATTTTGTTGTGATTTTAACAGTTTACAATATCAGCCCGAAGGTCATTAGCATGTTACATGTACCATTGAGTATGAGAACATCTCTCAGGCTGCAACTGAAACCATCTGACTTGGGGATTCGACAGTGAGAAACTGTTTCATTTGTTAGGCTTCCCTCTTTGGACTCGAAGGGAACAGGTGGTACTGAGCTAAATCAACACACACAAATCTAGGTTTATGGAGAAAGAGCAGAGTTATGTAAGGCTGTCAGGTTTATAGGGCTTGGGGGGGTAGCGTCTGATATCCAGGCTACTGCATTGTGAAAAAAAAAGATCACACCAGAGGAGAGGTGGGACTAATGAGCACCGGTAACATGATGTTCACAGGAAGCACCACCCCCAAATGTATTTGATAAATGGTACGACCCTCCTGCTAAAAATATCTACTAGATAGGTACAGAAAGTCTCAGTTGGGAGTCTCAGCTAGGAGTCTCAACTAGGAGTCTCAACTAGGAGTCTGGGATTCTGATTAAAAACATTTGACAATGACCAACTAACATTCCCTCAAGGACATCACCAAATACCCGAAACAAAGGCACAGGAAGATGAAATAAGCTATTAGAAATGTCTGACACAAAAGCATGCCAATGTTTTTTTTTGTTTGTATCATGGACCTGGGAGTTTAAACACATTGTTTGGAAGGTTTAGAGGTGTGTCAGGAGGTCTAAAGCTCTTCATGCTGAGGTTAGTGCACAGCTGTGACAAATGCATTATTGACTTACCTTGCATTTTCTGTTTAACTCTCGAAAAGTTTCTCCCCCACCAGCCTGCTTGATTAAGTGCCGATCTATGGCGGGTCGAAGGCCAGCTCTAAATCAAAGAGCGCTGGAAAGTCGCGGCCAGCTGGACCGTAAAGTACCGCCACCTCCGTTTCATCTTCTGGGCTTGGAGTGCGGAGGAGTTTGAGGTGCACCTTACCAAACGCACTGATGGTAGGGCAGAGTCCATTTTTATTTCAGAACAAATGCCACTGTGTCCATTATTTATGTTGAATTGCTAAGCTGACCTTTGTGCTGAAAGTTCCTCCCACAGATTACCATATCCATGTTCTTTCAGAGGATGTTTCACTGAAGATATTCGACTTGAGGATCAAACCATTTGAAATCTTCGCTCTTTTCTTACAGCTGTACATCGAAAGCCTCAGTACCCGCAGCTGTCCAAGATTTCCACGCTAACAAATGTAGTTCAATTAAACAGGCTGTTCATTCATTTTCCAAACCAGTCCGAGATCATGGCGCCCATCCCAGAGCAAAGGTGCACCCTTGGTATGATGCCAGACCATCTCAAGACACATATGCTCACACATTAACACTCTATGGGAAATTTAAGGCCATGGCAGCGTTCACCTCCATTCAAACAACACATTGGGGATTGGGGGCCTCCTGTTGGCCATGAACTGTTACTACAGTGGCGGGGCATAAATTTCTGACCACTCCTGTAGTCACCTCACATTAAAATGACAAAAACGAAATATGGATTATTTTATTTTCTAAGCAAAACGTAGAAGAGTCAAGGTTCAGTGGCTCCCTGTAAAACTTCACTTTAGGGGCAATACTTGTATTGCAGACGCTGAGCTTAACAAACATGGGGGGGGGGGGGGGGGGGGGGGAGTGGCTTTTTGACCAGGGAGAAAAAATAGATGGTAACTTACAAACTGCACTTACACAGACGGGGAGGCGGGAATGGAACCCACTCCTCCGTTGTGGAGGTGGCAGGTGGCAGCCTTACCCACAGCAACATCACACCACACAGGGGTCCGGCGTCTCCAGCAGCGCGGCCTCGAGGACCATGACGTTACTGATGACAATCAGAAGGATCCATTACGTAACAACTGAGGGCAGTAGCGAAACTACAGAAGGACCCGAAAGCAATTCATGTGACATGGTTAAGAAAGCCGATGTGAAACAAGCCAGATGGAGGAGTGAAAGGGGGCCCTCTGAGGAGCCAGGGACCCCACTCGCCTGACACCCCCACTCCGCAAAGCTGCACGCCTTCCAAATCCATGGAGATGTAAAACTTGCTCGGTAAACGTTTACACATCCATTAAATGTGAAATATTCACAAAACTAAGACTGATTCGAAGAGCGATTATAGCTACTTTTGCCCTGACTGCAAGGGCAACAGGACTGGGATAAATAAAAAGGGTTTTAATCAGAAAACGGAGCAAACAGGCAGAAAGACGTCAATGGCAGAACTGGGGATACATACTGGAACGCGGACTGAAATACAGGGGACTAATCACAACAATCAGAAAGAGCTGGTGAACACGGGGAATCCACACGGGGTAGATGAGGGGGCGTGGCACACAGGAGGGTCGGACGATCGGGGCATGACAGCTTTTACATTAAATATACGTATTGTTAAATGGCCTGATGGTTTTGAACAGGGTAGCAAGCAAACGTTTACATGCTGACAGGGTGTATTTCAGTGTGATATTAAGTGATTGTGCTACTGTGAGCTGAATAATCAGTGAGTTTGCAGACATTGGTAGTGGTATCATTGTCAATAAATGCTTAGGCAGACTGTGTTCAGACTGATGAATTTCAGAGCTGCACATCATTTAGACAGATCGATATTAACAGACGGCATAAACGGATGAGTAAGACTGCTCTGTCCCTAGAGCCTCTCCAGAAGTGAGGTGGCGCTAATTGCATCTGCTTCCCTTCTTCCTTTGCTCCTCTCCGCTGCTCCGCGGGGTCCATTATCATTCAGACCATCTTCACGTCCCAGGCAGGCGTCCAAAGAGTGCCTGTTTGTATATCCTATCATCCATTAATCTGAGCTGTTAGGACTGCACCATCTCCTGTTGCAATATGACTTGGTGACAAACGGCATCCCCCCCCCACCCCCCCAATATTCCCCTCCCCACAATTGGGAAGATAATTTATTGTTCCTTAAACCAAAAGTGATATAACAGGACGATTGTTTTGTAAATTCCTGATTGAATATCTGCTCTGGTGGGCGTCAATCTCTCACCACAGGTGTGGTTTGGATGAGGGACAGAAGATCAACGGTGGATGGAGGCTTGGGGGGCCCCCTGTTGGCCACAGTCACGACAATAAATATTAAATAACCACATTCTTTACTTAGGAGACGCTGAAGCAGCACGCATGCACTGTGATGGGCTGCCTTGTGCCCGTAGCTTCTGGGATAGGCTCTGGACTCTGTGACCCTGAATAGGACAAATGATAATAGATGCATTGATGAATAGATGGATGAAGCAGAATATACTGCTAACCGGCTAGCTAGCTACTATCTTCTGATTCTACTCGCTAGCTCTCTATTTAGGTTTTGAAACACCTGGGACAAGGGGGGTGGGCTATGTCACACATACCATGCTATGTTTTCACACGCAACCAACTATACTTTACTACAGCAGCACCATGGACTCTCTCAGGCACCAGATGAAGGGTTTAGCTTTCGCTTCTGAGATATCCATACCCTGCTTAGAGAAGGATAATCAAGTCTGGAGGCTCTTTTAAATAGATCTTCACTGCCTTGTGTAGTTCCAGATTCAGAGATGCTGGATGCCTTCACTCGGAAACAGAGAAAGGCTCAACGCTGTCCTGCCTGCATATCGTTCTCGCAGCCCCAGTATCGCTGCGCTCTGCTGCCACATAGTGGATTCTGCTGGCATTGACCTCCTCCGCACAGACCGACAGAGAACAAGAAAAGCAAAGCAGAAGCGGCAGGATCTCTGTTCTGTGCTGATTGGCGTATTGGGGATTTTCAAATGGAGGTGGACAAAATGAGCTTATCGCTACCAAACATAAACATCATTTCAGGTATGTTCCCCATATACTCCCAGCCAGAGTAGATTAATTATGGACTTTTCAAGTAAAAGCTGATTCACCAAAGCCTTGGGCAGTACAAGTAATATAGGGTAATCAACAAATTAGCAGAAGCACAATTGTAGTATATAATACACAAAGTCAAACACTATGAAAGCAATAACAACTACAGGAGGGTGATGATTACATGAAGGACGATCACAATGAAGACATGAGGCTGGCGACATAAGGGATGATGATTACATGAGGGTTATGACTATATGAGGGATGATGACGATGATGATGATGATGATTACATGAGGGTTATGATTACATGAAGGATGCCTCTGCAGTCATGGTGGACTGGATGTAACAGCAGTGGTCCCCCTGATCAACAATGGCACTCGGATGTGTGAATGAATGATTTCTGTCTGACTTGTGCCTGACAGTGTGTTTTTGCACAAAATGCCATATTCAAACCCTCTGGCCCTGCATGGTCTCATGCTGGTAGATCCCATTAAACACAACATGAAGCCCGTTCCATATAGCATTGTATTTATTATTAAGCAGATGCTTTTTTACCAAGTGATATATTTCTGAGAAAACAAGGTCAATTAGTCCATGGCGCAATTGGGGGTTAAGGGCCTTGCTAAAGAGCCTACCAGTGAGCTGTGAACTAGCGACCATCCGATCATAAGTACAGCACCCTAACCCAACAAGCCATAGATCTGCCACCTCAGAGCATTCCTGTGCTTTGCCAGCATTCTGGGTACCATATAATACCAAATGGCATATCAGAGCTCAGGCGAGAGAGCAGCGAAGAGCATTTCATGGCTGGTCTGTGCCATCTGTAATGTACAGTATCATAGTTACACATCTGACTTTCTGAATGCTTAACACATAACAGTACAAAGCAGGCTGGGATTTAAAGGGGCGGAATAACTGTCAGAGAGGTGAGGTTTAAGTTATTAGGCTCTGAAGGCATCTATCGACCACGTCTGCTTATTATTAAGGAATACTTATATTTCCTGCACTGTAATCACAAAAAAACGTTTCTGTACAGCATAGAGAAGTAACAAATAAACATCACTTAATTTGATATTGATCAAATTCTCACATACAAAATGCAATTTATGCAGTGGTGCCGTAGCAGCATGTCTAAGAGCTGCCTGCTAGTTTCTCTGTTTGAGCACATAGGTGTAGTTTAGGAGTCGGTTCTGACCATTTGTTCTGCTCCGCCTGAAGTCACTTGACCACAGCGTGAGTCTTTAAGGTGATATCCTCCATTTCCTCGGCTCACAGAAGAATATAAAAAGAGATATAAAAAAAAGGTTAGTTCCCTTAGTGAGATGGGCCGCGCATGGTGAATTTGACGAGCTCCTCTTGCACTCTGCTTCCGCCGAGGCTCCTTCACCTTTCTGCGTTAATTAAAGCGCCTCACAGCCCTCTCAGACGCCAGACGCGAGGATAATTATCTCGCAGCCCCGCTCAGCTGCCAGCTTCATTTGAAGGCTAATGTCCCCTGACTCCTGTCTGCCCGACCTTCTCGCACTCTGGCACGTCTTCCTTATCATCTCAGCGGCTCCCGCATCTTGAGTTCTCCCCCTGGTGTGTGGGGGTGACTGGCGCCGTGTCTGCATGATCGACAGCACTGCTCAGC
This sequence comes from Brienomyrus brachyistius, assembly GCF_023856365.1. Taxonomy (NCBI): domain Eukaryota; kingdom Metazoa; phylum Chordata; class Actinopteri; order Osteoglossiformes; family Mormyridae; genus Brienomyrus; species Brienomyrus brachyistius. Next base: position 613,718 of record NW_026042335.1, on the reverse strand, counting down.
GCTCATGCCCTCACCGTCGCCCCCTAGAGGTCAGCTGTGGTACTGTTACACTAATGATGAGGGTAACTGATGCCATGTCTCGCTCTTTGGACCTGGAAATAAACAATGGCATGCCTCAGACTTCATGCCCACACAAGCTCCCCCAGGAGGCTGGCCGTGTCCCTGCTGTGGTAATGACAAGGGAAAACGTGAGTGATGCATGTTTAGGCCGGCAGCCAGGCCTTTGAAATTACCACAGTTGGCCTGTAGCTGCCCTTCATTTAACACAATGTCTGCCAGTAATGGCGTTTATGGACCAATTAGAAGGTTAATTCCCCTGAGGATGCTATAGTTAATGCCTGAAGTCTATTGACAGGAAACGGCTCACTTTTCAGGGCTTCTCTCTGTGTAAGTCTAAAGTTCAGGCATTCATACATCTCTCTGTTGTATTGTTTGTGTTACAAATTTGGACAAATTAATGAGCCAGGAACAAATATTTATCCATCTAAAGGCAGCAGAGCCTGCTCAATAACCATGAAGCTTAATGCTCAGCTACCTCTGACAAACTATCTTCACAAATATGTCACCTGTGAACTGTTTCTAATGGAGGGTTACACAAACTCTACAGGTCTTCACGAGTCAGTCTCCACACGTGACAGGCTGAACAAAGGCTGAGCATTGACATAAGAGCTGGAATTTTCCTTGTGTTTTTCTCATTACGGAGTTTTTCTTATAATATTTGCAGTGTATTTTCAAGTTAAACATTAATACCCACGTCAGTCGCCCCTTTTACACACCTTTTGCTCAAATCTCGTTACTGTAGCAGATTGAATATAAAATCTGAATAACTATAAGCTCTATAAAGTGCTGGTGAAATAATCTTGTGTCAGCTTGCGTCTGTCTGCATTTGGGGTCGGCCCCACCGGGCGCAAGTCAATCTGGGCGTATCTCGATATAGGAGCTGTCCATCACATTACTGTATTCATACTGTATTACAAGTTAGATATGGACTGGGCATCATTATACGGATGGCAGTGCTGCCCATTCTCCTGCTCCTGTTATACTAAGCGATACACCTGCTGACCTACGTTCACATCTCTCAATCTACATATACTAATCACTATGGGCCTCAGATTTAAATGCCATTGAATGTGGCTCGATCAGGTGTAACTTGACATAAGAGTGTACTGAACATGTAATATTCCGCTGGTCCATGTTACTGCACTACGTAATCACAAGGTTGCTGGTTCAAATCCCCGCAATGGATGAGTGATTTCATAGTTGGGCCCTTGAGCATGGCCCTAACATCTACAGTACATTCATGTGAAAAAATTAGTTTTAATATTTAGTTCTTTATTAAGAAATATCAACATATCAGTATTAAATCTTCTTTTGAATTATATCTGGAGATAAACGTGATGGAATTGCATCATCTATGCAAAAAACAAGAAATATGTGAATTTGTTTCTTGTTTTTGCATAGCTGATGTAATTACATCACCTTTATCTACAGATATAATTTGAAAGGAGATTTAATATTGATATTTTGATATCTTTGATTATTTGAGAATTAAATATTCAATAGGGTGCCCTATTTTTTTCACATGGCTGTATATATCTAATCTTAAATCATGTTCTCAATGGTGTGTATTATATTGGGACATCTTGTCGTGTCGGCTGTATACACAATTTTACAGATAAAAACTGTACTAAGGACACATTATGGTTGGAATGTTTGAAATATGGATTTGGAATGTAGATAATCGTAAGATGCAGTTGTCTGCATTGTCAGATCCTCCAGGTGCCTTAAACAATGGGAATGAATAAAGTCACTTCTGATGTATGACGGAGATGAGGGTGATTTCTTTCTCCTTTTAAGCTCCAGCAAACACACAGCCGATGTGTTTGTGCCCCAGGCTGTCTGTTGCCACGCCTCCCTGCTGTCCGACTGCTGGATGCTTTTAAGCCCAGCATATAAATGTCAAAACACACTACAGATCCTAGCAGAATAACCGCAGATGTGCTGCACGCCTTGTCATGCTCTTTGCATAGATGGGGCCGCTGATTATGCTGTATGAGACATTGTTACGGTAAATTGGCTCATGGTCTCAGCGGTGGTGTGAGGCTCAGCAGGTCTGTGCACTGCGTCCATGACAAAGTTATTGGTCCAAATCCCAGAGTTGGCAGTGGGGTTTTACCAGTGGGTCCCTGATCAAGGCCCCTAACCCCCCAGTTGCTCTCGGGACTGGCTGACCCTGCTTCCTCAAACATGCATGCTGCTTTGTGCAAACATATCTGCTAAATAAATGAAATATACTCACTGTGGTTTTCTGTAGGGGGAGAGAGAAGGGAATTGCCAGACTTTCCAGTGCCTGACTGATACTCTGCTCTAACTTCACCCACCTAACAGTAAATTACACCAGATACTGCATTTCTTCTTCATGCAGCATCACAGATACAAATTCTAAAGTGCCTGCTATGCACATTCTTTTGCAAAAAATACACACGAGATGTGTATGTGATCTTATACAGTATACAGGGGCTGAGATGTTATTTTTAACCCCACACTCCCCCCTGCCCCCCCCCCCCAAGATGTTTTACAAACTAAATAAGTAGCTAGAAAGTAGAGCCAGAAGACACTAGCTAGCTGGTTAGGGGAACATGTTGCTTCAGTACCTTCTAAATACGGAATACCTTTACTTAATTAATGTAGTGAGTATTTGTGGCCAACAGGGGGCCCCCAAGTCTCCATCCTCTGGGAATCCTATGTACCCCATTCGAACTACACCTCCGGCGAGAGAGCGACACACAACAGAGCAGAAGGTCAATCAGGAATTCACAAAACTGCTAAAACAACTGCCTTGTTCTCTCACTTGTGGTTTCAGGAACAACGAATTATCTTCCCAGCCGCAGGGGGAGCTGTAGTGTATTGACTGTTTGTGGCGACTGGGGGCCCCCAACCTCAGGGCCCCACAGAAACATGTGGCTCGACTGGTGGTAAATACTGTCGTTACTTATATACCATTTATGAGTCTGTTGAATTGCTGAAAGCAATACAAATTAAAACATACCAGTAAAAACTGGGCGATCAGTAAATATATATAGAGAAAACGGCAGGTGAAGTGAATCAGTAAATAAACGTAAGGAGCAGACAGACGGCTGAGAGGCTGTGCGCGATGGAGGATCCGTGTTTACTGCCTGAGGATGACCTTTGTGTTTGCACAGTGAGCAAGCAGGATGGCTGAGAATGAAATACAGGGTTGTGCTTAATAGCTGTTTAGTGAAACGTTCATGCTTAAGAAGATGATTTAGTTTGCATGCATTATGAACATGGCGCCACCCAAAGGGCCTGTTGGGTTTAGCATTATTGCCCATCTATCTTCCTGCTGGTTTTCTTAATCGAGGCCTTTTTTTTGAGGGGTGGGGGGGGGGGGTGGTACCGCAGACTTGAGTTCTTGTATTTGTATCACCACACATCACCATGACAGGATAATGGACAAGGAGCCACTGGAAGAAGTTACCGTGGGATGCAACACTGAATTCTGTGATGTTTGAAGTCGTGGAAGATTTAATCACAGTGTTAAGTTTGGCTCTACGGTATTATGACAGCTAAAGAGACACATTGCTAATCTGGGAGCCTCCAGAGTATCAGGAAGAAAGTCATTCATGCTCATTTGCTGTAAATGTGCAGTACTATAAGAATCCAATGAGGAATTGTTATTCTGAGGAGACGTTTTCTCATTAAAGCATAATCGTAAGATTGCTGTAAGCGTTTAGAGGCAGCACAGTCCTGTTTACCATGTTCACCTCCGTAGTTTCCATCAACTTCACTGTTGAGCTTTTGTTCTTTTGCAAGTTCTCATGCTGTTCACTTGGGCTTCCTCCTGCAGCCAGAAGACACACAGTTGGAGACACAGGAACTCTGTGATTACTGAGACCGATTACTGTGGTATTATCAGATTTAATTATATGTTTGCCCCTGAGTTCGGACACACGGGAGGGAACATAGCATGGGCTCAGGCATCAGCCCTTTGGGTCCTTGTGTTGATGATCAAAGACCTTGATGTTTTATTCCTAATCTTCTCCTTCTGCATTCTGTCAATAAAGATGTCCAGGACAGCTGCAGATGGACCTCCTGAGGCCCGGCTCAGGAACTTGTCAGTGATAATCTTGAAAGTCAGTTTGATGAATAACATCCTGGCAGAGATGCTCTTTTTGTCCTGATGTTCAAAGGTGCCGTGATGGGTGAGAGGGAGACCCTCCAGGGGGGCAGATGCCTCCTGAAATGTCCCTTGAGATGTTCTTCCATACATTTCATGACTCCGGAGGTCAGTGCCACCATTTTTAACAAAAAATGTCCCAGAAAGACTGAGCCTGGTTCACGCCCCCCCGGTTCCCGATTCCCATCAGCCCCTGCTCCCCATGCCTTGCCTTTTGATTCCTTCACAGTTGCCTAGCGCCCCGACAGTAATGAGTGTTCCCACTAACTTCTGATTGCTGGGCCTTTAATGATTTATTCCCCTTGCTGTTGTTTGACCTTCTCCGGTGACATAACGGCCCTCACTTCTGTTTTCTGCCACCTCCAGCACTACGAATCAAAATGATGCATAAGAGGCAGGAACCATCAAATTACGTCTGACAGATATGGGGCGTGACCTGCTCATACTCGTTTTAATATTGCAGTGCGTGTTAAAAGCTTAATTTGACAATCACGAGGTTACAAGGGGAAGCGGGTGATTGTCTTAGACTGGGCATGTTCCTGGGGCCCGATCCAGAAATTGACTTTCAGAGTTTTCTATATAAATAGCTAGCAAGCCAAGTCAGAATATGGTAGTTAGTTAATTGGTAGAACACGCTGCTTCTGCATCTCCTAAGTAAGAGGGAGCTCACTTATTATGTAGTGTAGTGACTGTTTGTGGCCAACAGGGGGCCCCACAGCAAATGCATGGTTTGAGTGGTGGTAAATACCCTCAATGGCCTCAGGATGAATGGAGCCCAGCATGCTACCTCGTCCGCCCCATCTCTGCGATGCATGTAGCCTGCTGGCTTCTCTCCGGTGGCGTGGAGTCGCCTGGATGAGGCTCTTACCCGACTCACCACGCATTTATAAGCTTCCCTGTCCGGATCCATCCTGTTACTCTTCCAGCCAGAGTGATGGTGATTCTTTCCTCAAGCACCTCCATGACGCCCATTAACCCTGCTCACCCCACTGCCCTCTCTGGAGTTTGAAGCACATTGTTAGGACTCGCTTGGCATCTAGCAGTGCTTATTTTCACAGCTGATTTTTTCTTTTCACTCTCTTTTCACTTTTCACTGGTCTTCATCCATGGTGAGCTGCTGATGGTACCAAACCCCACAGGTTCTACACCAACCTACTGCACCGGCACATTTAGTACAAGATATATCCATCCATCCATTTTCCAAACCGCTTATCCTACTGGGTCGCGGGGGGTCCGGAGCCTATCCCGGAAGCAATGGGCACGAGGCAGGGAACAACCCAGGATGGGGGGCCAGCCCATGACAGGGCACACTCACACAACATTCACTTACACATGCACACCTACGGGCAATTTAGCAACTCCAATTAGCCTCAGCATGTTTTTGGACTGTGGGGGGAAACCGGAGTACCCGGAGGAAACCCCACGATGACATGGGGAGAACATGCAGACTCCACACACATGTGACCCAGGCAGAGACTCGAACCTGGGTCCCAGAGGTGTGAGGCGACAATGCTAACCACTGCACCACCATGCCACCCCAGTACAAGATATATTAAAAAATAAATGCAACAAATTAAACGATCAAGTCTTTTTTCACATGCTGAAGCATTTCTGCATAAGATAACCTTACTTAGTCTAAAGTAAAAAGTCTGGTCTGTTACCATAGAAGAAAGACAATAAAGGCATTTTTACTTCATTAAGGCAATGCAACATATAGTTGTAAGATCAGGGTCAGATCCAATGAGGGATCAGGGTCAGATCCAATGAGGGATCAGGTCAGATCCAATGAGGGATCAGGGTCGGATCCAATGAGGGATCAGGGTCAGTACCAAGAGCAACTGGAGTTATGGGCCCTACTAATGTAAACACTCCACTGACTCTCAGATTGGAACCAGCAACCATCTGATTATAGAACAGCAGCCTAACCTGCTGAGCCACAAACTACCACTATATTGACCAGTTACTTCTTTTCAGGATAGATAGATAGATGGTGGCACTGCCTTGCCCTGTTATTCAAAATCTTTAATCTGGATCAGAATGCTGGGTTATACTGAAAAGACTGAAGATGAAGAAGCAGCCTCATGTCTACGTTATCACTGTAATGGTGGAAGTGCAAAATATAAATAAACGGTAACTCTTTACATTAACTGCACCTTCATAATGCTTTTATATTGCATTCAAAAAATGTTCAGTACACCTTCATAATGTATTCATTAAGTATTCAGAAATCATTCATGAACGTCATGTATGTATACCTTAACATCCTAACATCTCTTAACAGCTGTAATATACATTAATAGTAAACATCACATGATTATACAATTATCCATCCATCCATTTTCCAAACCACTTATCCTACTGGGTCACGGGGGTCCGGAGCCTATCCCGGAAGCAATGGGCACGAGGCAGGGAACAACCCAGGATGGTGGCCCAGCCCATCACAGGGCACACTCACACACCATGCACTCACACATGCACATGCACACCTACGGACAATTTAGTAACTCCAATTAGCCTCGGCATGTTTTTGGACTGTGGGGGGAAACCGGAGGAAACCCCACGACGACATGAGGAGAACATGCAAACTCCACACACATGTGACCCAGGCGGAGACTCGAACGCGGGTCCCAGAGGTGTGAGGCAACAGTGCTAACCACTGCACCACCATGCCGCCCCCCTATACAATTACAATGTTTGTTATTATTATATAATGTTATTATATAATGTTTGTTATTAATTATATAATATTATAATATATATAATATATATAATATATAATATATATATATTAAAGCTGTTAAGGGATGTTAAGATGTTAAAGTGTACTTGCATGCTGCTTATGAATGTTCTATGAATGCATTATGAAGGTGCATTTAATGTAAAGTGTAAACATATATATTAAATAATATATCCATCAATTTTCTGAAACTGCTTGTCCTATTTAGGGGGGTCCAGAGCCTATGGGGGAAAGGCAGGGCACAACCCAGGAAGGGGTGTCAGCTCACACAGCAGTCATTCACACATGCACATCTATGCGCACTTTGGTAACTCTAATTAGCCTGAGCACATTGTTTGGAACGGGGGGGGGGGGGGACCGGAGTACCTGGGGGAAACCCCATGGCAACATGGGGAGAACATGCAAACTCCACAGACAAGGAGCCGTGGCAGAGGCTAGAGCTCAGATCCCAGAGGCGTGAGGCGATAGTGCTAATCACTGCACCACTGTACCCCCCACATAATGCAAATGTGGTATTTTTAATCCAGTTTTAAAGTTTTACTACATTTTACTCCAGAAATACACCCTGAATCCACCCTTCTGCTGGGATCAGGGTAATAGATTTTTATTTTGGATCAAAAGTATCCCAATCCTTTCAAGGTTAGATCATGTTCAAAAGCAAGACTGGATTATATGATCTACTTCAGTTTTTAAATCATTTTCTTCTTTTGAACAACCCATTTTCAAGATTTTATCCAATCCAGTAGCCGAAAATGCCATCAGATTACTTCTGAACGGCTGGGCCCAGCTAATTATGCTTTCCAGGAGTCAGGCATGTCGTTAACTACACCAGCGTCTGGACTCACATGTCCAACAGCTCCTCCACGATTTCCTATCAACTCCATGAAATCGCGCTTCTGCTGGGTGATCAGAGCAAATATCGCCTGCCTGTAAATCTCAAAATCCATCCATCCATTTTCTGGAACTACTTATTCTATTCACGGTCACGGAGAGTCCGGAGCCCATGGGCGCAAGGTAAGGAACAACCCAGGATGGTGCACCAACCCATCACAGATGTCTTAAAAAATAAAAACTAATTAAGATCCTAAATGCAGAAATCCTAAATGTACAGACCTCATATACCAGATACAGGTTCCGAGAACAGCTGCTGACCTCAGGGGTCATTACTTTGGCACCATCATGGATTTGAACAAGAAGGACCATCTTGAAAGTGATAAAAAGCAAAGAAAAAGTGACAGTAAATGGGTAGAGGGAACGATATGCATATGATTTATAAAAGGAATCACTCCTGCAAAAGTACTTAAAATAAGGCTAATCATGAACTAAAGGCTCCTCACCTATAAAGAGATGACATTTAATTAACGACAATCTGAAGTGAAATATAAAGCAGAACTAGCAGCACCTTTCTCTGTGTTCCAGCAGTTTCCACTGAGACTGCAGAAATCCTGCAATAACTCTAAGAATGGGCGGGTTTCTCATCCCTGGCGAGACATTTTAAATCCCAAAGGGCACAGCAGTATGATCCATGGGGAATTAGGGAAAGACGTCAGGGGTCCCACGCATACAGTACATCTTCCCTCAAAGGGAGGAGGTGAGACACTTTCAGCCATGTACAGATATCATGGGAGGTGGTCTGGTGGTCAGCGGACGCTGGTGTGACCGGAGTTATGGTTAGAGGTATGGTTAGGGTTAGGGTTACGGTCCCTTTCTCCCAGTATAATGGGCCTGTATGACCAGCATAGATATTTTTTAATGTACTGAATGAAAAAAAAAAAAAAACATTTTTTTCTACCTAGGTCTAGTATTTATAACAGACAGGTATTCGACTCATTCCCTAATCTAAAAGCTCATTACACCGCAAATTCCACAAACCAACCATCCATCTATCCATCCATCCATCCATTCATCAATCCATCCAGTCACAACAAGGCACTGGAAATACTGGACAGGATGGATCATCACATGGTACACATTGCCACACTTGTTGAAGTGTTTGTTGCTTGGGGTAAGAGGAAGACCTCAGAGTGTCTGCATGAAATCTGCATGGATGGGGGGAGGGCAGTGGGAGGTGGCACTGGGAGGTGCTAGCTGCTGAGTTACCCCAAAGGAAGATGTTGGAGTAGTTCTCTATTGGTAATGTGTGGTACAGCAAAGAATGGACCCCCCCCCCCCACCTCCTACCTAACATAGACCTGGAAATCTCTGCAGATTTCTGGGGTGCATCTAGTACAAACTGTCTTTGTTGGTGTATTATATTTGTAGGTCAGCTCTATAAAAATATCAGCAAAAGCTTATTATCGCCGTCAGTACTGGTGTCCTCCAGGATCTGCAGAGTAGCACAGTCACTCTAGGTGTCTGTACACTCAATGCAGCAAGTAAGCTGACAGTTAACTACTGCATGTTATCAAGTACATGGTGGGAATCGGGCCGAGATTCTCATCATCCCATTGGATGGGACCGGGGAGCCGGCTGGTTTCAGAGCAGTCGGAAGTTCAACTCACTCAGCCCAAAAGATTAATCTAGAAGTTGGCACTGAATCTACTGAGAACCATCAGCAGACATGGTCAACTTTTCAGAAAGAAATCTCTGAATTTATTGTGGAAGACTCAAGGGTAGAAGGACGGGGACAGGGGGAGTTTGGGGGGGAACAGACTCAGACTCCGTTACTGATGTAGGGAGGGGCAGCGGGGCAATGAGAAGACGCAGAAAACCAAACAATCAAAGACAAATAAAAAGTCACAATTTCAACAGGGACTGGAAAACAGAGAAAAACAATGAAATACCCACAGCAAGCACAGCCAAGATTATCAGCTTTCCTTAAGTCCCGAGGTGCTGTGGGGGGGGGAGATCTTTCCCAGAACACATACCTCCTCGAAAGGAAAATAATAATATATATTACAGTAATTCTGTCTGCCCATGAAGCGTTACCAAGGGAGACACCACCCACCTACGCTGATTAAATAAAAATACTAATAAATGAAATGAAACAAATTTGCATATTTATTTATAGTTCAAGATTACTATAATGAACGAGGTGATATTAAGGCCATTCATACCTTTAAAACCAGAGATTATGTTTATAATAATGACATTCTGTGTGTATATCAGTGAGCCACGGAACTGGCTTTAGACGCCTCTGCTTCAACTCTGTGGGTTTTAAATGAAATATTCTAGCCAGAAATATTCCATTATTTTCAGCTCCTTAAGTCTGAATGGACAACAGAGCCAAGGCAGCTCCTGAGATAGAGGGAGGAGTCACTGGCAACAACGCCTATTTCATTCTATGTAAAGTTAGTTTGCGTTAAATGGTGGAAAGATGGCTTTAGCTAGATTTAAACGGCATCTTTGTTTGACTTACGTGTCCCGGTGGCAAAGAACATCCACATGTATAGATATTTAGGGAGATTTGGTGAAGGTCAACTTGACATGCATAACTAGGTAAGTCGTATTTCTGATTAATAATTATGCCAACAGTTAATCAGTTGAGATGTCCTGCTCTGTGGCATTCAGATGCTGCCGACTTACACATAGAGTCTGACATTTTACTTGTCAGCATGAAGGGCGAAAACAAGGTCACTTGTCTGTGGTAATATGGCAGAAATGTACAGTGAGTGGCTTTTAAATGCTGACTGGAAACCATGTGCTCTTCATTCATTCCGTTTTATAAAGGCCAGATCTGAAGAATATCTCGTAATACCACGGAAAGGGATGTTTGATTCTCTCCATTTAGAGGGGAAATAGAGGCACCAGTGACGTCTGTGTGGAGATGAGCGATTTCTACCCATCGACAGACCTCAGTCACAACTCTCTCAACAAGCTAAATGTAATAGACTTCTTGATGTTTTAATCAATACTAAAATATCGAGGGTATATTTTCGGTTTCATTCAATCTGATGAATCACAAGGATGGGATGACATTAGTAGAAAAGTAATTGCCCATCCCCCCCTCCCCCAATACCGGGGGCCACCAGTAGAGAGACAAAAAGAGCTTCCAACAATGACAGATTGACCTCAAATGTGCACAAATGTTTATCGAGGTTCAGCGCGTCAATGACAGTAATGTTTGAGGCTCGAGCTTACAAGTCTTGATTTTTCTTCAAAACAAATCCTACTGCACAATGCGGGTGACAGAACCATTTGACGGAGTAAAACAATATCCACTTCCATGAACTACAGCATCCTAAACATCTTTAAACGCAGCCACAGCCCGAGGCTATAATGTCTACATTTACGCACATAATGTCTTCGTTTTATTGCTTCTCTCTCAGCGCCTGACAGATGTGAGTCTTCGCCGCGTTCGGTTATTTACGGCATGTTTTCCAAAGCTGGGCTTCTCTTGTGTTAAATACACTTTATAAAATATGCATGGAGTTCTGTGAGACGCATCCATCGATTGAAGCTGGGCAATGGCAGGCGTATTATAGGCCGAGGCGTAAATCCCTCCATTGAAAGGCCACAACCTCACATACAGTAATTCCATTAAAATGAAAATATAGGATATAATACATGTAAAGAGGAATGTGTTAGCTTTCGAATATCCCATCATGCTCTGCTTTTTACGAGGCATACACACATAGAGGTGATATTGAAGCGTGGGGTCTGAGCGCAGGATCAGAGGTCTAACCCTCTGAGCCCCCCCCCCCCCCAGCACTGCTTGTGCTGTTGTCAGTTACACCATGCCGTCAGATCTCTGGGGAACAGCATATTGCTTTATATTAGTCATCCTCAGTGAATGCCAGATTCACCGGGCCACACTGAAATGAGTATTTACGCTGTGCTATTCCTGAATAGCTTTCTTTGGTCTGTCTCTGATGTGCACCAGTGTTTGTCAGAATCAACGCTGGCTGCAGCTGCAGCAAATACCTGATGGAGGCAGATTGCTGCGCCTCCTGCGCAGCACGTGTCCTGTTCTTAGACGTGGGAAGCTGAAGTGACAGCTGTGGTGGAAAATGAACAGGCAGAATGATGGCAAGAGCTCGACCGCGGTCCCCACCATTATTTGCACATATGAACACCTTTGGCTAAGATGCAAATCAGGGCTGTAAAGCAGCAAAGCAAAGAGTCGCACCGTTTAGTACGAAGACGCCACCCTTTCACTCATTTGAATGTGTGCTTTTTCACATCTCCTCTCCTGTCTGATGTGTCACGTATCATCAAAGGCACACTGCAATCACGTGGAGCACGAGGCCGAAGGCAGGTATCGCTGCCAGATTGCTAACTTGATTCTCTGATGGCAAATGACGTGCCTTTTAGGGTAAAAGTCAACTGTTTGCTCAAACATTCTTCAATTTAATGAGTGCAATTCCTGGCAAATGAACTACTAATCTAATCTAGAGTGACTTACTGCATAAAAATGCAAATGAAGTGAGCACTAACTGAACTGAATGCCATTTCTGGAGCTCAATATGATCTCCAAAATAGTCACCAAGGCCTTTACTTGCCTGCCCTATGTGGGTTGCCGTAACGAGATTTTTCTGAGTGTGCATTAATAGTAATCGGAAGGTTGTTGGTTCAAATCCCATGAATGTCTGCAGTGATTCTACGCCGTTGGGTCCTTGAGCAAGGCCCTTAACCTGCAATTGCTTTGTCCTGGGTATGATGTTAACCTACATCCAGTCCTGCAAGGTGGTCCTCCAACTTACAGGGAAAATTTAGGGGTTAGGGGCAGGATTGGCACTCCAGCCACTGGAAAAAAAACTCCCACTTTTTCATTCAGACTAGTGTGGTGCTGAGGTAACACCTGCTGCACGGCTGCAATCGGGTTCTCATCCCTGAGGTGGTTTGTTGTGTGGTGGGTGTGGCAAAACGCTGTAATCTGCATATGCTCCTTACCACCACCATTATTGTTCAAAATCCATTTTTATTGCTCGATGTTTCCTTAAAGTCGCACGGACATTAGGTGGGAGTGATGCGGGTTAAGAGTCTTGCAGATCCAACAGCTGAAGGGTGACTTTCCAGCCACAGGGGAGATGAATGTGTATAGAACAAGCGAGGTATGAAAGCCCAGGTCCACGTCTCTCAAAAAGTCAGGCTACTTCAGAAGGTGGCTTTGTGGCAGTGCTGGATGCAGTGAGCAAGCTCGGTGTTTACAGTGTGCCTCGTGCTTAGCCAAAGCTACACAAAAATAATAAAAGAGGATTGTCCAAATGACACGGCCCACACTTCCTGTCAGAAATATTAGCTGGAGAACCTATACAGGTGACAAGCTAAACAGCTTTCAGCAAATATAACTTTTATCCCACGCAAAAATTATTTCACGGTTGATAGGTTCCAGGACTCCTAGACTATCTGCAGGAAGCCTGGGAAGGTTATAAATCAAGTCGAAGCATTAATATTTTATGATTTTCTCAAAGCGAGAAGAGAGATTGGAGGAGCTAATGGAATTGATGCGTACGCAGGCTGTTCGTTTTGGCCCTGATTTCCGGATCTTCCTCTGACAGACATTTTCTGCCTCGGTGGAAAAGATCATAAGAATCTCTGAGAAAAATAGAACTGGAAACTCTTAAGATTGCTACCCCCAAATAAAAGGTAGAAGATGATCTATATTGTCTACTTTTGGATGACATGAAAAACTGACCACAAGAAGATAATGACTAGCTTCAGGATTTCAGGAAAAACAGGACACAACAGATGATGCAGAAAGATAGGCTGAACAGGTGCAATCACTACACAAGTCTTGTGGCAATAAACATTACTGGACAAACTTGTTATTTCATATCTTGGGTATCAGGGGCAGAGCTGAAGGTCTATGATTCAGCTTGGTGGCTTTAATGCCTAAGACAGGCAGAGGCAGTTGTGCGAAACAGAAATTTTGTTACCTGCCGAATGCTGCAGTGGATAAAATCAGGGATAGAGAAAGAGAATCCAAATTCCAAATTCTAGTGAAGTGTATTGCTGTCCTTAACAGGTCTCCCTGCACAGGTACCTCTTCTGCACACTAGATGATGCCTTCTGATTAACATGACCCTGATGGAAACTCTTCTCATTCCAGGTGAATTTTATAGAGCTTTGAGCTTTAGCACTGTTGTACTGTGAGCTGGCGAATAGGAAGTGTGCAGGTGGTCTGGAGCCCTTCCCCTTCTGCAGTGCCCCCTGCCCTGCAGCCCACGTGCTCTCAGCGCCCCCTGCCCTGCAGCCGTGTGCTCTCAGCGCCCCCTACCCTACACTCCGTGTGCTCTCAGCGCCCCCTGTCCTGCAGCCGCGTGCTCTCAGCGCCCCCTGTCCTGCAGCCTGCATGCTCTAAGCACCCCCTGTCCTGCAGCCGTGTGCTCTCAGCGCCCCCTGTCCTGCAGCCGCGTGCTCTCAGCGCCCCCTGTCCTGCAGCCTGCATGCTCTAAGCACCCCCTGTCCTGCAGCCGTGTGCTCTCAGCGCCCCCTGTCCTGCAGCCCCCGTGCTCTAAGCGCCCCCTGTCCTGCAGCCGTGTGCTCTCAGCGCCCCCTGCCCTGCAGCCCACGTGCTCTCAGCACCCCCTGCCCTGCAGCCACGTGTACTCAGTGCCCCCTGTCCTGCAGCCGCGTGCTCTCAGCGCCCCCTGTCCTGCAGCCCACGTGCTCTCAGTGCCCCCTGTCCTGCAGCTGTGTGCTCTCAGCGCCCCCTGTCCTGCAGCCCATGTGCTCTCAGCGCCTCCTGTTCCAAAATCATAGCAGTACCCAGCATGCCAGTTAACAGGTCGGGATTCCAGAGGTGACCCAGGGGCCCTGAAACGCGACAAATCCAAATGAAAAGGAGCCAGGGACTGGAGCCGGTGGTCGAGGAAGGCCAGCTGTTACTGCCCCCTCCTGGGAAGAGCTCAGAAGAGGTTAAATAGGGCTACAGACACAGACCAAGGTTAATGCAAAAATCACCGCCCCCCCCCATCAGTATTCCACCAATAGAAATATATTCTGCTATGTTAATTCACACACACAGAAATGCACAGAATATAGTTAGCATACAGTCTCAGTCAGCATCCACTTCATTTGGGCTTCTCTGAATAATCCTTATGAAAAAGGCTGACCGCAATCTTTCATGTCACTTAAAAAAAGTGCAGAAATTCACATTTGCTCTCAGTTAACTGAAAATAAGATATATTCACCTAGATATCAAATAAAAGTGTGATATTTGATGCTATCCGATGAGTTTGATCCAGGTTAAATATTTCATGCAGCCAGACTGTGTTTGGAAACACCCTCGTGACAGAGTGCAGGGGTATTTTTAAGATGTAAACAACACTCAAGAAACGTCTAAAGACTAGAAGTTAAAACATACCCAGAACAGAGAACTCAAGCATACTGACCCATAATAAATTGAAGTATAAATAAACAAAACAGCAATATGACTTATTCAGATCACAGCAAATGTTATAAACATCACGGCTGGGTGACGTACATTCAAACTTCCTGTTCGCTAAGATATTACCAGTAAGACATCAACCTTCAGGTGTCTTAGCTGAGGCGTTAGAGCTCTGTATGCCGCGTTTGCTCAGATCTGCGTCTCACACTGGCTTTATTCAGCAAAACAGCAGTCGCTGTCTGTCATAATGACAGCGTCCTCCCTGACATGTGAATCAATGAGCAGAAATGAGGTCTCCTTCAATTAGCATCGAGGTCCTATTCAATTATCTTTCGCTTCTGCATCATGATCGAAATCGCAAATTCAGCCATGCAGCTCTTAGCTCCTGTGCAGTTGTGTATAGTGATGCAGATTTTCTCCTACAGTGAGACCTCCTTTCTGCAACCAAGGAGCATTAATGTAATGGCTCAAATTAGCCAGAGTCAAACCAAACTGCTTTATTGCATGAGAAAGCCTGTTAAGGCAAACAGGACCAGAACAGAAGGGCCCCCATGCCGGGTAATGATTGTTACAGGAATTCCAGACTTACACAGTGAAACTATGTAAAGCATCTGCAATGATGAGAGAGGGAATTTCAGCCCCTTCTAATGTTGCATATTATATCAGCACTGGCTGCGTGATGCCTGTAACACCTGCGTCACTTTCGCTAAGCGTCTGATAAACACATAACATAAATATAAGGCGAAACAGAAAGCCTGTAGGTGTAAGCGACCTTAGTAGAGCTGCGACTGCACACCTCGCGAGGTTTCTAACCTCCATAAATGAATGAAATGCAATGATGGATGACAGACTGCAATGAATGAAACAGAATTACTTTCAGTCAATCTAACCAGTTGGTTTGGCCGCATGCCACAAACAAGTCCGAGTCCTTCCGTCTGTCCATCCATCCATCCATCCATCCATCCATCCATCCATCCATCCATCCATCTTCTAACCGCTTATCGCAGTCAGGGTTTGAGGAAAGCAGCTTAAATTCGCACAGGCAGATGTCATTCCCACCACAAATGAAAGCAAAGTACATGAACATTTTAATATATCTTCAGCAAACCCTCCAAACACCCAAGCTAACAAAGATCGCTCATTTTTCCCATGATCATTATTATTATGTATTAGAGGAGACCATAATGCACTGGCAGAGTATGCTTGTATAATGGCTATTACTCCTGTGTTTTCCAGATAACCTGCCATCTGTTCATTGCAGTCTCAGCCAGAGTGAAAAATATCCTGCAATTTCTGCTTCTGGATGACAGCAATAACAAACAGCGTTAGGATGGAGGAGGATGACTGGGATCTGGAGTGGGGGGTCAGGGGGCTACACCCCCAACAGCATGTGTCTGACACCTACAGAAAAATTCTGACTGCAGGCCACATGGGGGCGTGTGACTTACAGACAGATATCAGTCATTTCTTCTTCAACAAAGTAGCTACGGCAACAGTGAGATGAGGAGACCACACAAGACTGCAACCAGACACCTTCTGCTTTTCTTATAGATGGCACCAGCCCACCATCAGGGGAAAGAAACTAAGAGTTTCAGCACGTAATAAAATTTAACACAAAAAGAAACGCTGATGCTCGACTGTTTGAGGATTTTCAGTCTCATCCATGGCAGCACAGGGCATACGGCAGGGTGCAGGGGACCGGACATCGGGTACAGAACAGGGCACAGAGTATAGGGCAGGGGACAGGGCATACGGCAGGGTGCAGGGGACCGGACAATGGGTACAGAACAGGGCACAGGGCACAGGGCACAGAGTATAGGGCAGGGTGCAGGGGACCGGACAACGGGTACAGAACAGGGCACAGAGTATAGGGCAGGGGACAGGGCATACGGCAGGGTGCAGGGGACCGGACAACGGGTACAGAACAGGGCACAGAGTATAGGGCAGGGGACAGGACATACGGCAGGGTGCAGGGGACCGGACAATGGGTACAGAACAGGGCACAGAGTATAGGGCAGGGGACAGGGCATACGGCAGGGTGCAGGGGACCGGACAATGGGTACAGAACAGGGCACAGAGTATAGGGCAGGGGACAGGGCATACGGCAGGGTGCAGGGGACCGGACAACGGGTACAGAACAGGGCACAGGGCACAGAGTATAGGGCAGGAGACAGGGCACTAGGCATACGGCAGGGTGCAGGGGACCAGACAACGGGTACAGAACAGGGCACAGAGTATAGGGCAGGGGACAGGGCATACGGCAGGGTGCAGGGGACCGGACAACGGGTACAGAACAGGGCACAGGGCACAGAGTATAGGGCAGGAGACAGGGCACAGGGCATACGGCAGGGTGCAGGGGACCAGACAACGGGTACAGAACAGGGCACAGAGTATAGGGCAGGGGACAGGGCATACGGCAGGGTGCAGGGGACCGGACAACGGGTACAGAACAGGGCACAGGGCACAGAGTATAGGGCAGGAGACAGGGCACAAGGCATACGGCAGGGTGCAGGGGACCAGACAACGGGTACAGAACAGGGCACAGAGTATAGGGCAGGGGACAGGGCACAGGGCATACGGCAGGGTGCAGGGGACCGGACAACGGGTACAGAACAGGGCACAGAGTATAGGGCAGGGGACAGGGCATACGGCAGGGTGCAGGGGACCGGACAACGGGTACAGAACAGGGCACAGAGTATAGGGCAGGAGACAGGGCACAGGTCATACGGCAGGGTGCAGGGGACCGGACAATGGGTACAGAACAGGGCACAGAGTATAGGGCAGGGGACAGGGCATACGGCAGGGTGCAGGGGACCGGACAACGGGTACAGAACAGGGCACAGAGTATAGGGCAGGGCACAGGGCATACGGCAGGGTGCAGGGGACCGGACAACGGGTACAGAACAGGGCACAGGGAACAGGGCACAGAATATAGGGCAGGGGACAGGGCATATGGTAGGGTGCAGGGGACCGGACAATGGGTACAGAACGGGGCACAGGGCACAGAGTATAGGGCAGGACACTGGGCATATGGTAGGGTGCAGGGGACCGGACAATGGGTACAGAACAGGGCACAGAGTATAGGGCAGGAGACAGGGCACAGGTCATACGGCAGGGTGCAGGGGACCAGACAACGGGTACAGAACAGGGCACAGAGTATAGGGCAGGGGACAGGGCACAGGGCATACGGCAGGGTGCAGGGGACCGGACAATGGGTACAGAACAGGGCAAAGAGTATAGGGCAGGGGACAGGGCATACGGCAGGGTGCAGGGGACCGGACAACGGGTACAGAACAGGGCACAGAGTATAGGGCAGGGCACAGGGCATACGGCAGGGTGCAGGGGACCGGACAACGGGTACAGAACAGGGCACAGGGAACAGGGCACAGAATATAGGGCAGGGGACAGGGCATATGGTAGGGTGCAGGGGACCGGACAATGGGTACAGAACAGGGCACAGGGCACAGAGTATAGGGCAGGACACTGGGCATATGGTAGGGTGCAGGGGACCGGACAATGGGTACAGAACAGGGCACAGGGCACAGAGTATAGGGCAGGGCACAGGGCATACGTTAGGGTGTAGGGGACCGGACAACGGGTACAGAACAGGGCACAGGGCACAGAGTATAGGGCAGGAGACAGGGCACAGGTCATACGGCAGGGTGCAGGGGACCAGACAACGGGTACAGAACAGGGTACAGAGTATAGGGCAGGGGACAGGGCACAGGGCATACGGCAGGGTGCAGGGGACCGGACAATGGGTACAGAACAGGGCACAGATTATAGGGCAGGGGACAGGGCATACGGCAGGGTGCAGGGGACTGGACAACGGGTACAGAACAGGGCACAGGGAACAGGGCACAGAATATAGGGCAGGGGACAGGGCATATGGTAGGGTGCAGGGGACCGGACAATGGGTACAGAACAGGGCACAGGGCATACGGCAGGGTGCAGGGGACCGGACAATGGGTACAGAACAGGGCACAGATTATAGGGCAGGGGACAGGGCATACGGCAGGGTGCAGGGGACCGGACAACGGGTACAGAACAGGGCACAGAGTATAGGGCAGGGCATAGGGCATACGGCAGGGTGCAGGGGACTGGACAATGGGTACAGAACAGGGCACAGGGAACAGGGCACAGAATATAGGGCAGGGGACAGGGCATATGGTAGGGTGCAGGGGACCGGACAATGGGTACAGAACAGGGCACAGGGCACAGAGTATAGGGCAGGACACAGGGCATATGGTAGGGTGCAGGGGACCGGACAATGGGTACAGAACAGGGCACAGGGCACAGAGTATAGGTCAGGGCACAGGGCATACATTAGGGTGTAGGGGACCGGACAACGGGTACAGAACAGGGCACAGAGTATGGGGCAGGGCACAGGGCATACGGCAGGGTGCAGGGGACCGGACAATGGGTACAGAACAGGGCACAGGGCACAGAGTATAGGGCAGGGGACAGGGCATACGGCAGGGTGCAGGGGACCGGACAACGGGTACAGAACAGGGCACAGGGCACAGAGTATAGGGCAGGGGACAGGGCACAGGGCACAGGGCACAGAGTATAGGGCAGGAGACAGGGCACAGGGCATACGGCAGGGTGCAGGGGACCGGACAACGGGTACAGAATAAAAATGCATCAAAATGCCTTAATACCGTCTTTAATATTCTTGCTTATTTATTCACAATGTCCAATCAACAATGTATTAAAATATCAAGTGATTCACAGATTGCTTCTTAAACACCTTATGTCTGGCAAAGTCTAGCTAGTAAGGGAAGATTGGCAGTAGTACGGCAAGCGAAATGAGTCAAAATACGAAAACATGGAACAGAAATCAAAGTATAATGTAGGAATATCTCATCCACTAGAGAAATCAGAGCAAGTAATGAAACAAAACATTAAAGCTGGTGGAAAAACATGACCTTTACTGCAAAATTGACCTTTTATTAAACTGTTTACTCTGAATCTTTAACTAATTTTTGGGACATTCGAAAACACTGAAATAAGCAGAGCCGTACTCCATCAAGGTGTAGTTTGGTCATAAGGAGGCGGAGCTCAGCTCCATCAAGGTGCAGTTTGGACATAAGGAGGCGGAGCTGGGCTCCATCAAGGTGCAGTTTGGACATAAGGAGGCGGAGCTGGGCTCCATCAAGGTGCAGTTTGGACATAAGGAGGCGGAGCTGGGCTCCATCAAGGTGCAGTTTGGACATAAGGAGGCGGAGCTGGGCTCCATCAAGGTGCAGTTTGGACATAAGGAGGCGGAGCTGGGCTCCATCAAGGTGCAGTTTGGACATAAGGAGGCGGAGCTGGGCTCCATCAAGGTGCAGTTTGGACATAAGGAGGTGGAGCTGGGCTCCATCAAGTTGCAGTTTGGACATAAGGCGGTGGAGCTGGGCTCCATCAAGGTGCAGTTTGGACATAAGGAGGCGGAGCTGGGCTCCATCAAGGTGCAGTTTGGACATAAGGAGGTGGAGCTGGGCTCCATCAAGGTGCAGTTTGGACATAAGGAGGTGGAGCTGGGCTCCATCAAGGTGCAGTTTGGACATAAGGAGGCGGAGCTGGGCTCCATCAAGTTGCAGTTTGGACATAAGGAGGCGGAGCTGGGCTCCATCAAGGTGCAGTTTGGACATAAGGAGGCGGAGCTGGGCTCCATCAAGGTGCAGTTTGGACATAAGGAGGCGGAGCTGGGCTCCATCAAGGTGCAGTTTGGACATAAGGAGGTGGAGCTGGGCTCCATCAAGGTGCAGTTTGGACATAAGGAGGTGGAGCTGGGCTCCACTGGGCCCTATATATATTTAAATGCATGTGTTACAGTAACCTTCTTTTGACCATAAACTTTATTTGATCAGCTGTATTTGACATTTTTCTCTAATGCTGTTTTAGTTCGGTGCTTAAGAAATGTGATGGTCAAAATTGACTTTATTGAGTTTATTGCACTGTTGTTATTGTTACCATTTCCTGCACTAGTAATTTGTTCAAAATGTATATCTCCCATAACATGGTCTAGCGTACAGCACTACTTTTACACAAGCATTTAGTTATGAAGAGTACTATTCAGATTGACTGTAAAGTGTTTTATTTTTCATTAATTCTGACACTTTTTCTGAATTTTTGTTTGTGCTAGTTTTTTGTTGAGAGTAATAATACTCTGGCTCTTATCACAATTTCAACTTTCAGTTTCAAAACATTTAGAGAGAAATACCTTGGCGGAAAGCAGCTTATGTCACTGGGACTGAGTCTGATGGGACAAAATCCGAGAATTTGGTTCTTCGCAAATCTGCATTGACTCTCTTCTCTGCTTTGAGGACTGGGTTAGTCCTGGAAGGAGCCTCACCACACAGGCAGACCGCAATGGAAGGAATTTGGAGGTGATGGTCAGTTGGGGTACGGTACCTATGGAAGCCTTTAAAATGAAACATGACTGGTCAGTGCATGGGGTTGACATAAATCCTGACTGGTCTGACGAGAGGCAGGTAGGCAGGTCTGGATAGAGAACAAGAGGTGGCCCCATCACGACTCCTAAATCTCTATCTGTCTCCGTTATGTTTACTGCCAAGCAGGTGGTCAAGGCTATATAATGGCTTTTATAAGCCTTTTATGGGGTCAGAGAACGCACTGTCCATACGGCAGCTCTGCCATGGGCCAGATTCAGAAATTACTGCCTCCTTCTTCAATAAACTTGGAGCACTGGGCCTCTGGAGCACTGAAGGGGGAGGGGTTACACTAATGAGGATTTAATGACCCCCCCATCATAAGCGAAGCCCCATGTCTTAGAGAGGTGTGGAGTCCATTACCGGTATTCCATATCCTGTCCTGTTTCTGGACAGGAAGTGGAGTGCTATCTTACTCCAGCTAGAATAAAAGCCAGAAGAATGTAACTGAACTGATATCACAATGTACACAGTGTTTCATTATTAAAATAGGCTATTTTAACTTAGTTTGACATTGTGTAGGTGTATGCTGCAGCTATACTGTTGTAATGGACTATTGATGTTGTTCCCTCAGGACAAACAGTGGAAATTCACAGGAGTTAATCAAGGACATGAACCTCATTTAAAAATCTGCCCTGTGAGAAGCCATTCATTACTCGTCAGATGTGGAATTACAGCATTTTTCTCCTTTCATTACTACAGCATATAAAGGCCTAACAGTAGCCGAACCCCCTGCTGGCCACAAACAGTCACTACACTAAATATTAAATAAACATTTTTCTTGAGTTCTGTTAACCAGCTACTTAGCTATGAGCTCCTGACTCTACTTACTATCTATTTATTTAGTTTTTGAGAAATCGGGGGGGGGCTGGTCATTTTTAAGTTGGGCCCCGAATTAACCAACCATGCCACTACCTCATACTACAGTGATCCTAACAGGAAACTGCCTCTTAACAGGAAGCCCAAAGTTGCACTACTGCCCCCTACCTGCACAGCAGCATCAGGCACCCTCACAGGGGTCTCTGATTGTGCCACCAAGAATGACCTAACAAAGAAACACACCACTGGCCTTAACATCCCCAAGCAGCTCTGTAATCAACTGCTGACACCAATCTAGTGCCTTCCCTGGGGGGACCCTGTGGTGGGTCCGCCCCGCTCCCCCAGGCTGAAATACAAGTCTGTGGGTGTTTCCTTAAGTATTGATAATGCCCCTATCTCTGAATAAAACCCTCTACTCGGAATGGTCCGTGTCATGCGGTCATGTGACAGTGTCACCTTGACCTAATCCTACACTCACAGACAGAAAGTATATATTTGGTTGCATCATATCCAAACAAACTGAAATGCTTTAATGTGTGCTACTCTAAACTCATAGAAGACATCTAGAAGGCTTTCCGTGTTTTTGTTGACGAGGGCTCTAGCAATAAAATTGTTCTCCGGTTCTTTCAATTTGACACACAAAGGTCAGTGATAATTTCTTAATATTTTAATTTCTAATGATTTTTTCCCCCCTATGCCATTATATTAGCATCTTAGTATCACATAGGGATTCACTCACTACATCTATTCAGCTGGTTGCTAAGGCAATACAAACATGTTTTGTTCCTTCTATGAAGATAATGACGATGGACCCTTTCTGAGCAGGGAGACAGCGCCCCACAGAGGCTCGAGATACAGGATGGCAGAGAAGGACACCAAACCCATTCTGGAAAAGCCTGTGAGAAACACATACAGTCGAACCTCGTTACTACGTACCCCAGATACAACGTTTTCACCTTTTCAACGTACAGGTTTCTAATTCCCGTTTTTAGTCTTTGTATTATTCTAATAGCAGCCATTGTTTACAGCGTACACCCTTACAGCGTAAACTTCGATATAACATCCACATTTCTAGAGAAAATACGAAAACTAACCACCGTTACAACGTACAGCACTCTCCCCGCCCACCACAACTTGTGTCGCTACATCTACCTTTATCTACCGGATCTTCGCCCGACAATGCACATTTGTCTATTGCGTTGCTTGGCTATTGTGTTGATTTAATTTGACCAATATTTCATTAATATTTCAGGCCAAATGCCAATTTGGATGCCAATGTTTATTTAAAAAATCCATTTTGACCAGCCGTTGTGTATTTTCGTTGCCGTTTATCGCTGGCCGGCACTAAGTAATCGTGAGTAATTTAAGGAAAATTTCAAGGATCCAGATGAGCTTTGTTGGATTATTTAACAAGTAATAATGTGTTCGTTTGTTTTGTAGTCAACTTAAGGGTCTGTTCTATTAAAGTTTTATCATTTACATGGATATTTCGTGAGTTCTTTCATCCATCTTGCACTAAGTGCTTACAACTTTCTATGCTTATAACGTACATGTTTTTGATATCCCGTCTTGTACGTAGTAACGAGGTTCGACTGTATCATGTTTTCACAGTGGCTAAGGGCCTTATCACAAACAGTAGCATGCTGACACTGTGCTTTGACTTTCTAATAAGTTGCCCAAAGACTGGTATCCAGGTTATTAGTAAGAATGATGCAATGTCTTCATTAATATGAGCATTAATAATTGAAAGATGAGAAGCAGGATTAACACTTTATGCCCCTGAAAAGCCACTGCAGGTGCAGAAACTTTAATAAGGACACTGGGCAAAAACAGCTTATTGGGGATTGGATGAGGAGCAAACCGCAGAGCAAATGAAATGAGGCGAAGGTCACCGTCTTCCCGCCATTCTCTGCTCTCGCTGTAATATGCTCACGTTCGCTGTAAATGAGCTCGCTCGTCTGCATTATGGAGCACGGATTCCCATTCCACTCCTCACACCGCTAAAGATCTAATGTAGCTCGGCTTCTCTCCAGATCTATCTCTCCTAATGCCGGTTCATTACATCTGCAGCTTTCTTCTTTCAATATATCAACATGAACGTTCCAACTCCTGCACAGCCCTTCTGAATTTTTAAGACTTTGTAAAACTCTGTAAAACTTTATCCTGTATAACATCCCATACTCAGGTGCAAATTTTACAGGATTGTCGCCTGTCACTTACCACTGGTTTTGGTGGATTTGTGGCACCTTTAGAGTCTTTGGACCAGGCAATGTCCTGGTGCTCATCTGGTCTGGAGTTAAGCAGGGTCTTGGGAGAGCCTGACCATGGCTGGTGATGGCTTCTCTGCAGATATTATAAATGGCCCCAATGCTGAGAGATGTGTCTCCAAACCAATAAACCCAAAGCATTTTATTAAACTAGTATTAGGAGAAGCGGTTTAAAATAATGCATTCTTCCAATTACGTGAAAGATGTGTAACTGTATCCAGATGAAGAACAAGGAAAAAAAAACATTTAAATGGATGTCAGGATATTTTACAGGTGAGATCATTTTTCCACACAAACATGCTGCAAATAAGAGCAAGGGGACAGAACGTTTGAAAGAATCTACTCACTGTTACCAGCCATGGCTGATAGTCTGTTAGAAGTCACTGATCTTGAAAATAACCATAAAGCCCAGATACATGTACACAAAGGACGATACATCGATCTTATCTATCAACATCATTGCCTGTATGAGGGGCTTGGAAATGACTGTTAGCATCAGCAATATTAATTTATATAATTCCTGACATGGAACACTCTCTATACGCAGAAGTTCTGCAGCTGTCTGAAGGATTTAAAGCTATAATCTCAAGGATGAAGGGTATCTGCGTAAGAGGTAAGCTCTCCTGATAGCCTAAAATCCATCGGAATGTGACATGACTTGATAATGGTGCATTAACGTTGGATGGATATCACTGACACACTTTA
This sequence comes from Brienomyrus brachyistius, assembly GCF_023856365.1. Classification (NCBI taxonomy): domain Eukaryota; kingdom Metazoa; phylum Chordata; class Actinopteri; order Osteoglossiformes; family Mormyridae; genus Brienomyrus; species Brienomyrus brachyistius. The sequence continues at coordinate 588,283 of NW_026042335.1, read as the reverse complement.
GGAACTTAAGCTGTGGTTGAATAGTCTTTATTTTGCATAGGAAGGTTTCTGAGTGAGATGAGCTAGAAGCGTCTAAGTGGCAGCTGTAACGGTGCAGGAGGGAAAAAGGTGACTGTCCACTAGTGGCTCCAAGACAAAAAGGAGTTTATTGAAGAAACTGAACAAACGGGGGGAAAATATAAAACAAAAGGACCACGAGGAGTCAAAAAACATGCGGGGAAAAACACTGAATTCATTATAGACAAAGAAATTAAGCACAACTAAGGAACAAGGGAAGACTGGGAACCAGGTAACTCAGGGAGCCGAACCTAGAAACAGAGCGACGACACCCAGCTACATTCACAGATCCACATACAGCGACTGACTGGAAAACAGAGCAGGAACTTAAATACACACAAGGCTAACAATACGCGACGCAGGACAGGTGAGAATAATACATAAATAACCAATGAATGAAAGCACAGGGAACCTGGGCAATACATTAGGAAAAAGCGCAAAGACAGAGGAGGGAACCAGAGAGCCACCTGCAGCACCACCTGCTGGCCAAGCAGGGAAGAGACATGAAGGGCTGGGATGGAAGAGTGCTGATCCTGACAGGCAGCCAAAACAAGAGATGTTGAAATTCTCTAAAAGGTGCTTCAATGCTTCCTTTCTTACCGCCTTTAGCATAGGGACCATCCTTTACAGAACTGCCATCCCACAATTCCCTGCTGCGGCAACATTTAAAGTAAGGGGCTGTCAGCATGGATCGTAACAGCTCATAATCAGCATATTACCCATAAAACAGAAGCTTGTCTTTCATAAAAAGAGAGATATGAAATGTTTTTAATCAGATGATCGTTGAATTTAACATGTTTGAAACTGAAGGATGATGATGTGTAGTGGATTTATATGCCTGTCTTAACGTTATGCCTATTTAACAGTTAATTTAACAGTTAATAAATGCATAATTTAACAGTTATTCTCATGCAATAATTGGGATAAATATGTGTGTGACAATCATTTCCTTTCAGTTTTGTGACTGGTAGCCCACATTCCTTCCAAAACTTAAACTGCAACCTTGGTAATGAATATTTTTCACTTGCCCTTTAGACATCAGTACATAGGAATTCTTGCTTGTGCCATCCAGTCAGGAAAGTTAAACGTGTAACTGGATTAGATGGCACAAAGGAAAACAAAGGCACTCACAAAACATCAAAGGACTTAACTATGAACTGCAGAGATACAGTATATATTTGTGGAATAAATCCTAAATAAACAGTAGAAGTTGCCGAAACTGAAAATATGGCTAACTAAAGTATAAATATATGAAATAATCCATCCATTTTCTGTAACTACTTATCACATTCAGGGTTACAGGGGGTCTGGAACCTATCCTGGAGTGAATGGGCAAAAGGCAGGAAATAACCCAGGATGGGGTCCCAACCCATCGCAGGGCACACTCACAGAGTATTCATACCTACAGACAATCTGGTAACTCCAATTAACCTCAGCATGTCTTTGGACTGTGGGGAGATACCGGAGTACCCAAAGGAAACCCCACGATGACACGGGGAGAACATGCCAACTCCACACACGTGGAGCCATGGCGGAGACTCAAACCCTGGTCCCAGAGGTGTGAGGCAACAGTGTACTGCACCGCACTGCATTTGTGAATTTGGAGTATTATTCACTTGTCCAGTAAAGTGTACTGCATATTTATGAGGTTAGAGTATTATTACTCTGGCCAGTAAAGTTTTCTGTGCTTTTATGAGGCTGGAGTATTATTGCTCTAGCCAGTAAAGTGTACTTTGCATCTGTGAGGTTGGAGTATTATCGCTATATTCAATTGAGTGCATTTACCAGGTTAGAGTATTACTGCAGGTACTGCAGCAAAGCCATCTGTAATTAAATATAGAACACCCCATAATGCCCCCCCCCCCCCACTCTGCTTATCCATGCCGCTCCCCTATGTCCTCCGTCCTTAATGTGAGCTATGGGGCAGGTTTAATTTAAACAGAAAATTAATTAAATGTTAACAACAAGGGTGTCGTCTGAGAGGGAATTCTGCTATAACAAGCTTGCATGTGAAACCCTTCAAACATCTGCTTGCTTTGGTGCTTCTTTGGAATAACAAGACGAACTAAATATGAAAATGGTGACGTTGTGTGTGGCTCCACACGTTAGGGCTCTGGGCCCGTGATCGTAAAGTCGCCGGTTCAAATCCAGTGTTTGGCAGTGTGACGATGTTTTAGGCCTTTGAGCAAAACCCTTAACCCCCAGCTCCAGGGGTGCTATGTCATGGCTGATCATGCGGCGTCACTCTCAAGCTCGCTCTCACCTGTCTCTGCGTGTCTCACGGAGAGCAAGACCACGTAGGCGAAAAGACAATTTCTCAACGGGGATCATTATCCTATATAAATATTGAAGATATGTAGTTGCATAACAGAGTGTCGAAATGCCTGCGACGTTTTCTGTCCACCGTGAAGAAAAGTCTCTTTATTGGTCACAGGCCATGATGAGCAAATCCATTTACAGAGTGAGGGGGTGCTCTGGTGACATCTAACTGCTCAATTATTTACATCTCAGTGATGTTTGACAGAAAGGCCCCTGCATCATGCACAGCACACTGCACAAACACAGTCCTGGAAATTACTTCAGATCCACTCGGACAATCCTTCTCTTCCTCAAACGCTAAGCCCAATCTGTAGAGAGCCCGAACCCCCGCACACATCATTTCTAAAATCATTGATTTCTCACTTCACACACGTGCATTTGGTCATTTATAAACTGTGAGAAAATAAAAGCAATTTTTAAAATAAAGCAATAAGAACGTACTGTACAAACGTTCAGGAGTAGCCTAAATATATATATTCGGTTATGAAAATGTATATTGTTGCTTACAGTCGTGTCTTCTAATTTAAGCTTGAACAAATGAATTTATTATTTAGGATCATTTTAAAAAAAGGAAAATATTCAGTTGGCAAATTGAAGTGTAGAGAAAAGAGCGACACAAGAAAAGGGCCGGTGTGAATGCAAGTTTTTGGGATGACCTTTAGGTCTGTTCAAACGCAGGACTCTTCAGCCAATCAGTCACAGTGGCCCTTTCTGGGTAAGACTGCCCAGGCCTGGCATAACCTAAAGATGTGTGTGTCCCATGTGGGACCCAAATGGTATATCCTCATAAAACTATTTCAACATTATAAAGCATTACAAGTTACAGAATTATTCATTAAACTTTACGCTTGGGTAATTACGAGCTGCGAATGAACGGGACGCCTTCTTTCAATATGCAATTAATATGCAAACTTTGCTCTGTGCATAGCTGACCTTTTTCAAACGTTTCACGTCGCGAAAAGGTCAGACGCCGAGAAAATTACAGAAGCGACAGCTTTCACCTTCTCGGCCACTTTCCGCTGCTAATGTAAATTCCTGAGCGCATTTACAGACGTACAAATATATTACAAGAAGCATGAAACACGGGCTGAAATCAAGCTTTATTTGAAAAGTGCACGAGAAAAAGTACATTGGGCTATGTCTGTCATCACGTATCCCACGATGCTCTGCTTTTTAAAACACATGCACTTACAGAGGTGAGAGTGAAGTTTGGGGTCTGAGACGTAGGGTGGGGTGTTTTTCAGGGGTATACAAATCCACCCATTGACATATTGAGACATGGACAAAAGACATAAGAACGACCAAATACCGTTAAAAATACAAATGTGAAGTGGAGAATTTTAAAACACCAATTCAGCTAAACCACTACAGTATTCCATATGTATCCCTGCAGTGGCACAGGTATGACGTCTAATATCACCCACTGGTTTTCGGTTAGTGCTTTGGATTAGCAAGACCCCTCTAGGAAAATGTGAAAACCCAGTAAAATGTCATCAGCAGGTAGCAGGACATCATTAATCGTCTAGTAGGACTGGGAACCAGGCATTACTTCAGCACTAAAGCCAGCTAATCATATCCTGGAGCTCAATAGAAACTCGCCCTTTTCTCATGTAGAGAATTCCCTGCAGTTACTCTGTCTTGGCTTGTCATTTTCTTCTGAGTGAGAAATAATTTGCTTTGTCATGATATCATCGATCTGCTCATCTCCTGCTTGTCACAGGTTACACCAGTTATTAATCATTTGCTTGTTACTCTTAGCAGTCTTTACGAAACTAGCAGTCTTTACCACCTTCTTTCTTAGACATCATATCTCTGTCATCGGCCTGTCAGATGCGCCGTCTGAACCAGTAAGAAATCATTTGCATCTCTTTGGCTCATCATTCATACATCTCTGTCGAGTTGCATTCCTAATACTGATGACAATTTGTTTTATGAAATTGTGGAATTATTGAAATCTGGAAATTTAATTTAAGTAAAAATAATAGTTTTTATTATTCGGTTTCTTAAATTACATGATGGTTACTTTTATTTATGTACTGTATAGCGATACTGCTGTATTTCTGTACTTAACTATGGGAAAATATGACTGGTTGTATCAAAAGTCTGAATATGTATCAGGGCCACGAAAAGATCAGTCAATGCTAGTTATTGAATACCTGTCTAATGGCAAATTAGAAGTTTTCAGGAGAAGCAGTTAGCATATAGATGTCTTTTGAAAGGAGTTTGTAGGATATGGCCGCCATGTCAGCGCCCAAGGAATACAGAACAGATAAGTGGTGTGATCTAAAGAGTTGCAATTAGACTTAGTGTGAAGTAACTGGAAATCCAGTGTATTATGCCTCTCTCCTTACTGGGAACCTGAAATCCAGTGTGTGATGCCTCTCTCTTTACTGGGAACCTGAAATCCAGTGTGTGATGCCTTTCTCCTTACTGGGAACCTGAAATCCAGTGTGTGATGCCTCTCTCTTTACTGGGAACCTGAAATCCAGTGTGTGATGCCTTTCTCCTTACTGGGAACCTGAAATCCAGTGTGTGATGCCTCTCTCCTTACTGGGAACCTGAAATCCAGTGTGTGATGCCTCTCTCCTTACTGGGAACCTGAAATCCAGTGTGTGATGCCTCTCTCCTTAATGGGAACCTGAAATCCAGTGTGTGATGCCTCTCTGCTTACTGGGTACCTGAAATCCAGTGTGTGATGCCTCTCTGCTTACTGGGTACCTGAAATCCAGCAAGTGATGCCTCTCTCCTTAATGGGAACCTGAAATCCAGTGTGTGATGCCTCTCTGCTTACTGGGTACCTGAAATCCAGTGTGTGATGCCTCTCTGCTTACTGGGTACCTGAAATCCAGCAAGTGATGCCTCTCTCCTTACTGGGAACCTGAAATCCAGTGTGTGATGCCTCTCTGCTTACTGGGAACCTAAAATCCAGTGTGTGATGCCTCTCTGCTTACTGGGAACCTGCCATTCAGCGTGTGATGCCTCTCTGCTTACTGGGAACCTGAAATTATTTCCCCCTTAGCTCCGCAGCTCACATCACAATGATTATCTGTCTGAGAAATGATGAAAAACAGCTGAAATTCATTTCCAGGTATTAGATAAAAAAAAAACCCTGTGTTTACAGTCCTACATGCCTTCAATATATAAGGAAACACGCTGTTTTTTATTGAGCAGATGCCATTTCTGTTAAAAAGTCAAACAGTTTAACAGTAAATCACAAAGGTGTAAAATAGCAGACCTTGAAGGAAAATCCATCAGGTTATGGGTTCATGCCCAAACTCTCTGTCATACTTACAGTATACACCTTTTACCAGCTTCTGCTGTTTTTCTTTCCGTGTCCCTGTGATTTAATATACGTGATATTTTGTATAAATACCGCATCCTTGGTAACTGTCTGAACTATCCAGGGTGCCACCTGCTGGCAGGCCTGTAGAAAAGCCTGTTTAATAATCATGCATAAGAGGTATTTTCGATAAGTAAAGCCATTATTTTTTAAATTACACTGTTTGGAGCATCATTGTAAGCTAATGCAACTGCTGGGATTAAGCATTATTATTTGTCCAGAATTACTTCATTTTTACTGTATTGTAACATTATTACAGACAGGGTCATACATTAAACATCAGTTATACAGGCAAATAAGCCAAGATTGGACCTTTTTATTGATGCATACTCATGTACATCACATTTATCCCAGCAAATCTTATTGGCTGTCGTCACGAATCATCATATAGTTCCTGGAGAATCAACATTAGCCACAGAGATGTCTCATTTAGCCTTTCGGAATAGCAGAGTCTGTCTTTGTTATGGTGACCAGATAATCCATGTCAGGGAGGACACATTGAACTATGACAGGATTTTTAAAATACCATTTTAATTAAAAGAACCTGGATCTCAGTTATGCGCCGAGGCCTTGCTGCGTGCTGATTGGTCAGTCTCCTATAATCATGCATATGCCACTAATGTTAATGTCTAACAGCTGGATGAGTTTTTCAATCAAAGCAGTCAAAGCACAAGAAGACGTGAGCTGTTTAGCCAAGCACAGGTGCCTTTCAGTTTTAACATAGTTTGTAAAACCTGGAGTAGCTTGAAGTGTCCTTCCTGACATGGATTACCTGGTCCACTAGTTTGAGCCTGGCTTTGGCAGAACAGTCACATGTCTGTGGGACTGTGAGCAAGGCCCTTTACCCCCAGCTCCAGGGGTGCCACACAATGGGTGACCCTGTGCTGTGACCCCCCCAAAGCTATGAAAAGCAAGATGGGGTAGACGCAGAGACAAAATCCTATACATGTTCTGATGCGTAAAACCATGGTTCTGTACTTTCTTTTTCATGACTGTATGTGTGCGTGATTTCTATGTACTACCAATATTCACATTTAAATAGTAACGTGTACGTGCAATTCATGTACACAATTATAAAGACTATAATAACATTTATTTACAACATACCAGCCAGGTGCAGGCCACAGACTAATGGGTATTCAGTCAAGAAACGTCTCTAATTCTTTTTTGATACATACAAAATAATTTTTCGTCTATGTGTAATGGTTATAAAATAAAGTATATCAAAACCACGTTGTCAAACTTATTACTTATTTGGCCTTCAGCCGTCAAACTTTCAACGTGAGCAGAGGGTCCGGAGCAAGGAAAGAAAAATAAAAGACCCAAAAGAACCGCCTGCTGTCCTGTTTAACCGTCTTACGTCTTCACTTATTAAAACAAGGTGCGGAACTGATGAAGGAAAAGAGAAATGAAGATCAGCCTGTTATCCTGTTTAACAGGCCGTCTTACGTCTTCACTTAAAACAAGGTGCGGAACTGATGAAGGAAAAGAGAAATGAAGATCAGCCTGTTATCCTGTTTAACTTGCTCCGGTTTTTCCATGTTCCTTATCCGCTTCACCTGGTGCCTCAACTCACAAATTCCTGTGTTGATTTTTTTCTTATAGCCGACACCTGGGCCCCTTGATGTACAACAGCGTCTGTGGAATAGAACAAAAACAAAATAATCACATTCACAAGAGACAGCAGGAAATACAATACAATATCCATAATACTCCGATTAAATCATACAATCAGCAAGCAATCAGGCTGTGACTAAAGTTTATAAACACAATTCATAAATCAGATAATGGAATATTAAGGTTGGGAAAAAAAAAAAACGTTTTACAGCCTTGAGATTTTTAAAGGCAGACAGCCGGTTATAAAACAGGGATGGTTTGAATTTTTTGAAGTGAGTTGACAAGGGTAGGGCAGGGTAATATGACAAAATATTTCATGATTTATTTTTTCATACAAAACAATATCAGTGTTTATCGCAACATAATTCAAATCATTACTTCTTTGTTTCGCAGTTGTATTTTAGCTTAAATTTCCCTTAGAATTGCCCTTGAACAGTCACAGCACAGGGTGACAAATTGGCTTTTTTACCAAAGTCATATACTGTAAGCTTTATATATCAATATATAACGCATATTAACACTCATGCGCAAACTATATTAAATGTATGTGTCATTAGTCATATATGTTCTTCATTCTTGTAAAATACTGTACATGAGTTAAACCACTCCGTAATGTCTTCTTAAGTACTCAAAGACTTCCAATACGGTTAAGGTCAAGACTGTGTCGTAGCCAATTCATATGTGAAAATGATTCCTCGTGCTCCCTGAACCGCTCTGACAGTTTGAGCCCGATGAATCTTGGCATTTTCGTCCTGGAATACGCCAATCCCATTAGGGAAGGAAAACTCCATTGATGGGATAACCTGGCCATTCAGGAGATTCAGGTACTCAGCTGACTTCACTTTAGTGCTGCATAACGCAGCTGAGCCGTAATAATGATCCAATCATTGGCTTTTAAGTATTTGCTGATTTAAATTCAAATAGTGTTGTTATCGCTGTCAGGCAGGATAGAGCGATAGAAAACCGGGTGCAGGGAAATGTGTTAGATGTTCTGGCATTTTCTTTAATTGATTTTTTTGTTTTATAGCTGATCTCATTTTCTTTCTCAAAGGTACAGGTAAGCATATTCATTTCCAATATAAAAAATAATTCCTCTTACAGGTTTCAACTGAATGTCTAATGTACAAATCATTTCCATGTATCCAATGTATTTTAATGGTCCAATGCCTTTTAACTTCAGAATTTTTACTTCTAATTTACAGCAAATAATATTCAACTTACTCATCACCACTTACGTAGCATTATACACCTAATAACCGACAATAACTAAGTACTATCTCAATTGTAAATAATACACATTCAAGTAAGAACCAACCTACCAACGATGCCCACCATTCCAAATGGCCTGTACGGAGCTCATTGGACACCCCGGTGGCGAATTTGCTGGGTGGTTTGGGAAGATAAATTAATATTCTTGAGAAAAGCCCACCCTGATTTGCCAGTGAATAACTTAGACCAGAGGTAACAGGCAGACCGCGGTCCAGGTCCGGATCCAGAAGCTGTCCCATACAGACCCGTACCGATAGCCAACACAGAAAGTTATTTAAAACCTGACGGGGCGCTTCTATTTTAACCGACGCAGCTTTTGTAGTCTTTTCGGTAGTGGTTTAGCACTAGAACCGCAGTTTCCCACGGCAATGAACGTCAAACGTCTTTAACCTACAAGCAAGACGTAGTTTGGCGTATGCAGCCTTTTTTTGTGCTAATGTATTATTAGTATTAATAGCAGCAGCAAAGCTAACACCCACAACGAAAAAGCGTAATGTTCCTAATAGAGTGGCTGATCTGTCCTGAAATCGTAAAGCTTTTCAAAGTTTTCAAACACAGTATGTATATTATATAACATGTTGGATAAATAGATGTAATTTATTGGTGACTTCGTGTACATTGAAGTTTCCGCCTTTTAAACAACTATAAAGTAATGTTTGTTATATAAAAAATGTACATTTAAATGTATGAAACAAAAAATGTATACACACACACATTACATTTTCGTTAGCTGTAAAATACAGTGAAGTGAAATCTCCATTATTTGCGTTGCAATATTCCACCACTAGGGGGCAATTTTGGACGGAGGAATCCCTTTAATGGCTGTTACCAACAGAAATGTTTGCTGCTACAGTATTCAGCTTTCTGGGTGTCCTGCAAAAAGAACTAGATGACTACAAGTAGTTATGGAATGCACACTGCCCATCTGACAAACCAGAAGCCAGTTTTTGAAATGTAAATTTTGTTATTGAAACATTTTGTTGGATTGCACTCTAGGTTTAATGGAAGAAACTGTGGATTCCATGTATCTCCTGAAAATCTTCATAGTCTTTGTGGAGACGATGATCTTCAAATTCACTTTGAGGTCTTGCAGAGACAAAATGAACTTGCTCCACCAGTCAGCTGGGTTACTGCCATGGAGAATTATATTGCATTCAAAAGTGTATCAGGTCTATAAGGTAATTCTGCTAACAAATCGTACAAAGCTCTCAAAAGTATTTTGGTTTTCAGACAACAAATAACATTTTTTCCACCCATTGTTCTCCAAATAAGACATTTATTTAAACGTTAAACTTTTAAGCGCTGGTTGCCTTTACATAAAGTCTGTAAAATAAAAATGTAAATGTATACAAAAATAATCTAAGCATATTCAATAAGAACACTTTGGCCATTATACACATTGCTGTGTATAGAGCCATTAAACTGCCCCCTTAAAGCTTTTTACTGCCAAACAAAGCTGTCAGGTCAAAAATCACACTGTTAAAAATGAAGTATAAAAGAATACAAAAATAACTTCTAACAACTTATAACACTTATTCAATAAGATTATAGAACAACATAATCATTACATTGCAATTCAATCACCAGAGGTGGCGTGGAGTACAATAATTAACAGCTTGGCTTCAGGGAATGCCAAACCCTTCAGGGAATGCCAATGTTATTTAACTGTCCCATTCTGTGTCCCTTCCCTGTTTGGCCAGTAGGTGTCATTGGTCATCTCGTCCCACGTGTTGTCAGTCTTTCTTGTCCTCCCCTGTTGTCAGTCTGTAGCGTTTCCCTTGTTCCCTGCCAGCTACTTGTTGAGCACGTGGTTACCTGTAATTTCATTTCATTAACTTACTGTTTGCCATAGGCTTTTAAATACATTATAAATAATTTTAAAAAATAACATAACAAGAGATAATACTATGAATTTCCTCACTGATTAATTGTGTTGCGGGTTGGAACTCAGTATGGAGTCCCCACAAAGATACAGATACCTTATATGTGTGTGTGTGTGTGTGTGTGTGTGTGTGTGTGTGCGTGTAGCAGGGCCGTAGCACATCTTCTTTGTGTTCAGGAATTGCTTCTTGTAGGTTAAGTTAGAATGGTTTTCACAGTTCTTTGGTCTGGAGATCAGGCTGATTAATCACAGTTGATTTTTGTGGGCAATCAACCATATACATATATATGTACATATATATGTGTGTGTACAGTAGTGTGCAAAAAATCATAAGCAGTCAAAAGAAATTGTGTGATGTCACGATTGTTACGGTTTGTAGCAGCTAATCACTGCTGTTAATAGCAGCTAATAGCTGCTGTCTGTAGCAGCTAAACTACTGTTAATATAACTGCTAATAACATAACAATTTTCCCGTTTTTTGTGTAATAAAGTATATAATGTAGTAATGTGGTGCGTTTTTGATTCAAATATGTTAGTATGGTATTGGCAAGATATTACTGTATCAGCCTTTATTACATTAAGGGGGAAAATTAGCACATTATTGGCAGTTATTACATTAACGGTAGGTATCATATGTGCCCTTGAGAGGTAAAGTGGGCTATCCCACATGTCAGTCAAAAATGAGTTTAGTGTCCAATATTAATTATTGAGGGTCTATCTATCTTTTAAATATACTGAGATCTGTGCTACCTATGATGTATATCAATTATAGGGTATAGGCACACTTTGGAGCTCATTTTTTCAAAACTTTGTTTTTGTGGGATAGCCCACTTTACCTCTCTAGGGCACATATTATATAGGTCTAATGTACGAAGCATTAACGTTAAACATGATAACCTAGTTACCCACCAGGCAGGCAGATGGGGGCAGGTGGGCGAGGTGCAGCGTACTGTACGAAGCGGGGGTGCGCAGGCACTGTGCAGCAGCTGAAGTTCCTCTTAGGCGTAATCATGTCCTGCGCACGGTACCAGCTGCCTTTCTCTGCATCATAACATTCCACCTTTGCAGTGACTTCGAACCCATCGGAGCCTCCCATTACAAACAGCAAGCCGTCCACCACTGCGATGCCGAAATAGCTCCTTTGTTGTCTCATGGGAGGCGCAGCGTGCCACTGGTTAGTTGCAGGGTCATAAGCCTCCATACTCCGCACTGCATGAACCCCGTTGGTACCGCCCACCTGCGAGACACCAATGGTAAGTGATCACTCGGGTACCAAACGGATAAGTAAATATCAGCTTTCTCGAAGTCAGGAACTCTTAAGGAATTATCGCCCTATAATAGCAGGCTGCACAGAACCTCCCATTGTGTATATAGGACACAAGCTTATTACTAATTTGTGTTCAACATACATGTCAACATAACTGCAGTGAAAAAAGGGGATTTGGGCAACAGAAAACCGGTACAATTCAGCGAAAACTGTCAACCATCAAAAAAAGACTTCTTATGTTCATATATTTTGCTTTTATTATTATGTTTATTAGTACTAAAAATAATACTTGTAGTCAGACACTGAAAAAAACAACAACAGAGCAATTATGGTCTGGAACTACAGAATATAACTATACTCAAAAATCTAAGCTTTACTAAGCTTTACTAAGCGTATTCGTTTAAAACCCAGATATGCAGGGAGCATATGTGTACTGAGATGGGCCTTCCCAGCAGGTCATTTTATCCACTGAATTCTTTTGTTTGTTTTAAGCACATTACAATCTGTGACACAGCAGCAGTGACAAAAAATATGAGTCTCAGATAAATCTTGAGATTTGACTCCTTTGTTTCAGAGTACAAGAAAGGAATCACTCACCGCATAGATGTTTCCCTGATATGCCGCAACTCCAAGGCCACGTCGGCGAGTGCGCATGGGAGCGATCAAGGTCCATTCGCCCGTGAGAGGATCATAGCACTCCGCAGTGGAAGTGGTCTGAGCTCCATTGCTACCCCCACAAATATATATCTAGGAAAGATGGTTCACAAGTGATGTGTGTTATGCTGTACATGATTGGAGATGGAGATCTAGAAAGCGTAAATGTACATTTAGCTAATGGATGTTTAATCCATCCACCTTCCATAAAAGTCTATTCAGTACAGGGTGGTGGTGAACCTGGAACCTACCACAGGAAGCACATGGGCATTGGTAGGGAATTTACAGTTAGTTGTGATCATTTCCCTTGTGAACCGCAGCTTAATCAGCTAATTAAGTTCACTAGGTTTGTTTGAATAGGGAAATCTGCAAATTGTTTAGGATTCTGACCCTCCAGGACTGGAATTGGGGAAAGCTCCTACGTTAACACCAGTTATTGTATCTCACAAGTCTTGGGCTGTGGGCAAAATTGCAAAAACACAGAGCTGGACACCACAGCACTGCCCAATGTGCCACTAATGCAGAGCAACAATGCAAGGTCATTTATGTTTTATCTAAACACTGACGTTTACTGAATTAACAATTATGGATTGAAATCAACCATTTGAAGACAAAGCGAGCTACTGAGTATGTAACATAATCAATTTCAAGGGGAAAATGAGGGTAACCACAGTCAGACGCCCTCCTATTAACCTACCTTTCCATTCAGGGTGGTGGCACTGGCATCCTGTCGCTCCTCGTTCATGGGCTGGATGATGGTCCACTCGTTGGCATTTGGGTCATATCGCTCTACGATATTCAGAGGCGACACGCCTAAACGGCCACCCATCACATAGATGAAGCCGTTACTTACGGCCACGCTGACACTACAGCGGCGCCAGTGCATCGGGGCCATGTGCTGCCATGTCCGTGCGACGGGGTCAAATCTGCGCACAGCATCGGTGAAATTATGGCCATCATAACCCCCAAAACAATACACGAAGCCATTTAAACACACACTGCCATGGCCGGACTGGCGAGTCTCCTGCCCCTGTGTTATATCGACCCAGTGGTCAGCCCGGGTGTCATAGGCTTCAGTCCAATTGGTTGTGCGGAAATTCCAGCCACCAATGGCCAATAAAATGTCAGCGGGTAGGCGCGGGCGAATCAGTGGCCTTTCAAAGTCAGATCGTGGACTTTCATCGTCGAGATCATATATCATCTTCAGTACATCACTGATAATTGGCCTGCACGGCGCATTGCCCTTCACTAGATCGTTGGCTTTGACGATTTTCATGAAGTACTCCGGATCCATACGAGCCATCCGAATCTACACAGGAAACAATGAGAGAATTCCCATGAGTTCTTTAGTGCTTTCTGTGAATCTCTGGAGATGAGCAATTCCTAACATTAAGGATACAGCAGTAAGTGCAAATTTTAATTTCTTTAGCTGAAGCTATTTACTTTGAAAGTCTCAGATGTGTCAGCTACACTTGTTTAATGTAAGACATCTGAGTGTTTTGTTTTCCATTATTTGTTACACTCTCCTCCCAGGTGTAATACCTGGAAGCCTTGGTTGTACACTTATGGGACATGGAAATCGGTCTTTAGCTACAGTAATAAGGACTTCACTCAATGAGCATTCTATTGCTATATACACAAGTCAATGAGAACATAGTATAACTATACTCACCTTGGGCAATAGGACTGAAATGTGGGCCTCTCGGGTGGCAGGCTCGTGCTCGATCCAACGGAGGATGGCCTCAAACACCACATCCTCTTCTCTGACATTAAGCTCATCCTGCTCTATGATGTCAGAAAGTTGTTCAAGACTTAGTTCTGGGAACTCGTTTGAGCTGATGGCAACCTCCTTGAAATTTTTCAAGATGAAGTTGAATGCAGACTGGTGCAGCTCGTTTACGCAGTAGACATCGGCGATTTTAAGAAGGCCAATGCAGTTGTTGAGGCAGAGCTGCTCATGCAGGAAATCACTGCAGCGCTGCACGATGCCCAAGACACTGAGATAATCAGCAGCTACCAGGAGGTTCTCCACATTGTCAGCTGTGATGACCACAGAGTACATGTAGGCGTACTCGATGACCTGCCTCAATGTTTCTGGGGAAATGCCTGGGAGTTGGTACTCCCGCTTTCCTGAATCACTCCAGTCACTGGCGAACAGAGCCCTGAAAACAATCCAGAAGTGACTCATCTAATAAATATGGGTTTTGCAGGCAAAGTTAAATAAGGGCTTTTCTAAATCTTCTGAACCAGGGACCCCCAAATGGAAATTAAGCAGAGATAAGGACCCCTGCTACAGATGATCACATAGGCATCTAAGAACTAGGTGGCTTTAATTCTTATTTTTCCAACAGTAGCTCCCCCTTTAATATATTTTACTTGGGCTGGTGGGCAAGTGCCCCGGAATACTTTGTTTTGCCTGTTTGACATGGTCCCCTTTTCATATCTATACCATTATTATTGTTATTATTATTATTATTATTATATGGTAAAAGTTAAGGTGGTACACTTATCAGAAATATTTCTCATCAGCACAGACCTACATTAATATAATTTAATATAATGTATATTAATATAAACTTTCTGTCATCCTAGAGCCTTATTGCCAAGGAGAAGTTATTGCTAACGAGAGATAAAAACTGACTCCTTGCTGTTTTCGCATCTTCATATATGGGTCACAGCTACTTACTGGAAGTAGGAGCTACAGCCACACAGAATTACTCTATGGGCGTTGAATTTAACACCGTCTGCGATGAGGACCACGTCACAAAGCTGTCCTGCCAGCCGAAGCTTGTTGAACACTTCGAAAGCCGGGGACATCAGTACTCGCTCCATGTCGTGTGCCATCATTATTCAAAAATGTGGATGTCTCGTCTCTTTCTCCTTTTTATACCACTCGAAATGACGTGTAGATACGTTCTAATACGCAAAAACCGCACTTTTGCGTCACATTCTGCTAAGATACCGTAATGTTTATTTTTAAATCTATATTTAAGACTCGAAATTGATTTGGGGGGGGGGGGGGGGTGGATATATTCTACGCACAATCAGCTTTACAAGAAGAACAAGTGAAATGTTTTTAACATCACTTTTGGAAAATGTATACCGTGCTTATCTTAGAATTTAAGTTTTGTATTATGTAAGAATAGTCAAGTCACGAATTCCCGAAATAAAATAAATAAATAAATGTTTTCATATTTTTTCTCCTCCGCTACGTTTCTAAAAATGAAAAACAAAAAAGGTCCTTTACATGTCTGTCAGGAACGAGGTTTAAGTTCGCATCTTATTCCCTAGTTTCCACCTTAGACATAAGCCATTGAGCAACAAATGTCCACAGGACATTATTTTATGGGCTAAATCTGGTCGGCCCGTTGTGGCAATTATTTGGAACAAGACTATTCCTTGAAAACTGGGCTGGGCGGTCCGTCTGTTTTGGTCCACATTTAGCACAAGGCGGACGTATTTTTCGGACCGCATATATCCCCAATACAGTCATGAAAACGTATTGCAGCAAGTGTGGAATTATCACAATGATTATTGTGCTGTGTACAGTACACTTCACCCAAATCCTGAACGCTATTGCATATAATCGATTATATATTATAGAGCAGTTATGTTACAATCAAGGTACAGTGTGCAATATCACTCCATGAGCTATTGTCCATTTTCCTGTTTTATGATCTTTTCTTGAGAAATCGTTTTTTTATTTTATTTTTTGTAATTCCTCACTTTTGCCGACTAACTCCTCCACGTTTAATATATTTCCGTGCAGGTTTTTAAGTTTGTTTTCCTGCAGTTTCGCGGCACCCATCGTTCTTGCGCACCCCCACACAGATGGACGAGTTAAGTTAGAAGTGGATGGGAGTAGCGGCAGGACAGATATTCCGAGGGCACCCATTGAACGATGTGAGTAATTATTATTTCTCGTTAGAATTCTCACTTAACACAGAATGTTGTGTTTGGCTGAAGTTTAAACAGTCGAGCTGAATTGTGGCAAGATAAGCTGAAGCTGTTCGCGTCCGCAGCTAATGCTCGCGCCATGACTAGCCAGCACATAGTGAAATGGCGAATGGATTTGGCGACATTTTCCGTTTGAATTGAGCACAGAGAGGTAGGTGGTGTTTTATTTGTGGCCCTGCTTTTACAATGGACGTGTAGCAAAGTGAAGTTGGGATCAGCTTGCGTCTTTTGCAGCTAACATCACACTCGATATAGCCTAGCCGCAGTGTATGGTGGAATCGTCATTTTGGGTGTACACAACGCAAGAGCGCAGGAGTGTTTATATATATATATATATATATAAACAATTCCACTCTGGCTGAGTTTTCTTCTTATTATTTTTCATGCTATACTATATACAAACTTTTTACTTGTATATCTTAGGATATAGTTTATTGTGACAATATAAATGATAGGAGAGAACTACAACAGCAACGAGTGTGGGTTCGGGCGGGTAGGGGATAACGTTTTCATAGTTGGGATTAGGGTTTTGCCCATAGACTTGAATGCAGAGTCCCCATAAAGACATCTAGCACATCTTCTTCTTTGTGTTCAGGAATTGCTTCTTGTAGGTTAAGTTAGAATGGTTTTCACTGTTCTTTTGTCTGGAGAACAGGCTGATTAATCACAGTTGAGTTTTGTGGGCAATCAACCATATAAATATCTACATATATATATATATATATATATATATATATATATATATATATATATATATATGTTTGTGTGTGTGTGTACAATAGTGTGCAAAAAATCATAAGCAGTCAAAAGAAATTGTGTGATGTCACGATTGTTAGGGTCTGTATCAGCTAATCACTGCTGTTAATAGCAGCTACTGTAAACTACTGTTAATATAACTGCTAATAACATAACAATTTTACAGTTTTTTTTGTGTAATAAAGCCTATAATGTAATAATGTGATGCCTTTTTTATTCAAATATGTTAGTATGATATTGGTAAGTTATTACTGTATCAGCCTTTATTACATTAAGGGGGAAAATTAGCACATTATTGGCAGTTATTACATTAATGGTAGACATCATATTATATATGTCTAATGCACGAAGCATTAACGTTAGATATGCTTGTACCACAACTTATTAGGCAAGAGATAAGTTCTATTGCCCATTTTCATTTCAAACCAGCTTAACATTTACAGCATAATTAATTACAAGTTCCGATGTAGGCTACCATTCACACACACAATTGGAAATAATAAAATGCCTGGACAGAGCAGATACAGCCATTGTAGCCTTCGCTCCTGTCTGCTGCTGTATGCAAATCTCACTGAACCCTTAAAGCTGGAGCAGAAGTGATGTCTCTGACTAATTGCTGGTTGTTAGAGACGTACTCAGAATAATGAGAAATAAAGTAAGAATTGTGAGGGGAAAAAAAATCAGAATTTTGACTGAGTAAGTCAGAATTCTGAGATAAATGTGTGTTTTTTTTCTACTCCAGATGGCAGAAAACTCTAAAATCAACAAAGCACAAGAGTCATAATTCAGAATGTGTTCATTTAGATCAGAAACAGCTCTGTGGGATGCTTTCATCTAATCAGACTGTACCACATGGTTCATATGTAACACTTTTCTGGAGACCGCAACAAATGGGGGATTCTGAAACTGCCCGTTTGTTTGGAAAATTCCAGTCACCCTGAGTGAAAAAGGGTAGAACTCTCCCTCCTGTCCCACTGGCCTATGATTGATTGCCTGATAGCAGGAAGAGACGGTCTATAGGGGAAAGTAACCTTCAGTTTAACTCACAGAAAGACAATAAATAGTAGCACTTAACAAATGAGAGAATATCAATTGACTAGGACAAACTGAGATGAGCAACAGGAAATATAACTGTAAGCTGATAAGAGAAAAAGAAGGTGAAGGGGAAAATGGAGGGAAATTTGCTGCTTCTGATTGGATGCAAGCATGCAGGTCAGCTGATCCACCTGAATATTTCCAACTCAGCAATCGGTGATGAAGGGTCAGTAGATTGGCTAAGTGCTGGAACCAGAAGCAGAAGCTGGCTTTCATGCTCAGGAGGGTCCTGTGGCATGAAACCTTAGCCAGTTCTTTACGGATATGATGCTCCTTTAGGGGGTGCCATAGACATTCGGTCTGCATATATATTATGTTTTATCAGTGTTTCTTGTGGACCCTCAGACAGTCCATGTTTTTGCTCTCTCCCAGCACCAGCTGTCTGGCAAGGAGCAAAAACGTGGACGGACTGGGGGTTCCTGTGGATCAGGTTGAAGAACATTGTTCTGTATTGTTTTTGTTAAATGACTGATAATCAGAATTTATTTTTGGGGCTTTGGCTGCATCTTGGTTATAATGTTTAATTGAGATATGAATTAATATGGAGAACACCACACACACGGCACAAATTCTATGAAGATACTACTCATGAAATTAATATGATACCACATGTGATAAAAATACAAATATAAGGGCTTTATTTGTATGAATAAAGCATTTCACATATCTAACACATGTGTCCCCAACAACCGTAGCCAGATATTAAATCCGTTCTAGAAGAGCACACTCATTGCTTGCTGTAAAAGCATGCAGGAGGTCCCAGCTGAGCTCTGCTATAGTTGTGCTCTGTGTATTATTCATTTGGCAGATGCTCTAAGACAGAGAAATGGTTGGAGAGAACAAGGCAATTAACAAATGCATGCAAACAAGTGGCATGTTACCCAACAGGAGCAAACCGCTACAGCATCCGATAACAAAGGAAAGCAATTGTCTTGCCATAATTGCATTTTGATAGCTGTTCTAGTGCCTTAACCTCTATGCTCTGACTCCACTGTAAGGTCCAAGTTCTGTTCCCTCAGTCCATTATTCAAGAGGCATTTTCCTTATTTTGGTGAATGTTTCTGATTCTTGTTAGTGTCCACTGTTTCTGTTGATTAAGTCCAGTGCTGCTAGCCACACCGGCAGATGCGTAACCTGGTTACCCACCAGGCAGGCAGATGGGGGCAGGTGGGCGAGGTGCAGCATACTGTACGATGCGGGGGGGCACTGTGCAGCAGCTGAAGTTCCTCTTGGGCGTAATCATGTCCTGCGCACGGTACCAGCTGCCTTTCTCTGCATCATAGCATTCCACCTTGGCAGTGACTCTGAACCCATCAGACGCCCATTGCAAACAGCAAGCCGTCCAGCACTGCGATGCCGAAGTAGCTTCTTGGTTTTGTCATGGGAGGAGCAGCGTGCCATTGGTTAGTTGCAGGGTCATAAACCTCCATACTCCACACTGGATGAGCCCCGTTGGTACCGCCCACCTGGGAGACACCAATGGTAAGTGATCACTCAGGTACCAAACGGATAAGTAAATATCAGCTTTCTCAAAGTCAGGAACTCTTAAGGAATTATCGCCCTATAATAGCAGGCTGCACAGAACCTCCCATTGTCTATATAGGACACAAGCTTATAACAAATTTGTGTTCAACATACATGTCAACATAACTGCAGTGAAAAAAGGGGATTTGGGCAACAGAAAATCTGTACAATTCAGTGAAAACTGTCATCCATCAAAAAAAGATATGAGATATAAAAAAAATCATATATTTTGCTTTTATTATTATTTTTATTAGCACTAAAAATAATACTTGTAGTCAGACCCTGGAAAAAACAACAACCAGAGCAATTATGTGTGGAACTACAGAATATAACTGTAATCAAAAATCTAAGCTTTACTACCCAAGAATATTCGTTTATAACCCTGATATGCAGGGAGCATACAGTATGTGTATTGAGATGGGCCTTCCCAGCAGGTGATTTTATCCACTGAATTCTTTTGTTTGATTTAAGCGCATTACAATCTGTGACACAGCAGCAGTGACAAAAAATATGAGTCTCAGATAAATCTTGAGATTTGACTCCTTTGTTTCAGAGTACAAGAAAGGAATCACTCACCACATAGATCTTTCCCTGATATGCCGCTACTCCAAGGCCATGTCGGCGAGTGCTCATTGGGGTGATCAAGGTCCATTCGCCCGTGAGTGGATCATAGCACTCGGCAGTGGAATTAGTCTGAGCTCCCTTGCTACCCCCACAAATATATATCTAGGAAAAATGGTTCAAAAGTGATGTGTGTTATGCTGTACATGATTGGAGATGGAGATCTAGAAAGCGTAAATGTACATTTAGCTAATGGATGTTTAATCCATCCATCTTCCATAAAAGTTTATTCGGTACAGGGTGGTGGTGAACCTGGAACCTACCACAGGAAGCATATGGGCATTGGTAGGGAATTT
Source organism: Brienomyrus brachyistius (assembly GCF_023856365.1). Taxonomy (NCBI): domain Eukaryota; kingdom Metazoa; phylum Chordata; class Actinopteri; order Osteoglossiformes; family Mormyridae; genus Brienomyrus; species Brienomyrus brachyistius. Next base: position 567,629 of record NW_026042335.1, on the reverse strand, counting down.
ACAGTTAGTTGTGATCATTTCCCTTGTGAACCGCAGCTTAATCAGCTAATTAAGTTCACTAGGTTTGTTTGAATAGGGAAATCTGCAAATTGTTTAGGATTCTGACCCTCCAGGACTGGAATTGGGTAAAGCTCCTATGTTAACACCAGTTATTGTATCTCACAAGTCTTGGGCTGTGGGCAAAATTGCAAAAACACAGAGCTGGACACCACAGCACTGCCCAATGTGCCACTAATGCAGAGCAACAATGCAAGGTCATTTATGTTTTATCTAAACACTGACGTTTACTGAACTTAACAATTATGGATTGAAATCAAGCATTTGAAGACAAAGCGAGCTACTGAGTATGTAACATAATCAATTTCAAGGGGAAAATGAGGGTAACCACAGTCAGACGCCCTCCTATTAACCTACCTTTCCATTCAGGGTGGTGGCACTGGCATCCTGTCGCTTCTCGTTCATGGGCTGGATGATGGTCCATTCGTTGGCTTCTTGGTCATATCACTCGATTATGATTAGAGGCGAGAAGCGTAAATGGCCACCCATTACATAGATGGAACCATTAATTACGGCCACGCTAACATTTCAGTGGCACCAGTGCATCGGTGCCATGTGCTGCCATGTCCGTGCGACGGGGTCAAATCTGCGTACAATTGTGGCCATCAAAACCCCCAAAACAATACACGAAGCCATTTAAGTACACACTGCCATGGGCGGACTGGCGAGTCTCCTGCCCCTCCGTTACATCGACCCAGTGGTTGGCCCGGGTGTCATAGGCTTCAATCCAATTGGTTTTGCGGAAATTCCAGCCACCAATGGCCAATAAGATGTCAGCGGGCAGGAGTGGGCGGATCAGTGGCCTTTCTTTTTCTTTTAGTGTGTGTGGGGAGCCACAGCCCCATCCCTCAGGACATGAAGCAGACACGGAGGAGGCCCGGAACCCAGACCGCCAGAGGCCCCCCAGGGCATGGGAGCCCCCGGAGGACCACCGCAGGGAGAATAGCAGCCCCTCACCCAGAAAAGGGCAGAGGAGAGCTCCGGAGGGAGGCCATCCGGCAGCCACCGTGCAGGAGCCCCAGGGGGCCGTGGCGGCGAGCCCGCAGGCTCCACTGGCGGCCGGCCCCACCACGGCAAACCAGGCCCTGGGCCCAGAGATCCAAGGGCCCCCCTACCCCCCAGCAAGGGCCCGACAGAGCCAGGAGGGCCAAATCCCGCCAGGCAACCGCCGAGGGCGAGCCAGCACCCACCCGAGCACCCAGCCCCGGACATCGAGAACCACCAACGCACCAGTGGCCGGGGGCCCCATCCACCGGCAGGGAGTGTGGCGGGGGGAATAGAGCCCGAGATGTTATTTCGGGTGGAGTCTAGGACCCAACCTGACACATGTGTATAGACAAACAGGCACACACATATACAAGCATACGTTCCCACCCTCATGCACACATAAACAAATATTTACACATTCACCCAACATAGAGATACACAGAAATGAACGCTGTACACATACTCTCACTCCCCATATATACTCTATGTGGACCCCATTTTTGTCCTCTGGCGAGGAGACCAGAAGACCACCCCAGACCCCGCAGCAGCCGAGAAGCGCACCAGCCCAGACCCCGACCAGACGGCCAGATCAGTGGCCTTTCAAAGTCAGATTGTGGACTTTTATCGTCGAGATCATATATGATCTTCAATACATCACTGATAATTGGCCTGCACGCCGCATTGGCCTTCACCAGATCGTTAGCTTTGACGATCTTCATAAAGTACGCCGGATCCATACGAGCCATGCGAACCTACACAGGAAACAAGAATGAGAGAATTTCCATGAGTTCCTTTGTGCTTTCTGTGAATCTCTGGAGATGAGCAATTTCTAACATTAAGAATACAGCAGTAAGTGCAAATTTTAATTTCTTTAGCTGAAGCCATTTACATAGAAAGTCTCAGATGTGTCAGCTAACACTTGTTTAATGTAAGATATTTGAGTGTGTTGTTTTCCATTATTTGTTACACTCTCCTCCCAGGTGTAATACCTGGAAGCCTTGGTTGTAGACTTATCGGACATGGAAATGGAGGTTCGGTCTCTAGCTACAGTAATAAGGACTTCACTCAATGAGCATTCTATTGTTATATACACAAGTCAATGCGAACATAGTATAACTATACTCACCTTGGGCAACAGAACTGAAATGTGGGCCTCTCGGGTGGCAGGCTCGTGCTCGATCCACTGGAGGATGGCCTCAAACACTGCATCTTCCTGTTTCACATTCAGCTCATCCTTCTCAATAATGTCGCAAAGTTCTTGCAGGGACAGATCTATGAACTCCTCTGAGATGCTGGCAACCTCCTTGAAGTTCTTAAGGATAAAGCTGAAAACAGACTGGTGCAGCTCGTTGAGGCCGTAACCATCGGCAGTTTTTAAAAGGCCAATGCAGTTCTGAAGGCAGAGCTGCTCATGCAGGAAATCACAGCAGCGCTGCACGATGCCCAGGACACTGAGATAATCAGCAGCTGCCAGGAGGTTCTCCACATTGTCAGCTGTGATGACCACAGAGTACGTGTAGGCGTACTCTATGACCTGCCTCAGTGTTTCTGGGGAAATGCCTGGGAGTTGGTACTCTCGCTTTCCTGAATCACTCCAGCCACTGGCGAACAGAGCCCTGAAACACAATCCAGAAGTGACTCATCTAATAAATATGGGTTTTGCAGGCAAAGTTAAATAAGGGGTTTTCTAAATCTTCTGAACCAGGGACCCCCATATGGAAATCAACCAGAGATAAGGACCCTCTGCTACAGATGATCAAATAGGCATCTAAGAACTAGGGACCAGGGGCTTTAATTCTTATTTTTCCAACATTAGCTCCCCCTTTAATATTTTTCACTTGGGCTGGTGGCCAAGTGCCCCGGAATACTTTGTTTTGCCTGTTTGACATGGTCCCCTTTTCATATCTATACCATTATTATTGTTGTTATTATTATTATTATTATATGTTAAAAGTTAAGGTGGTACACTTAGAAATATTTCTGATCAGCACTGACCTACATTAACATAATTTAATATAATATATATTAATATAAACGTTCTGTCATCGTAGAGCCTTATTGCCAAGGAGAAATCATTGCTAACGAGAGATAAAAACTGACTCCTTGCTGTTTTGGCATCGTCATATATGGGTCACAGCTACTTACTGGAAGTAGGAGCTACAGCCACACAGAATCACTCTATGGGCGTTGAACTTAACACCGTCTGCGATGAGGACCACGTCACAAAGCTGTCCTGCCAGCCGAAGCTTGTTGAACACTTCGAACGCCGGGGACATCAGTACTCGCTCCATGTCGTGTGCCATCATTATTCAAAAATGTGGATGTCTCGTCTCTTTCTCCTTTTTATATCATGTAATGACCAGCAACGGACGTGTACATCAGCATAGTGACGATATGTTCTAAAACGCAAACACTGCGCTTTTGTGTCAGTGTCCTAACATACTGATTTTTTTTATTTTAATTCATCTATATTTGCGATTCGAAATTGATTGACCAGATAGTCATGCGCCCTGCTTTTTATTTTTAACAAAATGTGGAAGCCGATGAGAGACTTGCCGATCAAGTTTTCTAACACAGCTACTTTTGAAAAACCGACTTATCCCAGATGAGTTTCACCGGCATTAACTCATTCAAGATGAGGCATTTGATCTCAGATAATTTAATATTACGTAAAATACACCGGTAGGAAAATACCCCGTTACAAATTTATTGTGAAAAAATATTTTGTTTGCACAATCAGCTGTACAAGAAGACCAAGTGAAATGTTTTTGGTACATGTATACTATGTTCATCTCAGAATTTATGTTTTAGTTTTGCATTATGTATGAATAGTCAAATCACAAATTCCCCAGATTAAAACACCAATAAATCTAAAATTATTAAATGTATAATATTTTGTCCTCCTGTCTTTTCACTTCGGTTAAGATTCCACAAATTAAAAAAAAATGTACCCTGAATGTACCCTTCACATCTATTTCAGCGAGGCTGCAGAATCATGTGTCGTTAATCGACGTGGGAAATTGCAGCGAGAATGAAACCGTTTCATTTTCATTTGAGAATAGCTTCGTATATTATGTATAAGAATATAAGAAATTCACAAACGAGAGGAGGCCATTTGGCCATCAAGCTCATTTGGGGAGAAGTTAACTAATAGCTCAGAGTTGTTAAAATCTTATCTAGTTCTGATTTAAAGGAAACCAGGGTTTTAGCTTGTGCTACACTAACAGGAAGACTATGCCATACTCTAACTACATGCTTTGTAAAGAAGTGCTTCCTCAAATTTGTTTTAAAATGTCCTCCCGCTAATTTCCAGTTATGGCCACGAGATCTGGTATTTAAACTAATATTAAAATAGCCATTTGGCTGAACAGCATCCAGACCTGTTAGAATCTTATACACCTGGATCATGTCCCCCCATAGTCTCCTTTGCTCGAGGCTAAACAGATTCAGCTCAGCTAACCTCTCCTCATAAAACATTCCTCTAAGACCAGGAATTATTCTCGTGGCCCTATGTTGCACCTTTTCCAAGGCAGCAGTGTCCTTCTTAAGGTATGGTGACCAAACCTGCACACAATATTCTAGGTGGGGTCTTACCAAGGAATTTATACGCTGCTCAAAAAATTAAAGGAACACTTTGAAAACACATCAGACATCAATGGGGAAAAAAATCATGCTGGATATCTATACTGATGTAGACTGGGTAATGTGTTAGGAATGAAAGGATGCCACATCGATTGATGGAAATGAAATTATCAACCTACAGAGAGCTGAACTCAAAGCCACCACGAAAATCAAAGTGAAAAATGATGCGGTAGGCTAGTCCATTGGCTGTCATTTTATTACAGTAGCTCAGAATCATACTCAGTAGTTTGTATGCCCCCCACATGGTTGTATGCATGCCTGACAATATCGATCCATGGTCCTAATGAGACCACGGATGGTGTCCTGGGGGGATCTCCTCTCAGATCTGGACCAGGGTATCTCACAGCTTCTGGACAGTCTGAGGTGCAACCTGGTGCCATTGGATGGATGAAACATAATGTCCCAGAGGTGTTCTATTGGATTTAGGTCAGGCGAGCATGGGGGGCAGTCAATGGTATCAATTCCTTCATCCTCCAGGAACTGCCTACATGCTCTTGCCACATGAGGCCGGGCATTGTCGTGCACCAGCATAGGGTCTAACAGTGGGTTCAAGGATTTCATCCTGATACCTAATGGCAGTCAAGGTGCCGTTGTCTAGCCTGTAGAGGTCTGTGCATCCCTCCATGGATATACCTCGCAGACCATCACTGACCCACCACCAAACCGGTTGTACTGTAATACGGTGGCCCTCAGCGGCTGGATTTACAGTGAGAAAGACTACCCCAAATGCAGTGGAACAACACGTATTTATTTTCCATGCAGCTCTTCTTACAAGCATCTCACACGTCGAGCGTCTTCACAGCAAAAAAGAAAAAAAAAAAAAACCCTCTAATGACAACTGGCAGCCTTCAATACTTTCAGCTGTCACAGACTAAACCATTCTTCCACTCACAGGTAATTTCTTAAATCCCCCCCTTCCACCATAGTACACAACACATCAACCTACATAAATAAATACACAACTACATTTCACATTTTCATATTAATAAACATCTTCCTCTTTAATCTTACCCAAAAAACCCATATTATAAAACCCCAAACCCCAGCACAAAAGATTCCCCACCCTTCCTTAAGCCATGGTCTCTCCCGGAACCTTTAAATGGTGTCTGGACCCCAGGGAAATATTTGCCCAAACACCTTGGAGAGAACACAGGAAAGAAAGGTGAGTAACTACATCTTACAATTACTTCTTTGCACCCCCTTTAATTCTAGATCTTTCACCCCCACCCATCTGCATTAGTTGTCCTTACTGGTAAACCTTATTCTCCCTCAATAACCATTCCTTTTCACAGACACCACCACCTTCCTTGATGAGGAGCCGCTGTGCAGTATCTGAAACAAGGCTACCAACTGATTTTAAAATTCCCAATAAATATTCAATAAATAAACTTTGTTTGCAACTGTTCTGTGCAAATCCATGGTTAAAGTCCGAAGCTAAATAAAGTGCTGTTATTAAAAAGGAGGATGTGCTGCTAACGTGCTATACAAATTACAATATAAATAATAGTAAGGGAGTCCTCTTCCTTACACTGGTCATGCTGAACAATGCTGCAGGCAGCATAATGTTCTCCATAGGCTCTCCAGACCCTTTCACATCTGTCACATGTGCTCAGGATGAACCTGCTCTCATCTGTGAAAAGCACAGGGTGCCAGTGGCAGACCTGCAAATTCTGGTATTCTATGGCAAATGCCAATCGAGCTCCATGGTGCTGGGCAGTGAGCACAGGGCCCACTAGAGGACGTTGGGGCCTCAAGCCACCCTCATGAAGTCTGTCTCTGACCAAACAATCAGAAACATTCACACCAGTGGCCTGATGGAGGTCATTTTGTAGAGCTTCAGCAGTGTTCATCCTGTTCCTCCTTGCACAAAGGAGCAGATACCGGTCCTGTTGATGGATTAAGGACCTTCTACGGCCCTCTCCAGCTCTCCTAGAGTAACTGCCTGTCTCCTGGGATCTCCTCCATGCCCTTGAGACTGTGCTGGGAGACACAGCAAACCTTCTGGCAATGGCACGTATTGATGTGCCATCCTGGAGGAGTTGGACTATCTGTGCAACCTCTGTAGGGTCCAGGTATCGCCTCATGCTACCAGTAGTGACACTGACCGTCGCCAAATGCAAAACTAGTGAAAAAACCACCAGAAAAGATGAGGGAAAAATGCCAGTGGCCTCCACCTGTTAAACCATTCCTGTTTTGGGGGTCGTCTCATTGTTACCCCTCTAGTTCACCTGTTCATAATTTCATTAGCACCAAAGCAGCTGAAACTGATTAACCACCCCCTCCACTACTTAACTGACCAGATCAATATCCCAGAAGTTTAATGGACTTGATGCTATACTCTAATTAAAAAGTGTTCCTTAAATTTTTTTGAGCAATGTATAATCGTAGCATCACTTCCCTTGTCTTAAACTCCACACACCTAGAGTTGTAACCCAACATCCTATTGGCCTTTTTATTGCTTCCCCACACTGGCGAAAGTGGGACATGGAAGCATCAACATACACACCGAGATCTTTCTCATAATCAGCTACCTTTATTTCAGTGGGACCCGTAAAATATCTGTACTTTATATTTCTGCTCTCTGAATGATTATCTTACATGTATCTACTGTATGTTAAATTTCATCTGACAGGTATCAGCCCAGTCGCTAATTAAATCCAGATCCCGTTGTAGCCTCTCCGCTGCTAGATCAATATCTGCTACGCCACCCACCCTGGTGTCGTCTGCAAATGTAACCAGTTTACTGTATGTATTGGTGTCAATATCATTAATGTAAATTGGGAACAGTACTGGTCCTAAAATTGAACCCTACGGTACCCCACTATGAACACAGACCCACTGTCATGCCCGGCTCATACGATCGTTGTGTGCCACGCCCCCTGATTATCCACGTGTGCTTCCCCTATCATGCCCAGCTGTACCTTGTCGTTTCGCCATGTCTTTTGTCTATATCAGTCCACATCTTGCCCTGTCCGATGTCCGTCATTGATGTTAGTGCTGTTGTCATGTCCCGTTCTGCCCATAGCCGTCTTCCCCCTAATAAAACCCCAGTTTTCCCCGTATTCTACCTCCCTGCTTCGTCCTTCCCTGCCTCCTTCCTGCCAGCCTGCCCGTTCGCACACGCAAACTCTGACACCCACAATATAATATTGTGTACAGTACATACTGTAATCAATCCAGAGGTAACATCACTTCTCCAAATTCAAGTTGCCAGTTATGTTTACTGTAGGTCCCAGGGGAAGGGGCTGCACTAAACCAGTATTTCAATTGATTACGAAAAACCTTAGTGCTTAATTAGTAATCACAGATGGTTGCAGCGGAATTTCTGAAGAGAACCGTCAAACGAGAACGAAGGAGTATATTCAAACAACATTTATCCAAAATGGGAAATTTATGACGCTTTCACAAACTAGATAATATAAAAAAGAGAACTTTATTTTAAGTATGCAATGTCAGGAGAAGATTCAACTCCGACCTCCAGCAGAGCTTCTCCCATGTCCTGGAGGACGCAGGGGACATTGAGTCCGAATGGGCCTTGTTCCATGCCTCCGTTGTGGAGGCGGCTGACTGGAGCTGTGGCCGTAAGGTGGTCGGTGCCTGTTGTGGCGGCATTCCCCGAACCCGCTGGTGGACAGCGGTGATGAAATGATGGAATGCGGCTTCGGCGGTCGTCGAGGCAAAAACTCAGGTGTGGGAGGAGTTTAGCGAGGCCATGGAAAATGACTTCCGGACAGCCTTGACTTCAAAGACCTCGATCCCACCAACACACCTTCCAATGAGGAAGCAGAGTCTGGGGAAAAAAAGAGGTGTCAATAGAAACTCACTGTATATTATAGGGAAAGAATTCGGGGTTGGGGGTGTAAATGAGGTTACGTACTGGGCATGCTGTTGTGGGCAGATGGGTTTCTCTCCTCCTTGGTGGCCATCAGGGACTAACGAGGTGAAGCGTATTTTATGATGCGGGGGTGCGCAGGCACTACGCAGCAGCTGAAGTGTTTTCTGGCTCTGCTCATGTCCTGCGCACGATACCAGCTGCCTGTCCCCGCATCATAACACTCGACCTTGTTAGTTACCCTAAACCCATCGTGGCCGCCCATCACAAACAGGAGGTCGTCCACCACTGCGATGCCAAATTCACTGCGCGGTGTGGACATGGGGGCCACAGCATGCCAGCGGTTTGTGGTAGGGTCATAGACCTCCATGGTCTGCAGGTCATCAGGCCTGTTGATACCGCCCACCTGAGAGATGCCAAAGATTCATTATCACTTGGTTGCCAAAAGGATGGGCAAACATCAACTTTCCCAAAGTCATGAACTCTTAAGCAATTTTCACCCTATGAAAGCAGGCTCTTTAGAACCTCCCATTGTCTATAAATGACACAAGCTTATATACACATGTCAACCTATATGCAATGAAAACATGGATTTGGGCAACAGAATACTTGTATGATTCGGTGAAAACTGTGAGCCTTCAAAAATGACTCCTTATGCTAATATATTTTGCTTTTTTATTGTTATTACTTAAAACGAACACTTGAAGCTAATCAGACACTGAAAAAAACAACAATCTGACCAATTATATCTGGAACTAGGGAAAATAATGAATAAAAAATCTAAACTTTACAGCCCGAGCTAGTAGCAGAGACCCCCAGCAGATCCATTTATAACCCAGAAATAAATGCAGGGAGGCTAAAGAGGGTAGCATATATGTTTTTTATGTGTATTAAGATAAGCCTTTGCAGCAGGTATTTCTGGCATTTAACTGTTTTGTTTGGTTTAAATGCATCACAATGAAAGACACAGCAGCAAAGACAAAAAAACCATGAGTCTTACAGGTAAAATGTGAGATTTGACACAGAAAGGAATCACTCACCGCATAGATCTTCCCTCTATACGCCGTGACTCCAAGGCTGTGACGGGGAGTGCTCATTGGAGTGATCAAGCTCCATTCATTAGTGAGGGGGTCAAAGCACTCCACTGTAGAAAGGCTCTCTGTTCCATTGAAGCCCCCACAGATGTATATCTATGAAAAACAATTTAACTGTGAACACCGTTATACTGTATATGACTGGGGTTTGGAGGTTACAGATGAAGTTCATTGTGACTCAAAAATAAAAGTATATGCTATGCATAGTGTATGACAGGGTTCCCCAGTTCCGGTCCTGGCGGAACACAGTTTGCAGATTTCCCTTCTCAAACACACCATAAACAGCTAATTTTCAGGTTTAGTATGGCTGTTTGAAAAGGGAAATCTGCAAAGAGTTTTGAATTCTGCTCCGCCAGGAACAGAATAAAGGAAACCTGACATGGGAACACCATTTCATCTATCTCACAAGTCTTGGATATGACACCACAGCACTACCCAATGTGCCCCTAATGGAGACCAATAATGCATTTATGCAAATACTTAAATTTATTGAACATAGTAATTATGGATTAAAATCAGCAATCTGAAGAGAAAGAGAACTCATGACTGTGTAAAATACTCAATTTCAAGGGGAAGATGAGGGTAAACACAGTCAGACGCCCTCCCATTACCCTACCTTGCCATTCAGGGTGGTGGCACTGGCATCGCTTCTCCTCTCATTCATGGGCTCGATCTGGGTCCATTCGTTGGTTACTGGGTTGTACCGCTCAACTTTGTTGAGGGGCCTGAAACCAATATGGCCACCCATGGCGTAGATGAACCCATCGAGCACAACCACACTAACATTACAGCGATGCCAGTGCATGGGGGCCATCTGCTGCCATGCTCGTGTTATCGGGTCATATCTGCGCACGGTATTAATGAGGTGTTGGCCATCAAACCCCCCAATGCAGTACACAAATCCATCATGGTACACCATGCCATGACCAGCTAGGTTGCTCTGCTCCTCCTGCGTGATATCCACCCAGCGGTCGGCCCGTGTGTCATACGCATCGATGCAGTTAGTAGTGCCCATGTTCCATCCACCGACAGCCAGCAAAACGTCAGAGGGCAAGCGTGGGCGGATCAGCGGGTTCTCAAAGTCAGAGAGTGGACTTTCATCATCAAGATCATAGATGACCTTTAAGACATCGCTGATAATTCGCCTGCACGCCGCATTGGCCTTCACTAGATCGTTGTTTTTGACGATCTTCATGAAATATTCTGGATCCATACGAGCCATGCGAACCTACACAGGAAACAAGAATGAGAGAATTCCCATGAGTTCCTTAGTGCTTTCTGTGAATCTCTGGAGATGAGCAATTCCTAACATTAAGGATACAGCAGTAAGTGCAAATTTTAATTTCTTTAGCTGAAGCCATTTACATAGAAAGTCTCAGATGTGTCAGCTAACACTTATTTCATGTAAGACATTTGAGTGTGTTGTTTTCCATTATTTGTTACACTCTCCTCCCAGGTGTAATACCTGGAAGCCTTGGTTGTAGACTCATGGGACATGAAAATGGAGGTTCAGTCTCTAGCTACAGTAATAAGGACTTCACTCAATGAGCATTCTATTGTTATATACACAAGTCAATGCGAACATAGTATAACTATACTCACCTTGGGCAACAGAACTGAAATGTGGGCCTCTCGGGTGGCAGGCTCGTGCTCGATCCACCGGAGGATGGCGTGAAACACCACATCCTCTTCTCTGACATTCAGTTCATCCCGCTCCATGATGTCACAAAGTTCTTCGAGCGTGAGTTCTAGGAACTCGTTTGATGTGATGGCAACCTCCTTGAAGTTCTTCAGGAGGAATTTGAATGCAGACTGGTGCAGCTCATTGAGGCAGTAGACATCTCCGATTTTGACAAGCCCAACACAGTTGTCAAGGCAGAGATGCTCATGCAGGAAGTCACAGCAGCGCTGCACGATGCCCAGGACACTGAGATAATCAGCAGCTGCCAGGAGGTTCTCCACATTGTCAGCTGTGATGACCACAGAGTACGTGTAGGCGTACTCGATGACCTGCCTCAATGTTTCAGGGGAAATGCCTGGGAGTTGGTACTCCCGCTTTCCTGAATCACTCCAGTCACTGGCGAACAGAGCCCTGAAACACAATACAGAAGTGACTAATCTAATAAATATGGGTTTTGCAGGCAAAGTTAAATAAGGGGTTTTCTAAATCTTCTGAACCAGGGACCCCCAAATGGAAATAAACCGGAGATAAGGACGCCCTGCTACAGATATATCACATAGGCATCTAAGAACTAGGGACCAGGGGCTTTAACTCTTATTTTTCCAACATTAGCTCCCCCTTTAATATTTTTCACTTGGGCTGGTGCCCCGGAATACTTTGTTTTTGCCTGATGGACATGGTCCCCTTTTTATATATTTATACCATTATTATTATTATTATTATTATTATTATTATTATTATTATTATTATTATATGTTAAACGTTAAGGTGGTACTGTATACTTAAAAATATTTCTGATCAGCACTGACCTACATTAACATAATTTAATATAATATATATTAATATAAACTTTCTGTCATCCTAGAACCTTATTGCCAAGGAGAAGTCATTGCTAACGAGAGAAAAAAACGGACTCCTTGCTGTTTTGGCATCGTCATATATGAGCCACAGCAACTTACTGGAAGTAGGAGCTACAGCCACACAGAATCACTCTATGGGCGTTGAACTGAACACCGTCTGCGGTAAGAACCACGTCACAAAGCTGCCCTGCGAGCCGAAGCTTGTTGAACACTTCGAAAGCCGGGGACATCAGTACTCGCTCCATGTCGTGTGCCATCATTATTCAAAAATGTGGATGTCTCGTCTCTTTCTCCTTTTTATACCACTCGAAATGACGTGTACATACGTTCTAATATGCAAAAACCGCACTTTTGCGTCACAGTGTTCTAAGATATCGTAACGTTTATTTTTAAATCTATATTTGAGATTCGAAATTGATTGGGGGAGAAATATTTTCTATGCGCAATCAGCTGTACAAGAAGAATAAGTTAAATGTTTTTAACATCACTTTTGGAAAATGTATACCGTGCTTATCTTAGCATTTACGTTTTGTATTATGTGTGAATTGTCAAATCACGAATTCCCGAAATAAATAAAATAGTTCCTTAATTAATAAAAAAATGTTTTCATATTTTTTCTCCTCCACTACGTTTCTAAAAATGAAAAACAAAAAAGGTCCTTTACATGACTGTCAGGGACGAGGCTAATGTTCGTATCTTATTCCCTAGTTTCCACCTTAAACATAAGCCACTGAGCAACAAATGTCCACAGGACATTATTTTATGGGCTAAATCTGGTTGGCCCGTTGTGGCCTTTATTTAGAACAAAAATGGTCCTTGAAAATTGGGCTGCGTAGTCCGTCTGTTTTGGTCCACATTTAGCACAAGGCAGACGTATTTTTCGGACCGCAAATATCCCCAATACAGTCATGAAAACATATTGCAGCAAGTGTGGAATTATCACAATGATTATTGTGCTGTGTACAGTACACTTCACCCAAATCCTGAACACTATTGCATATAATCGATTATATATTATAGAGCAGTTATGTTACAATCAAGGTACAGTGTGCAATATCACTCCATGAGCTATTGACCATTTTCCTGTTTTATGATCTTTTCTTGAGAAATCGTTTTTTTTTTTTTTTTTTTTGTAATTCCTCACTTCTGCCGACTAACTTTAGTTTAATATATTTCCGTGCAGGTTTTTAAGTTTGTTTTCCTGCAGCTTCACGGCACCCATCGTTCTTGCGCACCCCCACACAGATGGACGAGTTAAGTTAGAAGTGGATGGGAGTAGCGGCAGGACAGATATTCCGAGGGCACCCATTTAACGATGTAAGTAATTATTATTTCTCGTTAGAATTCTCACTTAACACAGAATGTTGTGTTTGGCTGAAGTTTAAACAGTCGAGCTGAATTGTGGCAAGATAAGCTGAAGCTGTTCGCGTCCGCAGCTAATGCTCGCGCCATGACTAGCCAGCACATAGTGAAATGGCGAATGTATTTGGCGACATTTTCCGTTTGAATTGAGCACAGAGACGTAGGTGGTGTTTTATTTGTGGCCCTGCTTTTACAGTGGACGTGTAGCAAAGTGAATTTGGGATCAGCTTGCGTCTTTTGCAGCTAACATCACACTCGATATAGCCTAGCGCAGTGTATGGTGGAATCGTCATTTTGGGTGTACACAACGCAAGAGCGCACGAGTGTTTTATATATTTATATATATATAAACAATTCCACTCTGGCTGAGTTTTTTTATTATTATTATTTTTCATGCTATACTATATACAAACGTTGTACAAGTACATCTTAGGATATAGTTCACTGTGACAATATAAATGGTAGGAGAGAACTGAAACAGCAACGACTGTGTTTATGTAATTATTTAGGTCTGTGTATAATATCTTACTGTATCTAAAATCCCAAAGTAAATTAATTATTTTTACCCACCCACACACACAAGACATATTAAGGATTGTACATTAACATATTTTATCATAAAAAAAACTGTTGTCCGAACCATACTGAATTTAACTGGATATAGATATATGCACACACAAACAAACATAATAACTAATATATAAATTGGAAGAAATATAACTTTACATATAAAACAAGCACACACAGAAGTCAAAATATGACATACATATAAAATGTATGGTCGGTTGATTGCCAATTTCTCACCGGTACTTGTGACTAGTGACATGGTGTATTGCAACAGCAATAAAGGGTTCTCATCATCATCTCATCATCAAATAGAACTTTAAATATAAAACAAGCACGCACAGAAGTCAAAATAAGACATACATATAAAATTATTATATTAAATAAGTATAAAAGGCAGATACAATTAAAATGAGGCATTCCTAAATGACACAATTAACATGATTGCACTTTGCACAACACACAGTGATATGAAATAATTGTCATCTATATCAGGACCTTCCTTGACTTCCTTGATGCAAAGTCATCAATAATGTCATCATATGAAATCTGGCCAGCAATTGCATGATTAATGCTGATGATAGCAAGGCCAGTGAGGCGTTCCTGAGACATAGTGGACCTCAGATATGTCTTCACAAGTTTCAGCTTTGAAAAGCTCCTCTCTGCTGAAGCCACAGTTACAGGTAGAGTAACTGCAATTCTCAGAGCAATGCACAAATTTGGGTATATTTCTGAGAGTTCGCTGTCATGCACAAAGTTCAGCAGCTCAAGACAGGTCATAGATTTTGATGGTAAGTCAGACGAATTCTTAATCTCCTGTGCAAGCTCTCCGGCATCCAAGTCTGATTGGTCCTGAAAAAGCTAAGTAGCACCGAGGGTCTTACACTGTTCAGTGAGGTCATCATTTGAGAGATTTGGAAAATGTGTCAGTCCTCCAGATTTCTCTCCCACATTTTCCAATGTGGTGAATCTCTCTTGGATGGAAGACACTGCAGCATCAACAACAACATTAAAAAAGGTCACCTCCAGCTTCTTTAAGTCATCACTCAATGGCTCATCAAATGATTTGTGAGAGAAATGCCGCTTTGTAGATCTCTGTCTTTTCTGCTGTAGAACAGCCTCTACGTTCATGTCCTCACACATATCCTTGGCTGACATTTGTGCAGATGCAAAGCCTGTTGCCCTGTAGTTGCGAGAGAATTGAATGATAGCAGTGAGACGAGTCAGCGAGTCAGCCTGCAGAAGTGCCATCTCTTGTTTGTTAATTGTTTCACCATTTTTAATCTCACTACCAGCTCTATCCATGCTTTCATGGAGTTATGGTGTTCAGGACTATTGTCACGTGAGGTGAGAAGAGAACTGGCATGCTTCCAATCTATCAGCCCAGAACTTGTTAAACTGATGTGTCTTTTAGAAAACAAAAAAAAGCAAAAAAGGCTGTTGTTTTTCTCAGAATATACTAGCCAGCTTTTAGGCATCTTTTCACCGCTAACTAGTGTTTTCTTAAAATACTGCTGGTGGCAACTTCTTCCATCACCCTCATTTCTAGGAAAAACAAAGTCAGGTGCTACCTTACTTGGTCCTTTGCGAACCAGCTGTATTCGAATGCTGTCAGTGATATCTGAAGGCCAGTTTGTAGGTTTTGTAGGCAGGAGCTCATCCTCAGGGGGTTCAGCTCCAGGCATTTCTATGAGCATACATTTGCATTAGTATACACAAGTTATTTTGAATACACAGCATTCATCGTGCCGGAACAGTCGTTGCAAAATATTTTGCGACACACCCACACACTCAGGCTACGCACAATCACACCTGAAGTGGCTGCTATTGGCTCTTCATCTATCGTTCTCGTTTGGCTCTCAACGGAGGCGGTCGCACTTCTTACCCTCTCCCTCCCCTTATCTTCCCTGCTTCGCTCCTCTTGTCTCGTCTAGTCTACTGTCTTATACTGTGTCTGTGAAGAGACTCTCTCAGCCCTGCTCTCCAAACCACGAAAAATTATGGATTTGATCAGCTGGTCTCTCAACGCAATTGACACCATCTTCTCGACGAGAAGCCTAGGGTCGGGGGAACCTGACTGTCCTGCAGGAACGTACGCAGCTGGCTACACGATGGACGGATGGGAGCGGTGGAGGGTCGTGTGCCTGGCAGCTCTTTCCGTGGAGGACATTGAAGACATCTACTTATTCGGAACCATGATTACAGGTATTATGCTGATTGGCTTAGGCATTGCCCTGGTTTATCAAAGATTGAAGAAGACGGTGACAGCCTCTCAAAGCCCCACTAGGCTGGCCGGAATGATTGATGGAGTGGGCAGAGCTGTTAGCACTCAGACTGTGCAGACTGTGCAAATGGATCGCAAACTGGATAACATCATGGAGAAGCTAACAGCTTTGCAAAAATTATTGGATGGCGGAGATCAGCGTGGACATTAGAGGAGCTGGAAATTTCAGCTCCTCGCATGGAAACCCAAACAACCTTATTCTATCAAGTATTTGGCTCCCCCATATCAGCACTGGCCTTGGCCAAGGCTGCTGCTGGAACTAACAACTCCCCCAGAAGAACAAGGCAGTGAGACTCTCTTGCATTCCTCTCCCCCAATCCCAAGGACTTACCCTCCCCCCATCCCACGCCTTCGCCGCTTCATACCCCCAGCGTGAACAGGCGGGTCTGTGACCAGCGCCGTCTCTATGGCAGCAGGACCGGATGGCTGTCTGTCTCTGCTGGGTCACCTCCACACCCCCTTTCCCCTACCCGTTGCAAGTCGTGTCATTTTTATGTAAGGTGTAGTGCCCATGTGCTTATGTTGCTGAGGTGTTTTTTTCGGTTCCCACAATGTACTCCCTACTGGAGTGCAATCTGGGGGGTGTTTTTTTATTCTCCTCCTCTCCCACCATGTTATCCTGTTTCTATTCTTCTCACTTCCCCTGTCTCCCGGCCGGTCTTCCCCCTACTGTGATGTCTGTGTATATGTAAGGTCGGTTGATGGCCTGCTCTTCACCGGTACTTGTGACTGGTGCCATGGTATATTGCATCAGCAATAAAGGGCTTTTCCAATCCAATCCAATCCAATCCTCGGGATCAGACATTTGTGGAGACACGTATGTGGCTGAGGAGGTGGACGGCTCCTCATCTTGGGCGGTGGCAGTGGCAGAGGGTGCTCCAAAATGTTTCAGAAGTGCCCCTGAATAGAAACCCACTATAAAACTCTGATACATGCATGCATCATTTTCATGTTTAAAACAAACATATAATTTTGCCCAATTTATCAAATATTCAGAATTATATGTATAACAAGCATTTAATTGAATAGTCTATCACAACATCAGTGTTTGGAAGCAATGCATTACTCTGTAATTACACTAAGGTGACATTCCTAAATAATAAAAAAAAGAAAAATAATCCTTATAGTGTAAGGGATTTTTTTTGCTAAGTCAGCTAGACTACAACAGTATTCTGTCGTCCGGTTTTCACATAAGATAGTATGCAAACGGCTAACAAACAGCCATTATAATTCGTCATACACTGAGAATAGGACACAAATCAAAAGTACTTGTCCATCTTCCATCTGTGTTAATTTTGCACTCCAATATCAACACCCATCCCCCAACCCGAGAGTCTGGTGCTTTTGTGTTTGTTTCTTCCGTGTTTTTGGGTTACACGATCAATCTCGTCCCCCACCTGCAAATTTTATTTGTTCAGACCAAATGTGCCAACTTGAGTGAGGATTGATAGTTTGATCAATGAAGCCATGCATCTCCAGGTAATGGGGGCACATTACCTGCATTGTGAGGGATTGTCAGTTAGGGCACTACGGCCATGTGGCGCGTTTCCCTGAAGGTGATCCGGGTCGCAGGATCCTCATTGCTGAGGACCCAAGCGGCTGGACCAGGCCAAGGGGACGCCCACGTACATGTAACACCTACTGTAGCTGTGGCAGATGGATGGCGATGGATTGGTAGAACTGGACCGTGTATTTGCCTGAGGGATCGCCGGCCAGGATCCCGAGGAGATTCGCTGTGTAGTGGTTGACTTCATACATACAGATTCAATTTTATATCTTACATGAAATGCAAAACACAACAATAATCCTGATGTAGTTTTCTGAAAATCTGTAACAATAGAGTGAAGGAACTGATCAAAGGCTGGGTTACTCATATATGGTATGATGAATATAATTAAGTGTTTGTTTAACCCTTTAGCTAAAAAACACACACACAAATTCCATAGCACAGCTGATTATATATATTTTATATTTTAATCATCCAGCGATATTGTTTAACGTTGTTTCGTTGTTCACATTTCGTGGTGTGTCAACAATGATCAATGAAAAACAAATTAAATTGTTGTTATTCCAGTCCTCCTGCCTGTCGTCTGCCTCAGTCTGTCTGTGGCTGAAGGAGCACAGATGCCCTCCCCAGCTTCCAGATGTCTCTGTATGGTAAAGTGCAGCAGTGTCTATTGGTATCATGGTCTCAGAAAAGAACAGCAGAAAATGACAGGAACAAATGTCCATTATCTGATACTCGGACTCCTGGTGACAGACAAGTAGTCTCTTCCTGCCTCCCAGCCCAGCATTCACCAAATAGCTATAGAGACACTGTTGCATATGCATGAGCTCCCACATAATTGTTAGACTGAACATGTTTCCTTTGTGTGGTTACATTGCAGCATTCTTAGAAAACTAAGAAAGTATCCCAGTGTTCTGTAAGCACTGTACATTTTAGGGAAAGAATTTGAAGGGGGGTGTACTTGAGGTTACCCACCAGGCAGGTGGGTTTATCTCCTCCTGGGTGGCCATGGGACTACCGAGGTGCAGCGTGCTGTACGATGCGGGGGTGCGCAGGCACTACGCAGCAGCTGAAGTCTCTGTTGGCTCTGCTCATGTCCTGGGCGCTAAACCAGCTGCCTGTCCCCGCATCGTAACACTCCACCTTGGTTGTAACCCAGACGTCATCAGAGCCGCCCATCACAAACAGGAGGTCATCCACCACTGCGATGCCAAAACGGCCTCGTGCCGTGAACATGGGGGCCACAGCACGCCAGTGGTTCATCGCAGGGTCATAGGCCTCGACGCTCCGCAGGTAATGTGACCCGTTGGAACCGCCCACCGGGGAGACACCAAAAGCAGGTGATCACTCAGGTACCAAAAGGATAAGCAAATATCAGCTTTACCAAAGTCACAAACTTTTCAGGAATTTTAGTCCTATGAAAGCAGGCTTCCATTGTCTCACAAGCTTATAACTCATTTGTGTTAAAGACACGTAAACCTAACTGTACCAAAGACAGGGATTAGGGTGGAGGGAAAACCAGCAGAATTAGGGGAAAATCATGAGCCTTCAAAAAAGACTCCTTATGCTCATATATTTTGCTTTTATTATTATTATTACTAAAAATGGCATTTGTAGTTAAACAGACTCTGACAAAAACAACAATTATGTCTGGAACTAGAGAATATAAAACTGTGATCATAAATCGAAACTTTACTACCCGAGCTTGTAGCAGAGTCCCCTAACATATTCGTTTATAACCCAGAAATGAATGCAGGGAGGCTAAAGAGGTTGGTATATATTTTGTACATGCATTCAGATAAGCCTTCACAGTGAGTTATTCTGACACTGAACATTTTGTTTGGTTTAAGGGAATCACAATCCATGACAGTAGCAAAGACAGATAGGTAAAACTTGAAACTTGTCACCTATGGTTCAAGGTGCAAGAAAGGAGTCACTCACCACATACATTTTCCCGTGATAAGCAGCGACCCTAAGGCCACGTGGGCGAGTGCTCATGAGAGCGATTATGGTCCATTCGCAGGTGAGTGAGTCATAGCACTCCACAGTAGCATGTGTATCAGCTCCATTGTAGCCGCCACAGATATATATCTAAGAAAACCAATTCAAAAGTGATGAGTGTCATGATGTACATGATTGAGATGCAGATCCAGAAAGTACAGGGTCGTAGTGAAGCTGGAGCCGACCACAGGAAGCACATGGCACAAGGTAGGAGATTTACAGATAAAGTTCACCGTGACACAAACATAGAAGTATGTGCAATGGATAGTGTAGGACAGGGTTCCCCAATTTCCGTACTAGCGGGCCGGAATCCAATGCAGCTTGCAGATTTCCCATCTCGAGCAAACTGTAATCAGCTAATTACTAAGTTTACTAGGTGTGTTTGAATAGGGAAATTTATCTGCAAACTGTTTGGAATCTGGCCCCAGGGCCGGTATTGGGGAACACCATTTCATCTATCTCACAAGTCTTGGACTTGAGAATGAGGGTAACCACAGTCAGACGCCCTCCCATTAACCTACCTTGCCATTTAAGGTGGTGGCACTGGCATCGTGTCGCCGCTCATGCATGGGCTGGATAATGGTCCGTTCATTAGTTTCCGGGTCGTAGCGCTCGGCTGTGTTGAAGCGCATGAGGCCGCCAAACCCCCCAATGCAGTACACGTATCCATGTAAGTATACTGTGCCATGGCCGGACTGGCGCCTCTCCACCTGCGTAACATCCACCCAGCGGTCGGCCCGGGAGTCGTACGCATCAATCCAGGTGGTTGGGTGGTCAACCCAGCCACCAATAGCCAACAGGATGTCAGAGGGCTGGCGTGGGCGGGGCAACGGGTTTTCAGAATTTGGGCTTTTAAATTCAAGTTCATACATGGCCCTTAAGACGTCGTTGACAATGGGCTTGCACGCCGCATTGGCCTTCACTAGATCGTTCATTTTAATGTTCTTCATAAAATATTCCAGATCCATGCGAGCCATCTGAACCTACACAGGAAACAAGAACGAGAGAATGTCCATGAGTTCTTTGATGTTTTTTTTATGTATCACTGGAAAAGAGGAACTCTTGAGATAAAAGATCGAACAGCATGTCCAAATTGTAATTTCTCATTTTCATAAGGCTTTAGCTGAAGCCATTTACTTTGAAAGTCTCACTTGTGTCAGCTACAACTTTTTTTAATGTAAGACATTTGAGTGTGTTGTTTTGGAAGCCCAGGTTGTAGACTTATGGGACATGAAAATCTCTAACTACAGTAAAGGAATTTGGTGAATGAACATTTTATTGTTATATCCACATGTCAGTAAGAATGTTGTATAATTATAGTCACCTTGGGCAATATAACTGAAATGTGGGCCTCTCGGGTGGCAGGCTCGTGCTCGATCCACCGGAGGATGGCGTCAAACACAACATCCTCCTGTCTGACATTCAACTCAACCTTCTCAATGATGACACAAAGCTGTTGGAGGGACAGATCCATGAACTCCTCTGAGGTGGTGGCAACCTCATTGAAGTTCTTCAGAATGAAGCTGAAGGCAGACTGGTGCAGCTCGTTGAGGCAGTAGCCATCAGCGAGTTTAAAAAGGCTAATGCAGTTCTGGGTTAGGGTTAGGGTTGGTCAGAGCTGCACAATGCCCAGGATGTTCAGCTGATCGGCGGCCGCCAGGAGGTTCTCCACGTTGTCAGTCGTGACGAGCACAGAGTACGCGTAGGCGTACTCGATGATCTGCTGCATCGTATCTGGGGAAACGCCTGGGAAGTGGTAGTCCCGTTTTCCTGAATCCTTCCAGTCACCGGTTAACAGAGCCCTGAAGGACAGTACAGATGTGAGTCATGTAATTAATAATAGGGTTTGCAGACAAAGTTAACAAGGGATTTTCTAATTCTTAAGTTGAGGAACCTCCACTACAGATAATCACATATGTACTTAAGAACTAGGAACCAGGACAGAAAGGACTTTAATATTTTTTTTTTGCGGCAGTGGGTCCCCATAAAATTTTTCACTTGGATCTGTGGGCAGTCACCTGCAATATTAGTTTGCCTTTGATTGACGTGGTCCCATTTCAATATTTTTATACTACTACTATAATAATAATAATTATTATACTAATAATTTTAAGTATTATTTTTATTATCATTATATGTCCAATGTTAAGGTGGTTCACTTAATAACTAGCTCAGAAATATTTCTTATTAGCCCTGTACTCTAATTTAACACAATTATGCATTTATGAAACTTTCTGTCATCACAGACGCTCATTGCCGGGGACAAATCATTGCTAAAGAAACAAAACTAACATTGAATGTAAGAAAACAATATATGTGATGTTTAGTAAATTCATTTGAGTTAAAATTGTGTTAAAATTTCTAACACCGATGTTTAAAGGGACTTTAAGGGACTAGTTCATATGTATGCACGTGTATTTTGTGACAAATGATTTATCACCTATGAAAAAAAAATAAAGTACATGTATAATTAAAAAGTTTTAGATTTTTCCTATAGGCTTTTCCTTTGAGTAAAAAAAAGCAGTGAAAACGGGCTTTCAGGTAATTTACCTGGAAAAATAAAGTTTAAATAAATGAAATAAATGCTCTAATAGTACAAGTAAGTTAGTGGTTTATTTATTGTTAGTTACTGTAATGTTGTGCTGCTTTATTTGTTTAATCGTCTAGTCTATGAGGAAGGCATTCAAGTACGAATTGCAATGTATTTTGTACATGACAATAAACTCTGAATCCTTGGAATAAATGTATTTGATCTTTTTCCTGGCAACTCTCTTTTTATACAGGGCCATTATATACAATAGTTAATTTTTTTCACTGCTGAGAGTTTGTATCAGGACTTGGTTATTGTAAATTTAATGTGCATGCAGGTGTTATTTGTATAGATTCATCTACACCCTTCTGGCAGTGCTGCTATCGCAGTCAGGTCTCGCACACTTCGAGCAGTAGTTTTTACTCCACCCCTGCAACCGCCGGCAGATGGCGCTCCACGTCCCGTCAGCTGCACACAGACCTAAGTCCAAGTCGTTAGTCCAACGCACCCATAGTCTTGTGATGACATGTGATTGAGAAAATGTTATCAGGTGGCTGTTTAGCGGTTCAGAGGATTAGCTGGACTTGATTTTGATTGAATGACACCTGGAGAAAGTTTTAAGGGTAGAGGACCTTGTTTAGAAGCAAGAAGGGGAGAGAGACGGCGGGGCTCTTTCGTGAGGCAGGGACGGTGTTGGATGCTCAGTTGACAAGAAAGGATGTTTTGTGCCATGTTGGATTGACTTTCGGATGGAGTGACCAGCGAGGGACGTGTGGAAAGACTTTGTGTGCGTTTTCGGTGGGCTTTTGGGACGCAGATACCCACAGACTGATCTACGGACATACGGGATGGTCT
The DNA here is from genome assembly GCF_023856365.1 of Brienomyrus brachyistius. Taxonomy (NCBI): domain Eukaryota; kingdom Metazoa; phylum Chordata; class Actinopteri; order Osteoglossiformes; family Mormyridae; genus Brienomyrus; species Brienomyrus brachyistius. The sequence continues at coordinate 544,373 of NW_026042335.1, read as the reverse complement.
TGGCGGCTACTGGACAGAGGGAAGTTCGGTTGTTGTTTTAATCTTAGATCCTGTGAGTGTGTGTGTGTGTGTGTGTGTGTGTGTGAGAGAGAGAGAGAGAGGGGATTAGGGAGGTATATTTACTATGGTTTAGCGTGGAAAGTGGGTGGCTTATTGGGAATGTTTTATGTATTGAGCATTTATTTATGCATAATAACGAGGTATGTTAGTCTAACCTATCCCTGCTTTAGACCTTTTGGGGGGTATGCAACACTGCATGATGGTGGGTGGCGCTAGCTGCTGGCTTGGTGCTCCGTAGGTTAGATAGCATAACCCGTATTCCTGCCTGCATTCACTTAAACCTGGTATCTTATGAACAGTATATTTAGTAAAGAATAAAGGAAAGTGTATTTGTTACCGTGTTCTGTGTGGGTTTTTGTGAGGAATCTAGGGACGACGACCTGACCGGTTAAAAGAGGCGGTGGCAGCGTAAGGAAATTGCTGTGACATTACAGTCTATTGGGTGGGTTTCCTGGTAACGGTGACTCTTAGCATCTTGCGAAGACTTCAAAGGTAAACCTTACAACGAGAACACGTGTGTACTTTTCTAGGCGTGTTTCCAGAACAATCCCATAAGACGTTGCTTAAGGGACAGCTTGACTGCGGAATGAAAGAATGTGGTGTTCTCTGTAAATACAACACTGCAGGAAAGCTTCACAATCAGGATTGAGGAGAGCCTAAAAATGAGACGCAATTTGAATAATCTAACCGTAAATTAGATTTTCGCTGATCGGGTGCAGGATCCCGCCTCCCCAGCTTGTAGTATCACAGCTTTTTATTTGTGTGCATACGTTCTTTAAAATGCCTGGTGTGTATGTCATTTGTTTTTGGGATGAGCAATGCCACGATAGCCGAAAGATTGTGTTACTGTTATAACGTAAAAGAATGTACAATGTGCGTTGATTACCTCATTAGTACTATTCCAGGGTGCTTTCTTAGGGAAAACATATTAAACTTGTATGAAATTAACCTGCAGTGTCGACTCAACCTTATCAACCAAAGTTTTGTTATACCGCGACAAGGCTGAAGTTGTCTTCTAATTCTCCAGCTTCTTCGCAGGATCCGTGCCTCCTTAAAAGGGGATGCCGTTTCGACCGAATCCTCTAGAGGGCGCTGCTAAATTGAAGACTCCATAAATGTATTCCTTATCTCTGAAATTTGTTCTCTTAAATTAAATTTGGAATCTGAGCTGTGTATTTGATTTCTCAGATATTATTTGAAGATACGTCACTACAATTTTCAGTTTAATTCCCTCTGAAATTGGAAGTCTTTCATTAAGATGTACTGCACAAGCTGCAGTTTCTGTAACTTGTCGGATTTAAGGTACCGCAGTTTAAATGGACTTCATATTCGTTCACTTACATTTTGCCCAGACTACCTCAAGTTCGACAAGATACCCCGATAAGCCAGTAACTCCGCTTCGTAGTACAGGCCGCTGTTCTCGTCTAGCTCCATTTATTTTTGTTCCTTGTTATCCCAGTGTAGTCTTCAGAGTTAGTGGTTTGTGTTTTCTAGGGTCAGTGCCTGGTAATTGTTCCAATCGTTGCTCGTTGTCTGCACCCTCTGTGATTGGTCGATTGTCTGATGTCCCACACTTTGATCCTCTTATTAGCCCAGTTGGCTTGTTTAACTGCCTGCCTCTGCTCAGTTGTTTACTCGGTCATTGTGTGTTCATGTTGCTGTGTGTTTTATAATCCTGCTTCCTCTGTTATACCTCGTCTGTGTATATGTATGTGTGTGCGCCGAGACACATTAGGGGATGATGAGGTTCAATATTTATTAACTTCAGCTCCGGGTCTAACGCACACACACTCAACTTCACTGTGTTGCCTTCTTCGACTTCCCTCCTGTGCTGCCTATAACTATATGCTACTACTGCCCTCTCGTGGTTGAATCCAAGCTATTACAGTATCTATGTATGTGTGTATTTATATGTATGTATATATAATATAGTGTGTGTGTGCAGGAATATTTCAAAGACAAGTCTGGTGGTACCTGTAGCACAGCCGTCTCTGTGTTGCACAGTTGGTTTCAGTATCCAAATGTCCCTTCAATTACAGTACGTGCTTCATTCTGATAACGCAAGATATTTTTAATGATACGGTTTGTTCTTTATAAATGTATATAATTTTATTTCGGTATTTCATTAAACAGTATGACTGAGTGAAAGGACCAGATGCTATAATAAAACATATATTGACCAGTTCTTGTCTTTTTATCAATCTTGGAGGGACGTCCAGTTCTTGGTGACTCTGCGGTGTGTTTCATGGTATCTAAGGCTGTGGAAACTTGCCCTTCCTGCTGACACACCTTTCTGCAATATGATCCTTTTCATGTTTTGTAAGCTTTCTGTGAAATATGACTTTTGGTGTAAGATACAACTGAGTAAAGGTCATGAGAGAACCTACCTGGACAGCTGAGCTTTATTTGGGGTTAATCAGTCACTTAACTGATGGCAGGTGTGTCCCCAAAAAGCCTGAATGCTGTAATTAAATCAAAAGGTGCTCCAACATAATATTAGTTTATGGGTGTGCGCACTTAGCTAGCTTATGTACTTTTCTTGTTTAAAATTTTTTCCCCCAAACACATTTTTGTTTTTCGGTTGAATTGTATAGATTTTAGGTCACGTTAAAAGTGGAAAAAGTTTTGAAATGACTTGTGGTCAATTTTTTTTTTTTTTACATCATGAAAACCTGGCATGTTAACAGGGATGTGTACATTTTATCTCCACTGTACCAGGGCAACAGTGTGGAACAACTAAAATAACCAATCAGCACAGGACAACAAGAAGCAGACGGCGTAACAAGGACCGAAAGTAAGAAACCTTAAACACTAAGGGTTAATAACGCTAGAGAAGACTTGGAATAAGAGTCTAAGCAGAACAAAGTTAGACAAGCAGGTTACACCTTAAACAGGGACACAAAGAGAGACAAAAGATACTAAGGAAACCAAAAACCAATAAAACCTTAAGAGGTGAACTCATGACTGGAGGGGTTTAGCTTCTAAGCCATGTACTCAACCCACTGAGCGACACCTGCTGATCAAAAGGACACAAGACACACAGGACAGGATCGGACAGGTACTGGCGCAAACGTTTAATTGTCTGGTAAAATTTAACTTCATAGAGGTTTAGGAACTGAAGTGGTGTCCATTTAGCCATCCAACAAGACATCAGTAACTTTTTGGAGAACAGACCAAATTCTTGTTAGTTTTTGTTTTACATTATTTTTTTCTGAGCATTTTACTACACTTTCTAGCCACATAAATAGCTTTAAACATTTTCTTTGACTGCCTACGACTTTTCTTCAGTACTGTGTATGCGTCTACATGCATTTCCTCAGACAGAAAAATGACCTGGAAAATGTCGTCCTTGGTTAAATTTGAGGCATTTCTGTATGCGATTAGCAGGTAATCTGGGTGTTTAATGTCATTGCATGCTTGTTGATTTTGACTCCACTCTTCTTTGTACACATTATTCTCACAAATAGAACATGACAGCTGTACAGCCAAAGGATTTATAGCATCTGCTTTACCCTGAGACACATGGGGCTCTGAGGCTCACAGCTGGGACTCAAAATGCTAAATGAGAATCACTGAATATTTACTACCACATGTATGTATGATGCCCTTATTCTTTTAAAAGTTGCACAATTTCATTTTCGTAAATACATTAATAAAACAAACCTGAGCAATTTCATAATAGGAAATAAATGCTTTTGCATGATTATTTGTCCAGCTATGGACATTCAGTGGCACCCCCAGAAAATATAGATTTAGATCCTTCCCTGAAGACACCCACAGCGTGAGGACCAGTAATATAACTTTTAAGGAGGAAAAGTTGCAACTACTTGAAGCTAGTCCATAGCCATACTAACAACTGAAGCTTACTTTATGTTCCTCATTGGAGTTGGTACGTTCCAGCGGTCTCTTCTGCAAGCTCAGTCAGTGATGCAAACAAGAGATGTGATTAGTGCGGATATTTCTGGATGTTTGGCGCAGATTATGGTTGAGTTTCGATCCAGAGGACTGTCTATACAGCATGCCAGTTACTGATGGAAGAAATCACTGAGCCATTTCTCCAGTTTATTTTAGGAACCTTGGTTCCTGTTTCTGACCTGTGTGTTCCTAGTTTGCATGTTCTCTCTCTCACGCACGGATCTGGCAGTTCTAGATTCCACCTGCAGTCCAAAGACATACAGTGAGGCTGATGGGTATCTCCAAAGTGCCTGGAGGGTGGTTTGCCCCATGATGGTCCCGGGTGAACCCAGCTTTGTGCCCTGTGTTGCCTGATAGACTCTAGTCCAGTGTGTAGTGCTGCACTGTATTCCGTGGTAGGAAGGAAGAAGTGGGGTCTGGTTAGGCTTCAGAAATATTGCATAGAGGTTATAAAAAAACGCAGCCTTGCACAGATGGCACAGAAGGGTGCAGGGGCATGTCAGATGAGCCGTGGTACCTCCTCAATGCCAGTTCTAGTGACCAGTTATCAAGCCCAGTCAAGCGGGCAGAGAGGAAATGATTCTTATTCCTCCATAAAAGTTGGTGCTCTCCTCCATGCATGGATGGATGGATGATTGCAGGAGCCCGACCATGACCTGTAGCAGCAGCGTTTGTCACCACTCAAATCACACGTTTGCCTGTGGCCCCCTGTTGGCCAGAAGCAGTTACTACACTAAATATTATGGATACACATTCCATCCATCCATCCATCCATTTTCCAAAGCGCTTATCCTACTGGGTCGCGGGAGGTCCGGAGCCTATCCCGGAAGCAATGGGTTATTCTGTTTCTTTTCTTCTCTCTGTTTGCCCCTGTCTCCCGACCTGTCTACCCCCTACTGTGATGTTTGTGTACATGTATGGTCGGTTGATGGCCTGTTTTTCGCTGGTACTCGTGACTAGTGACATGGTATATTGCAACAGCAATAAAGGGTTTTCATCATCATCATCGTCATCACTTTCGTTTTACTGTAATATTTTATGGGTTTTTTGTTATTTCAGTCTTAGTTATGATAATCTATCTTTTTATATATTTTGTTTTTCCCAGAAGCTGGTGAAAAAAATATTTTGATGCGCATATGTACAGTGTATGTTAGTATATGACATGTAAAATTCCCGGATGGAGTAATGATTAATGATATATACATGTAGACTAAATGAAAATGGAAAAATGGAAATTATATAACGGGGACATATGTGCTGTAAGTGAAAATGTAAATGTTTTATGAAACAGGCCTGGGGGCTGAAGCTAATTCAGTGGTAAAGACATGAGCTCGTCTCTTGGAGGTCGACGTGAGGAGGTCTGCACTGGAAAAGACTACACTGAGTGAGTGTACCCTTATTGGTAACTGAAGGGTAACAGCGGGAAGCTGTTACCCTTCAGTCAACTTCACTATCCAATGTTGTGTCAATAGTCATGATCAGCAAGGAACATTCTTAGATATTAAAGTCGTTTACTCTGGTATTTGCGCTCTGGCTGTGAATGCAGCAGGTGTCCACAGTGTAACAGGCAGGAAGGTACACAGACAGACTGACTGGCAAGCAGATAGATAGACAGACAGATGAAGAGGCAGGCAGGCAAGCAGGTAGAGAAATAGAGAGACAGGAAGGCAGATAGACAGGCAGGCAGACAGACAGGCAGGTAGATAGACATGTCTAGGAGGGCAGAATGAGGCTGTGCGACCCTGATAAATACTCCTGCTTCCTGTGAGGTTTTATGTATTTCCTCTCCAGGACCAAACAGCTGTCTCCCTTCCTCCATCTCTGAGCTACAGGATGGTATGTGTCACCTAACCTCTGCACACTGCACGCAGTGATTTGCAGTGATTTGCATATGCCATAGGATGCTTGGCCCTTTGCCTCCTTCCTGATCCAAACTTCTAGGGTCTCCATGGGTAACCAGCATCCTGATGCCATGAAGAGGGTGTTGAGGAAGAGGAGAAGCTTCATGGTGTAGTAATACCAGCCACATTTAAATCAACATGTAGGAAAAAAAATCACCTGAGCTGCAAAACACATAGCAATCCAGTGGGGGCGCTGTTTGGCTCATTGAGTTTGGATGCTATGTCTATGATGGGAAGGTCACCTGTTCAATGTCACTACTGGGCCCCTCCGTAAGGCCCTTAACCCACCGTTACTCCAGGCACTGTTTGGCCCTGCTTTCTCAAAAATGTCGCTTTTTATGAAATTGTCTGTTAAATCTAACATTCATTTAATTGATAGAAATGTGCATCACTGGTGAAAGGTAAGCAAGTACTTAACAGTGATAAATTCAGTGTCTTACTTTTAACAGGGTTCTAAATACATATATAAAGCAAGCTGTGATTGGAAAGTAGTTCATACCCAAAATGGTACAATGGCCAAAAAAATCCATCCGTCTGTGTCTGCACTCGTTCTGCCGTCTCATTCGAAACCAAAGCGGGTCGTACCTCCCACTTCACCTGGTGTCAGTCAGAATGGCACAGGTGTAATATTCACTGTCGAGGTGTCACTTTTCATTCATGTTGTAATTATGGAGACCCCAGCTGCCTTACTGTGAGGTCAAAGCGAAACGTGGCTTTCATGGGTTTTTCAAATGTTGCCACACGAATGCAGCAGTGCTATTACCTGTCAAAGTTTACAGGTTTTCAGTGACTGACATTTCAGTCACATTTAACTGATTTTACTGGGTCACATGATCGGGGGCGGGGCCTCAGGATTGCATTTCTCTCCACAGTGGGATTTCAGTCACTACAGTCATTGATAAAACAAACACCCAGCAAAGTATTTTTATTCTGTTCTTCAGCTGTATGATCCACTGAGGTGAAATATCGTTCTCGTTGGTTATAGAGCAAATGAAATGATAAATAGAATATAAATAGAGACATATAAACGTGATATTTTAAGACATAGATAAATAAAATGCAGTTGAGCCACCTGAGTTACTAGTCCTTAAAACAGACCCAGTCTTAGACTTGAACTCTCAACAAAGACACTGTGCTTTCTGTGAACTTTCCGAGGGAACCCTGGGCTTTGAGTTAAAGCCAGCGGTTCATTTTCAAATAATGCCAGATAAAAATAAATTCCCCCATGCCCACTGGCCCCCTGCTCCTCAATCACATCAATGCAGTGTAACGGCAGTAAGCTTTATTACAGTGTTGGCGTTGTGATGGGAAGCATACTCAAACTGCAGAATCATGTGTATGCCCCCCCACCCCCACACACAAAAACCACCCCCTGCCCTCCAAAGTATTTACTACTCAGCAACCCAAAAAGGCCAACCTCAGACAGCAGACTTATCACTCAATACTGACTCTGAAGGCAAGAGGGGCCACGAGAGAGGTGAGTGGACTTTCCTTTCTGTTGCAGTGGCGAAGAACGTGCTGTAACATCTGTGTGATTTGGCTACGCTGAGCAGTAGGTTGCTTCCAGGTTCAAAATTTCTGAGACAGCAGTACCCAGGAACAATTTGAGGAGACACTGGGAACGACCAGAAACCAGCCAGGTAAAGGGCGGAAGCGACATTCTAATGGCAGAGATGACCGTCAACTTATCCGACAGGTTCTCATGAATCGTAGGAAGACATCAAGTAACCTTCAAAAGGAACGGGAAACAGTGTTTGTGTGTGTATCACTAATGTGCCAATATGAGAGAGTACAGTGTGAAAATAGAGCAAGAGGTAATACATTAAATTCTAGATTTTTTTTGTCTTCAAAATCAATAAAAAAGACATTGAAAGTCATTATTGTCAATTATCTGTCCGTCAAATAGTATCTCATCACAAGCCTTAGGCAAATCCTCATTTTTTTCTAATTTCTTATGTGTGCTGATTAATGGTGGGTCAGGAGGACAGCGGCAGTGAGCTTCATGTGATTACCGTACATCTCAGATCTCAGAGTGAGGAGAACAGAGGGACAATTTTCCTCCAGTGATATGAAGTCACAGCACAAACTCTTGGTGTGAAAGGTGACCGTCGAGGGGTGTGCTGCTGTGCACCTCAGTGGGTCAAGATGCTATGCCTGTGATCAGAAGGTTGCTGGTTCAACTCTCACTGCTGGCAAAATGACTTCACCCTTAACCCCATACTGCTCAGGGACGGGCTGCCCTTGCTAACTCAGAAAAAGCTGTTATTTTGTATAAAATAATTTGCTACGTAAATTAAGATGCCCTTTTACTTCACTGGAACATCGCATGAACATTCATGTCTTACTGTGTAATCTTACTGGGACAGCTAAGTACAGCTACACAAGCTACAAAGCTACTGTACACATATAACAGCAAGTATTACCTAATTAACAGTTACTTACTAAGGTGTTCACTAACATTTACGTATACGGCTTTAAATTATACCTTACTGGTTAAAATATTTGTTGATTTATTACAGTTAAGTGACGCCTTGATCCGGAAGCACAAAAAATGCTTTCTCTCACAAACTTTTTTATCAACAAATATCAGAAGTTTGTCACTTAATCGAGTTTCTAAGACCATCTTTTACTGCACCTGTCTATGTATGATGTATTAGACTAGCACAAAATAATTATGAAGCTTATAAATAGAAATGAAAATTCCTATGAAACCGGAAACATAAGCTTGCCGGCAGCACTGTGTCGCACGGCACACAATTTGCTCATTTTTAATTTGATTTCTGCCTCTACTGACACATCCCTTTTTGGCTGTGTCACCCTGGCATCGGGCTCCGATTGTGGGTCACTTATATAGTGGGTGTCACTCTGTCACTCTGCTTCCTGGTGAGATGGAAGCCAGCGTGACTGTCAGGTAAAAGAGAGTCAGGTTCTGAGACAGAGAGCCTCAACCTGCGTCTAAAACGGGGAGCCTCCATCCATTTATAAAACAGAGCCTCCGCCTTCCTATAAATCAGAGAGCCTCCATCCATTTATAAAACATCCTCCGCCTTCCTATAAATCAGAGAGCCTCCATCTACCTCTAAAACAGAACCTTTACCTGCATGCCTCTAAAACAAAGAACTGCCCCCAATTTATTAAACAGAAAGCCTCCATCTACCTGTAAAACAGAAGGCCACTATATTTGTCAAGGGTGACCTCGGCAGGTCTTTGTCCCATCCGCTAGCAATGACATAAAACCATAAAAACATTCCTTCCAAGTGCAGTTTAATTTTCTGTATACAGTAACAGTGGTAACAGTGCAACAGTGCCCCCTAGGGTGGTATCACAGTAACTACAGAGCTGGGTTTCACTATCCTGTTCGATGCTCTCATAAATACCACAAAGTTGAGAAAATCAATACAATTTCGACCCAACCCACCCTGGACACAAACTTGTTACACCTCTGCCATCTGGTAGATGCTGCAGAACCCTGTACGCAGACACAAACTGGCTGAGGAACAGTTTTTACCTCACATCCATCACACTTCTGAACTCACAGCACTGATCTCAAACATTCTGATGCAATACCCCACATGTGCAATATCCATATTTATGTGCATTTAAAACACTTGATAAGCTCAACTTCTGTGAATTGCTCACCCACCAACTTACCAGCACCTTATTATGTGTGTGTGTGATTGTATATATGTACAGTGTCTGTACATCATTTATTTTCTGATTCTGTTTTATGCCTCGGATTCTATTTAAATGTAAGTTTACTGTGCATCTGCTGGCGTGTTCCAAACTAAATCTCATTGTACTTACAATGACAATAAAGCATCTCTATCTTCGTCTGTATATAAACTAGGCAACAGTAACACTGTTGCCTCACCAGTCAAGTTAAAAGGGGTAAAATTCCACCTCTGCTGACCGTGGCGTGGGTTTCCTCTGGCAGTCCAATGACATGTACACAGGCTGCGTGGTACCTTTAATAGCCTAGAAGTGGACCTGCATCCTGTCCTCCAGTGCTGTGCCTCTTGGGATGGACTCCAGCACCTCAAAACCCTGACAAGCATAAATTCAAATTCAAATTTTATTTGTCACATACACAGTCGTACACAGTACGATATGAAGTGAAATGCTTACACGACCGCCAGTGACCTAAAAGAGAATTCTTTACATAAAAATAGAAGTGTACTGTACATAATAGAAATAAAAATAGAAATGTGCTGTACAATAGAAATTCTTTCACATTGAAATTAGGTGGAGGAAGTATGGTGTGCAAGTATGCATGAAAAAAGTGCCTTAAGATGCCTTATTAAAGTGACTTTGTGCAAGGGTCCAGATGTAAACATGACCATGTGAGGTCAGATGTGAGTGTAGATGTGCATGAGAGTGTCCATAGTGTCCATTGGCGTTAGCAGGTTGTATTAGTTCTGTGTTTGTGTGTTGTTGAGTGGCTAGAAGCTGGATGAATGTGCACCTGAAGACACAGCTCAGATATTTTACATTGCTGGATAAAGTATGAATAAATCTGTACCCGCTGAAAGGCAAACTCTGTTGATGTCCATCTAAGAATAAGGATTATTTCTCTGAGCCTCAGTGTTTACTTCTGTCTCTGTTTTTGTCTACAGCGAGGTGCCTGAGTACAAAACCTCAATGACAATACACTGACATTAGGTTTATATTTGTCTTTGTTTTCTTCACCCATTGGCCTAGTCTACTTTTTGTTCCTGGGAAAAGGATTTGCATTCTTAAGTTCATTTCACACCGTTAATCTGGAATGTTGGTATAAGCTATATCAATGAATAGTTTCCCAATAATAGCAGGAAAATCTATTTGGCATAATTTGGCAGCATTTAGTGATCGGAGATGTAAATTCAGTAATTAAGCAGTGTGGGGGTATACTGGTGTTAATTAATAATATGTTCTATATTGTTACAGATTCCAAGGGCTTCCTCAAGATTATTTGGACAGTATTGCAGATGTCCTTAAAAACACAGTCCGCTACCTTGAGAATCCAATTCTTGACGACAGTGATTTTATTTACTATAGAATAGAACAGATAGAAACTACTCTAATCAGATGTTTTCTGAAACGTGAAACTGATTTAGTTTTAGAAAACCTGTCAAGAGCAAAGCTGCTCTTGAAGTGTGAACCCAAAAATGTCTGCATAGGTTTTGTTGTAACACCAAGTCATACAGGTACTAGAGGTCAACCTAAAATTAATGTCACCAAAGATCAGCTGGAGTTTTTCCTGGACCATTACTTCTCAGTTCCACAGATAGAAGAAATGTTGGGTATTAGTACAAGAACTGTCCACAGAAGAATGGAAGAACATGGACTTTCAATCCATGGCACTTATCAATATCTGAGGAAGACCTGCATAACCTGGTGACAAATGTGATCACAGAGTTTCCAGATTCAGGCTACAATAAAGTGTCTGGGTTTCTTTGCAGTATGGGAGTGAGGTAAGTTTTAGATAAATCTTAAGCATCAACCATATTTGTCTATAATCAAACAACAAATTTAGTTTTTTATAAATATATATATATTTGCTTGCCTCAGAACGTATGCAGGTAACTGCAGCACATACTGTACATTCACTACTGTCTGTAGTAATTTGAATTACCAATTAATCTTTTTTATGTCTTTCAAAATTTAGGGTGCAGAAAAAGAGGCTAAGGGAAGTTATGAGGGCTGTCAATCCCATTGGTGTTTTCTTAAGGGGCCTGACAATTAACACCATCAAGTGAGGAGGCTATAGTGTACCATCGCCATGGGCACTCTGGCACATTGATGGCAATCACAAGTTAATCAAGTTAGTAATAAACAATTTACATAAATATTATGAACATTTCTATTACTGAAAATCAAACTGTTGCTTCAATTTGACCAGATCATCTTAATATAGTTACAAAATTAATATAAAATATATAAATATTAAATGATTTCTTTATTTTTTAATAGGTGGAGGATTATAATCCAAGGAGGAATTTGTTGTGATCGCCGGTGAAGGGGGTGATCGCACGGGCAGGCAGACGGGCAGGAAGCAGGCAAGCAGACGGAATACGGGGAAAAACTGGAATTTATTCACGGTACAGGGACCAGGAAACATCTGACATTGACTAACATCCATGACGGACAAGACATGGACTGAAATAGACGGGACTGGGCGACACAGCTGGGCAAGATCAGGGAAGCACACGTGGATAATGAGGGGGCGTGGCACACACGAGGAGCGGACGAGCCGGGCGTGACAGAATTGGTGGATACAGCAGAAAAATCATGTATCTAAAAGCTGGCACCAATAACAAAGCCTCAGTTATTAAAAACTTTCTTGAATCTGTGAACCAGTAGTGTTAGTGAAGAATACTGCTGGGTTTTAAACTGTAAAAATTTCATACAATGCAACATCAACTACGCGTAAACAAGCCATTCCAAAACCAGGCGAATTCTTAATTCCAAAGTCCATGTCGCATTTGAAATCTTCATATGAGGCATGGCATGATATTTTTAAGATGTTTGAACAAGTGCTGGCTTGAGGGAACCTTGAAGAATGATGAAGAAAATCAAGTGTAGGTGCAGGGTTACAGCCAAGAGCTGGAATGCTTTCACTTCCGGTGGCAAAAATAAGGATGTCCTCCAGTGTCCGTAAAGGCTGGCTGCTGTTGCCAGGCTTCATGTATAAAGTAAATAAGGCTGAATGGTACTTAAATATATGTGGTTAGAGTGCTGATAGGGGGCGGCATGGTGGTGCAGTGGTTAGCACTGTCGCCTCACACCTCTGGGACTGTCGTGGTTATTTCTCCTTCTCCGCCAAATCAGAAGTCAGAGGTCCGCTTGTGCAGTATCCAGAATTCAGTCTTTATTGCAACAATGAAGTTACAACCAAGGCTAGACACGTAAAAGTGTGTCCAGTACTGTTTTACACAAATTTTTATAAGTTCTTATCATTTAACAATATCTCGTCACTTAAGCATCATCATTCCTTCAGCCATTCACAATAATTGTTTTTTCCCTTAAATCCACACCCCTAGGTGATAAGTTTGTCCATCATTTCTTTTACCGTTTGGTCTCTCGGCTGAACATAATGGTGGCGTGAGCAGCTCCACTTGGTTTTTTAAAAATGCTCAGCCGTGAACTTCTGGTGAACTCAGGCGAATCCCTTCCTTCAGTAGTAAACCTAGGCAGTTTCAGCCTTTTACACATTGTCTAACTAAAAGGTTGATAATATATATATATTGTCCTTTAACATAGTGATAAAATATACGCTAATAAAAGTGAATATTCATAGATTCAGGACTAACATAAAGTAACTAACAGAATCTCAGACTAACAAAAGGTGCAAATACATACTCAGTTGATTACATTGTGTTGATTACATTATAATGTTTATATTGTAATGATTACATCATGGATATTTGGCATACTTTTTAATAATATCATAATACTTGTATTCTACGTTATATAGTACTAAATAATATTCCATAGGACCCGGGTTCGAGTCCCCGCCTGGGTCACATGTGTGTGGAGTTTGCATGTTCTCCCCATGTCGTCGTGGGGTTTCCCCCCACAGTCCAAAAACATGCTGAGGCTAATTGGAGTTGCTAAATTACCCATAGGTGTGCATGTGTGAGTGAATGGTGTGTGAGTGTGCCCTGCGATGGGCTGGCCCCCCATCCTGGGTTGTTCCCTGCCTCGTGCCCATTGTTTCCGGGATAGGCTCCGGGCCCCCCGCGATCCAGTAGGATAAGCGGTTTGGAAAATGGATGGATGGATGGATAGAGTGCTGATATTATGAAGAATTATCATTCTTTAGAATTCCACATCCTTCTAAGTTTGGTTCTAATTGTGGTTGAGGAATACTTACTCTTAGCATCCAAGAGATAGTCTCCCCAATGGCAGATGGCTTCATTTTCGTATGTGTCGCTCCCTCGCTCAGACCTTTGTTCTGTAAACAGCTGTTCAATACTCTCAAGCTTTTCGTTGATCTTTGTAAATACTGTTCTGAATACGCCTGGATGGCTCTGGATAGCATCCAGTAGTCCACGGCAACAAAGACCATCCTGGAACCTATAAAATAGGGAAAAAAACCACTAATTTTGAATGGCCTAAAAACTTTGAACATGGATAATACATAATGATGAACACACCTTTCAAAGTGTGTCCTTGTGCTGAAGGACAAACCAATTAATGATGTCTTGCACCAGTTCGTTTTTATTGCTGACAGTGATGCTTTGCAGACATCCAGCTAGTATCAGGAGGTTCTCACATCTTTTAACAGCTTTGTCCAGGTTTTCCTTAAACTCTGAAGCCACAATCTGATATTGGATTGAAAACATTTATTTTTACAGTGAATTATTTCTTCATCCAAACATTAATATAATATCAAGCTTTTCAAAAACGCACGAGCTGAATATCTCATAAGGAGAACTGACAAGACTTACTAAATTGTCACGCCCAGCTCGTACGATTCTCGTGTGTGCCACGCACGTGTGCTTTCCTGATCGTACCCAGCTGTGTCTGATTATGTTTGCCCAGCCTTGTGTATTTCAGTCCGTGTCTTGCATTGGTTCCTGGTCTGTCACTGATGTTAGTCTGCGTCAGATGTTTCCAAGTCCCCGTTACCGAAATAAATCCCCGTTTTTCCCCGTATCCTGCCTGCCTGCCTTGCCTGTTTCCTGCCCGTCTGTCTACCTGTTCGCCGCACCCGTTAACCGGCGATCCTGACAGAATGACGGACCACAAGAAGAGAAAGCAGAGGAGAAGGAGACCCGATGAGCCGACGATCAGCCTGGGAGCTTCCTCTCTCGCCAGGCTTTGGGAGCAAGTAGGAGGAGGAACTCCTCCTGCTCCATGAACGGGAGCCGGTCACCGAGGAGCTGCAGCCACCCCTCGAGCGGTATTACTTCCGGCCCGAGCGGCTGGCTAATAGAGGGGCCAGAGTGGTGCGGGACGCTATCCCGCGGGTGCCCCGCACCCTTAAAGGGGCCACGCCCGTCTCTCCTGTGCGGGACCTGGAGGTCCCGCCGCCTGCAGCCGCCCAGCCTGAGGCACTCCCTTCTCCTCTGCCAGCTGCAACCGCTGCGCCTCCGCTGGTGGTTCCAGTTACGCACACGGCCCTCGCAAATCGATACTTCACCCTCCAGGGACTTTATTGGAGGGTAATGGACGAGCCGGCCATACAAGGCTCCCAGAGGAGGACCAGCTCGCTGCGCAGCTACAGCGTGACTTCGCTGCATCACCTCCCGCCTCTCTGCAGGAGAATCTGGAGAGATTAGTAGAGGGCCTCAGGAGGCTGATCCAGATCCGGAGAGCCCCGGCCCCTGCTACGAAGCTCGAGCCGCCGCCTCCTGTGCCCGCGGCTCCAGCGCAGCCCGAGCAGGCGCTCCCTCTGCCCGCGGCTCCCGAGCAGGCGCTCCCTCTGCCCGCGGCTCCCGAGCAGGCGCTCCCTCTGCCCGCGGCTCCAGCGCAGCCCGAGCAGGCGCTCCCTCTGCCCGCGGCTCCCGAGCAGGCGCTCCCCCTGCCCGCGGCTCCCGAGCAGGCGCTCCCCCTGCCCGCGGCTCCCGAGCAGGCGCTCCCTCTGCCCGCGGCTCCCGAGCAGGCGCTCCCTCTGCCCGCGGCTCCCGAGCAGGCGCTCCCTCTGCCCGCGGCTCCCGAGCAGGCGCTCCCTCTGCCCGCGGCTCCCGAGCAGGCGCTCCCTCTGCCCGCGGCTCCCGAGCAGGCGCTCCCTCTGCCCGCGGCTCCAGCGCAGCCCGAGCAGGCGCTCCCCCTGCCCGCGGCTCCCGAGCAGGCGCTCCCTCTGCCCGCGGCTCCCGAGCAGGCGCTCCCTCTGCCCGCCGCTCCCGAGCAGGTGCTCCCTCTGCCCGCCTAAGCGATCACCCGCTCCCCAGCGTCCGCGGCGAACCTGACACTAAAGAATATGTAAACATTGCTATAGACACTATTTTAAAATTGTACAGCTGTCTGAAATACAATTACACATCTTCTTCCCCTACCTCTGACAGCAAGCTTTTTATTTCATGATCATGAATGTCAATGTCTCAATGTCAAAGTAAGTTCATTGTAATGAGCAACTGTTCTTTCAACATTTTGAGATGTCAAGTTTGCAGCATTTAAGTGCCATTTTTGTGACAGTGCATTTACATGCTTGAAAAGATATGTAAATCACCAAATTAACCCAGAAAGGGGCTTCAAGGTGGAGAAAGGAGCAAAAAGACAAGCTGTGAATTCAAATGTTCTGTCTCTTATTTCAAAAATAGCTGACTTTGAGTGGAGGGAGGAGCATAAGTTGCCCTCATAATGCGATCTCTGAACATTGTGAATAACAAAAGTGATGGATGGATGTACACAAGAAGAATTTTGCTATCTTTTAAAAACTGTATGCTGTCATTATATATGTAAAAACCTACTTAATTTGTCTGTATATCCATCTATCCATCCATTTCCCAAACTTATCCTACTGGGTTGCGGGGGATCCGGAGCCTATCCCGTAAGCAATGGGCACGAGGCAGGTAACAACCCGGGATGGGGGGCCAGCCCATTGCAGGGCACACTCACTCTCACATGCATTCCTTCGGGCAATCTAGCAACTCCAATTAGCCTCAGCATGTTTTTGGACCATGCGGGGAAACCAGAGTACCCGGAGGAAACCCCACGACACCATGGGTAAAACATGCAAACTCCACACACATGTGACCCAGGCGGAGACTCGAGCCTGGGTCCCAGAGGTGTGAGGCAAGAGTGCTAACCACTGCACCACCATGCCACCCCAATTGATAAATCAACCTGTTTAGTTCAAGGCAACATAACTTTTAAATGGGAATATTTTACATTATTGATTTAGTTTTAATAGCAAGATCCCAAAGCTGGTATCAGTATCAAAGTCAAAATTTTGGTATAAATCCATCACTAATGTGATGTATTCATGACATGCAATGTCTATACAGACAGGCACAGAGGCACACACACACACACACAGAACATGGCTGGGGTTCGAGTGGCCTGTATACCTGGAAATGGGAGGCCACCATGCCAACACTATATACTATATGGTTCTTATTTTTAATTATTGAAAATTATCTAGTTATTTATATGGACCATAACAGTGTATGCAGAATTATACTCGTATGTGGCATTAATGGCTGATATAATAGGTATGGAATACATACTGTAGGAGACTGTTGCAACAAGTTGTCAGGTGCCTGACCAAGCCTCTTCTCAAAGGAAAATCGAGAGATTATGAGCTTAAGGGCAAATAAGGCACAGTTTACGTCTCTGCAGTGTAATTAAGGAGAAGCAACTCTCAGCATTATTACTGTACATGCGATGTAATGATCGTGGGCAGCATGGTGGTTAGTGCTTCTGCCTCACAACAAGAAGGTTCTGGGTTTGGTCCTGGGTCCTCTCTGTGTGGTGTTTGTACACTCTCCCCATGTGCGTGGGGGTTTTTGCCAGGCGCTCCAGTTTCCTCCCACAATCCAAAAGAGTGCAGGATAGGTTGCCTGGTGAGTCTAAATTGGCCCCGCGGTGTGTTGGCAACTGCTCAGGTTTGGTTCCTGAGATAGGTCATTATGAGCTTAGCTGAACCTGCTTATGTGATTTATTTTATTTTGTTATTCACTCTCGAAAAAAAAAAGGCAAAGTATAATATCGGCAGATTTTGGGGTGAAGGATGGTATCTGAATACACAAATCACGAGTAATGCCACTATTTACTGCTGTTTGCTGCGCAGGGAGAACATGCTGCTTCGACAACATCTTTCCTCAGTGGAAAAATCGGCCAGAAGATCTTCTGTACCCGTTTCTGCCTGCTGTATGTTTAAATTTTTTATTTTTTTTGTGAAACTGTGTAGCTGAATTGATTGTTATATAAATTAATTAATTAAAGACTCTTCCCACCTGTAGATGGCAGCAGTGAGCTGCTAGGGAAGGTTGAAACTGACCCTCCGACAGAGGGGTCCTCTTGCTGCAGGAGGTCATGCAAGAAAACAGAACACTGCAGTGAGTGTGTCCATTTGCTGCTGTTGTTTTATCTGCTTTATCAATGTTTTTCCAGTAGCATATTACGTCATGCGTTTCACTAACACCTATTAGTTCAAAAAAAAAAAAAGTTGACTCAGTTTCCTACCTGTGTTACTGCGACCAGACCCCTAACCAATACTTAACATATGCACCAGAGAGTGGAAAAGGGAGCATTACTCAACCGCACCCAGTCCTCCAAGCAACAGGGGGCGCTCCTGTCACTTGAAAATGCTCAGTTGCTGCACAAACTGGACGAACTGCAAAGGTTTGATACGCCTGTGATCTGTGTTGTCTCACCTCTAACCACATGTTGTAAAAGTGTCTGCTGCATGTGCCGGTTCATATCGGGCACCGCACACGCCACCAGCTGCTGCTCGGGTCCATCGCTGTGTGGGCGAGCTGCTCGCTGCAGCCTGCAGTGTGTCCATCATCAGCTGCCAATGGCTGTCATCAGCCCCCTGCACAGATGCCGTGCTGTGAGTGTCTGCATGTCAGGACACAGGAGTATTACAGTTATGATCTGGGTCACATAGCACCCAGACACCAAACTGTTTGACATTTTACTAGAATGATTAAGGTGCTGTTTCTGAGAATATCAATATTCTGTCAGCTGTCCCAATGTAATTTAACAGGTAAGTTCAGCTTTTAAGTAGACTGTGTGTGTGTGTGTGTGTGTGTGTGTGAGAGAGAGAGAGAGAGAGAAAAAACATGTTACTTTGACCTTGTGAGGACATTTTTCCAGTTCCCACAATGGAAAACTCAATGTTATAAAAAGTCTGTCCATGCAATTGATGAACTAAAATACCAAAAGTCCCGTATTACTTATGGTTAAGGTTAGGGCTGGGTAGGGGTTAAGGTTGTCATAGTTAGGATTAGGGTTTTGCCAATAATAACTTTAATCTTTAAAGTTAAATACGCTATATAAATTTACTGGGCTGGGAGTACGGGGTCATAGTGAGTTAGTTAATTATGGGGCCGGCTCAGTGTTGCGTTTGCAACATGTTTGCCCTTCTGGACGTTAGTGTCCAGTCGGACTTCATCTGCGAGCGATGTGAGCTAGTGGACTCGCTCATGGTCAAGGTTCGCGGCCTTGAGGAGCAACTGGCTCTCATCCAATGCAACAGTGAGTTAGAGGAGCAAGTTAATACGCCTTTTAGGGAGAAGGTGTGTACACCACTAGCCGGGAGGGGGGAGAATGAAGAGCAGAGAGGTCGAGAGAGCTGGGTGACCGTAGGTCGTAGACGCAGGAAGGGGCGTACACACGTTGCAGAGGCGGCATCACCTGAGGTGACTGTGTCGAACAGGTTTCAGGTTCTTCCAGCTTTAGAGCCGGAACGGACTGGGGAGGCAGGTGGGCCCTTGGGCACTGAGGAGCCCCCTCCCCCTAGGAAGAGGGAGGTTGTGGTTGTCACGACCGGTCGCGGAGGTAAGCGGCGATCGTGCGGTAGGGCGTGGAAGGAGCAGGCAGGCAAGCGGGATAACAGGAAAACGGGGGTTTAATGAGGTAACGGGGAGCAGGAGACATGTAACGCCACTAACATCAATGACAGACAAAGCAAACTGGGGAGACCAGGACTTAAATACACGGAACAAGGCAGCAGGAAACAAGACACGACTGGGCAGGATCAGGAAATCACACGTGGGTAATTAGGGGGCGTGGCACACACGAGGAGCGGACGAGCCGGGCATGACAGTGGTAGTGGGGGATTCCATTATTAGGGGAGTAGACAGTTATGTGTACACGCGTGATAGAGGGTCCCGTACGGTGTCTTGCCTGCCTGGTGCCCAGGTAGGAGACCTTCCAGATCGTGTGGATAAGCTTTTGGCCCCAGCTGGGGTGGATCCAGTTGTCGTGGTGCATGTTGGCACCAACGACATTGGCAAGGGTAGAAGGGCTGTTCTGCAGGATAAATTTATAGAAGTTGCCAATAAGCTTAGAAGCAGAACGTCCACGGTGGTATTCTCCGAAATACTCCCCATGCCACGTGCAAGTCAGGCTAAGTTAGCTGAGATAAGGAAATTAAATGCGTGGCTAAAAGGATGGTGTAGGAAAGAGGGGTTTAGGTTTATGGGGCATTGGAGGACCTTCTGGAACAGGTGGGACCTGTTCAAGCCGGATGGGTTGCACCTGAACCAGAGGGGAACCAGTGTATTGGGGAGGCGTATGTGTAGAGTAGTTGAGGAATGTTTAAACTAGGGACTGGGGGGGCAGGGAGGTTAGTTAACTATGTCAGTGGGGGGAAACGGAAAGCCCTAAATAATCATATTGTAAGTGGGCACCGTAATAGGCCTACCCTTTGTTGTCTGTATTTAAACGCCAGAAGTATTAGGAATAAAATTCATGATTTAGAGGTTTTTATCTCATCGGACTCTTATGATATTATAGGAGTAACTGAAACGTGGTTGAGTGAAAAGGATGGACAAGAATATAATATGGATGGTTACACGTTGTTCCGTAAGGATCGTATAGGAAAAAAGGGAGGTGGTGTTGCAGTATATGTAAAGGAAAACTTGCAGGCAAGGGAACTTACTGATATAAATAAAACTACGGAAGCAATATGGGTAAAATTAGATGCTAAAAACTCAAATAGCCTAATTGTCGGTGTTTGTTACAGAACACCTAATATAGCTGCTGAGGAAAGCAGATTGTTATACAGTGATATTAGGACTATGAGCAATAAAAATGATGTGGTAGTTATGGGTGATTTTAATCTACCAGGAATGCAGTGGGACATTGTCACTGGCTCTTCAGAAAATGAACTGGAGATGGTGGAATTAGTACAGGATTGTTTTTTTACTCAGTTTGTTAACACGCCTACCAGGGGAGATGCCATTCTTGATCTTGTTCTCTCTAATAACCAGGACAGGATTGGTAAATTAGACGTTTTAGAACCACTTGACAGTAGCGATCATAACATGGTCAAATTTGAGGTTAAGTTTAGTGTTCGAAGAGCTAAGTCCAAATCAAAAATATATAATGTTAGGAAGGCTGACTTTAAGTGTATGAGACTAAAACTAGAAACTGTGAACTGGATGGAGTTAAATAACAAAACTGTTGAAGAGGCCTGGGAATTTTTTAAAAGCACATTATTGCAAGTGCAAGAGGACTTCATACCTGTTTCCAGCAAGAATAAATCTAGGAAATTGCAACCTAGGTGGTTTACTAGGGAAATAAAGCATAAAGTAAGGAGGAAAAGGGCTTTGTTCCAGCAATGGAAAATAACTGATGATGACAGAATTAAGCAGGAATATCTAAGTCTACAGACTGAGTTAAAAAATGATATTAGACGAGCTAAAAGAAATGTCGAAAGGATGGTTGCATTGGAAGCTAAGGATGACGTTAAAAGTTTCTTCCAGTATTTTAACTCTAAAAGAGCTATAAAACCTGAAATTACTAATCTGCAGGATAGTAAGGGTCTTATAATAGTAAACGACATTGATATAGTAAATGAGTTCAATGAAAGTTTTGCACGGGTATTCACTGTTGAGGACCTTAGTAATTTACCAGTTATTACCTATCCAGCATTGTCTATAGCTAATATATATATAACTGAAGCAGATGTTTTGCAAAGCCTAGCTAAGCTCAAAATAAATAAATCACAGGGTCCTGATGGCATCTTACCTATAGTGTTAAAAGAGATGAGGGATATTATTTGCCGACCCTTAACTTTACTGTTTCAAAAATCCTTATCTGAAGGTGTGGTACCTTCTGATTGGAAGCACGCCTTCATCACGCCTATTTTTAAAAAAGGGGATAGAAGTAATTTGTCTAACTATAGGCCAATCAGTCTAACTTGTATAACTGGTAAAGTTATGGAGGCTATAATCAAAGAGAAAATGGTAGATTACCTGGACTCTAATAACATTTTGCGGGATAGCCAGCATGGATTTAGGAGAGGTAGATCCTGTTTAACAAATCTGTTGGAGTTTTTTGAGGAAGCTACTCAGGAAGTTGATGATAAGAAGGCCTATGATGTCATCTACTTAGATTTCCAAAAGGCTTTTGATGTTGTCCCCCACAAGAGGCTCCTACTTAAACTCAAAGCGACAGGTATTTTAGGTACCGTAGCGACCTGGATTGATAACTGGTTAACAGATAGGAAACAGCGAGTAGTTATAAGAGGCACAATGTCAAAGTGGGCTTGCGTTCATAGTGGGGTACCGCAGGGTTCGATTTTAGGACCACTATTGTTCCTAATTTACATAAATGATATGGATACCAATATATACAGTAAACTGGTGAAATTTGCAGATGACACCAAGGTGGGTGGTGTAGCAGATACTGAATTAGTGGCTCAGCAGCTACAGCGGGATCTTGATTTAATTAGTGACTGGGCCGATACCTGGCAGATGAAATTTAAACATCGATAAATGTAAGGTACTCCATCTAGGGAGCAGAAATATAAAGTACAGGTATTTCATGGGTGTCACTGAAATAAAGGTAGCTGATCATGAGAAAGACCTTGGTGTGTATGTTGATGCTTCCATGTCCCATTCTCGCCAGTGTGGGGAAGCAATAAAAAAGGCCAATAGGATGTTGGGGTATATCTCCAGGTGTGTGGAGTTTAAGTCAAGGGAGGTAATGCTAAGATTATACAATTCCTTGGTGAGACCTCACCTAGAATATTGTGTGCAGGTTTGGTCACCATATCTTAAAAAGGACATTGTGGCCTTAGAAAAGGTGCAGCGTAGGGCCACAAAAATGATTCCTGGTCTTAGAGGAATGTCATACAAGGAACGGTTACTTGAGCTAAATCTGTTCAGTCTCAAGCAAAGGAGACTGAGGGGGGACATGATCCAGGTATATAAGATTCTAACAGGTTTGGATGCTGTTCAACCAAATAGTTACTTCAGCATTAGTTTAAATACACGAACTCGTGGCCATAGGTGGAAATTAGCGGGAGAACACTTCAAGCTGGATTTAAGGAAGCACTTCTTTACACAGCGTGTAGTCAGAGTATGGAATACCCTTCCTGATAATGTAGTGCAAGCTGAATCCTTGGGTTCCTTTAAATCAGAGCTAGATAAGATTTTAACGACTCTGAGCTATTAGTTTAGTTCTCCCCAAGCGAGCTTGATGGGCCGAATGGCCTCCTCTCGTTTGTATAGTTCTTATGTTCTTATGTTCTTAATAGAAATGAATGGAGAGTCCCCATAAGGATATGAATACAAATGTATTGATATCTATGTGTGTCTCTGTGTGTGTGTTTCCCTAACATTTATAACACCGCCCCAGCCTGTGCGATACCTGTGTAATTAAGCAGTTCAAGTGAAATTTCCATTCCAGTTTCTGAGAAATACACACTTAATATTTAATGACCTTCACGACTGGTCAGGACTGCTGTAAGATTTGATGCACCTTTCATCTCTGCCATACCTCTGTTTTGCCAGTTGGTGGCACTGCCTCCTCTCTGGGCCCTGCAGGCTGTTGCCTGTGGGGAGAAATATCCAGCCCAAACTGAAATCCAGAGTGAGCCTCCCAGTCAGAGCGCAGGACTTCATGGACGGAGGAGGTGAGATTGCCTCTCCAAATATCAGCTGTCAGAATATCAGAATATTTAGGAGCTTATATGTATGTTTAACATGACGTGTATGTTTATGCACATAAGTGTTTAACACCACATGTGTGTTTATGTACATGTATGTTTCACGCGACATATGCTGTGTGTGCCCAGCTAATGGACTGAGAGCAGGGGCCACGTTCAGCATTTCCCGGCTCCGAGGGACAGCAGGGCCCTTTGGGGTCAGCCTGTGGAGCCCCAGTCCTGAAGTTCTCCCATCAAGGTGCTCCTGAGTGCCCCCCTCCATCTCGGCACTGAGCAAAGGAGCCACAACTCACTGAAAAGCGCAGTGATGTTTCAGTGATAATGGCTTGCAGCCTTAAAGATCATCATTTTGAATGTCTATATGGCTCTTAAAATGTAATGTTCATGTTTTTGCATTGCATTGAACTCACTTGGTCCCTGCATAGATCAACCATAAATGCAAAATGACTCTGGCTAAAGATCCTCTGGCCTGTTATCATCCAGAGCAGCAGATTCAGATCTGATTGACAATCATGGGAAGCTGCCAGGTTTGGCCAGATTTGATCACATGACTATGAGCGCATGTTCACTAGCCACCACAGTAAAATGCAGATAATACCTTTTTATTCTCTGTTGTTCATTTTCCAAAATAATTAAATTCATTTGTACATCCATCCATCCATTTTCCAAACTGCTTTTCTTACTGGGTCGCAGGGGGTCCAGAGCCTATCCCGGAATCAATGGGCACGAGGCAGGGAACAACCCAGGATGGGGGCCCAGCCCATCGCAGGGCACACTCACACACCATTCACTCACACATACACACCTACGGACAATTTAGTAACTCCAATTAGCCTCAGCATGTTTTTGGACTGTGGGGGGAAACCGGAGTACCTGGAGGAAACCCCACGACAACATGGGGAGAACATGCAAACTCCACACACATGTAACCCAGGCGGAGACTCGAACCTGGGTCCCAGAGGTGTGAGGCAACAGTGCTAACCACTGCACCACCATGCCGCCCCCAGGGTCATGAGGGTACAGCAGACAAATGTGCTGCAACTGTGTGGCCAGTGTGTGTATCTTCTTGACAAAGATTAACTGGCACCAAATACAGCACAGCAACAGAAAAAGGTTATATTTGGAAGAAAATGGGTGGTTATACACTGGACCCAGTGCCTTGAGACCCTTCCTGGCAGCAGATGCCATAACAATCACTGGTATTCAAAAGCACTATAGTACTGTTAATCATTAAACGATCAACAAAAATCTCTTACTTTGAAACAGTGCTGGGCCTCAGCTGACACCTGTTTAAAGTAGAATAGAGAATTTCATATTCGTTTTGTGAGGGAAAGTATCATTCCCCACTCATCGGATCCTCCCATGTGGCCACGCCCCCTCATCAGCGTGTGGATTCCACATGTTCATTCCTGTCATTAGTTCAATGGATTTAGTTCCCGTTTCAGTTTGTTTCCCCAGACTAGTCATTATATTGTCAATCTGTGTTTGCTGCTTGTTCATTCCTTTAATTAAACCCTGCATTTTCCTGTTTCCTGGCGTCCTGCCTCCCTTTCTGTGCCAGAAAACTGAGTGTGTAAGTATAGCATACGTGTATATCACATGCACGGTCTGAATGAGGTCCCAACGTATATTTAGCTGTAGTGCTGAGGATTCTCACATTATCTACGTTGACATTTTACGCAGGATGGTGGTGATACCGCTCTGTCGGTGACACTGGTCCTGCGCTCATATTTCTTGGCTTGTCTCGGTCAGCAGGGGGCGTAGCAGCGTCGCCCCGCTTCGGGCAAGAAGATGGGCAACCGTTGAGCAGCAGATACTTATATGAAGCAGAATGAAAATTGCGAGAGCAACAAAGAACGTACGCGGTGCGCTCTGGCCAAAACGCCGTCTGGCATTTCCAAAGGGTCCAGGCGGAGCTGGGTAGCTCCTTGCAGGTGTTGCACCGTATTTTGTGACCATCGTAATGTGTGACTTCAGGGTCGCTGTTTCACATGTTATTGGGAATGAAGGTTCCTGTTCACATGCACGTGCCTTCTGCGAATTTTATGTAACGCAATTATTTTAACTTTTCTAGGCAGTAGACTTCTTCAAAGCAGCAGCGTTTCCACTTTCTGTTCCTTAATGTGAAAAGGGTTAATGTGGTCTAATGTATCAAAATAGCGACACCAAAATTCTTACACACATATCTGGTCATAAATACTTTCACTTGACAAGAAATAAAATATTAAATGCTAGGAATATGGACTTTAAACTACGTTAAGTGTTTTCCCCTCCATTGATGCCCATTATAACCCACATTTGAGTGTGTGTATGTGTACAAAAAAAATAAAATTTGTTGCACTTTCTTAACAGTGTTCGGATAGATGGTATTCATAGTTTGGGTCCTTATTGAGCTAGTATCGGAAAAATTCATCACAGCGTCTTGAAGCATTTATGTAAGTCACTCTGGCTAAGGGTGTCTGCCAAATACTGTAAATGTAAATGTTATAAGGAAAAGGCTTAAAGTGACTTAATGTACTGTAATAGATTTTCCTTGCCACTAGAGGGCGATATTTAAACCTCGGTAAACAACAGGTTAAGCTGCCACCACCTTTAATTATACCCCGGTCTTGTCCAGTAGGTCAGAATACTCCACTCAGAATCAGGGAAACTGAGGCGATAAGAATACTTTATTATTCAATTATTTCATTAATCAATGGGCTCATGTTGGATGCCTCGCAGCACACAATTCCCACGCATACACTAAGGGCATCTGATAAAACAGCACAGCACATGTGAAATAAGGTAGGTTACGCTCTCAAAGCAATAAATCATTCCAGCTCATCACAGCACGGCACCAATAAGAAAGTCTACACAGCAATCAACATCGCAATCCTGACCAGGAAGATACACACGTGATAAAAGACAGAATTCCCATTAAATCCTCAGTCTCATTATCTCCAGGTGAGTGAATGTAGCAGCCTCCGTCAATTAACCCCCCCCCCCCCCCTTTCCAAAACAGAGTCTGTACTGGTACTTCATCAGTCTTCATCATATTACCAAAACAGCCACCAATAATCACCAAATTACTCACACATATATATGGTCATAAAGACTTTCACTTGTCAAAAAATCAAAACCGAAATACTAGGAATATAGACTTTATACTCTTTTCCTTGCCTGTGCCATGTTATGCTATCACAGAAAAAACAAGACACAAGCAGGATACACCAAAAGCCAATGATAAAATAAAACCCTAAAACAAAGTGGTGAGACAGAACAAAGTCCAGCCTTCTTCCATGACTGGAAGGGTGTCAACTTTTAAGCTGCTCAAACAACCCATTGAACTACATAGCAGGCCAGGGAATAAGGATTCCCTGTCATTACACAAATAAATCACTCCAGGTAATAGCAGACGCTATAGCAATGGAGGTGAAAAAAGACAAAAGAAGAGATGGAGGAGAGGGGAGAGAAAGCAGAGGAGTCTGAGATCAAGAGACGAGAACGAGAGAGTGAGCTGGGGCATTTGGGGCAGCAGCTGCAGAAGCTGAGGCAGTTGGGGCATTAGGTGTAGGAGCAGTAGTAGGAATAGTGGGTGTAGCTGTGGGGGCTTTGGCTGCAGCAGGAGCTATAGGAGGGAGGTTGAAGGAGCCAAAGATGCAGCCAGAGCAGACAGTGTAGGAGAGGCTGCAAAAAATGAAGCTGAAGCTGTGGCAGAGATATCAGGAAAAACTGCAAAAGAAACTTGGGAATTAGGGCTGACAAAAGCAAAGGAAACACCTTATAAAAAACTGTAGTAGATCAAATGTAAGGGAGCATCTGCTTCTGTGAGAGATGCAAGTAAATAGCTGCTGCATTTATTAGATGCAAGGAAAGAGCCGCTTCATTAATTAAGCCGCATGGCAGGCAGGACTATCTACTGTGACAGAAGTGTGGGGAGCGACACAAAAACTAGTCAGACCTGGAGAATAAGCTGACACACAGCTTCAGCAGAGACTCTGCTAAGACAGGATGACTCCTCCCAGCATGAATGCAATCAATTGTGATCAAATGCTGCATGGGAATCGGGGGGTTTAACCGTTATCCTACCCACATATTTACATACATGGGCTACCGACTGGGGGCATCAAGAACTAAAAACAAACACTAGTGTTAGAGCCCTGCGCAGGACTGTTTTTTTTTAACCCGCTCTCACGGGCTGTCTCTGTCACTCCCACCCGCCCCCGCAATATTTCTGTCCAATCCCGCCCGCACCCGCAGATCCATTAACAGATATACTGTATGATTAAATAAGTTTATATGCATTCAATTTTTATTCCAGCAGAACAAGAACTGAATAAATAAAACAAATTCAACAAAAAATCACGAAAAAATGTAAACTGAGCCCAAAAACTAATCAAATGTGCAAATATCTGCAGTTATTAAAAACAACAATAACCAAATTGATACAACAAATGTTTAAATATCATTATAAACAAACAAGATCAGCTTAAAAACAAAAGATAACCCTGAACCCAATTTCAAAGAAATACATTCAAACTAGCTGAACATCACAACTTAATACAATGGCTCAGAACAAACACGAATATATAACACAAAATAAATGACATCAGTTACATTCTCCATCCTGCCAATAATCTTGGGATCCGCTGTCTATTTTTAGCCGCCCGCTCCCGCGAGATTTCCGTTGGGGCCCACGGGATCCCAGCACCAATGCAGGGCATCCATATGCATAGCAAATTATTTTACAGTGCTATCTTGTATAATAGGACATAAACAGTGAATTTGACTGTTATCTTTTATTTTCACATCTGAACACAACACACGGACATTAAGGGATTGTTTGCATTTGCAACCAACCCCTCTGCAAAACCAAGCTGGAAGGCGGTACTGCTTCATGTTCACATGAGCTAGATGGCTAGTTAGGATGGATTCAGAATGCACTGTACTACAACTATAAATGACGTAACGTGATATAGTAAAACAATTACTAACCGGCAATGCACATTTGCATTACTTTAAACGACAACTTTACCTGTTACTTACCAGAGTCGCCTATATTTTAGCGGAATGACAGCAGGCAGAAGGCGGCGCGTTTTCAGTAAGATACCGTGTTAAACTTATTTGCAGACACTTTTAACACAAACATTGGCAGCCATTAACTCATAGGTGGCAGTAAAGCTGAAATGACTCTTTCTGTGTTAAAAAAATGCAACACTGTCATTTTGATACTTTTTTTGTTTGTCTTTTACTTCCTCCCATTTGTCTGTCTCTGGTTATTGACGTTTAGGAGAGTGCCAAACACATTAACGATGCACATTTTTCAAATAAAGACAGACACAACACTAAAGAGATGAGAAAGACACAGTTGAATATGTAACATGCGTTTTATGCAGAAAAATAGTGTAGTTAAAACCATCTGGGATTTAAGAGGTTAAACTCAATTGGCTTGAGTGAAGCCACGCCCTCTCATAAGTGAAGAACAGGAATATTCCGGTTTTTCCAGGTTGCCTGAAAAAATTTAGTCACGTAGTTTACTTAGACGGTGTATTACAAAGAGCAAAAAGTTTTTTCTTTTGGAGATACACCGAAATATTAAAGAAATATTCAGAGCGCGAGACAACATTGGTTGTGATGGCTGAACGTTTTTTCCTGCTACTAGTCACCCGTGAGGCACGGAGCAGCCGCGTGAGCACATTTTGACCAGAGGTACATTTTCCTTATTCGCTAAACGTGTGTGCAGTAAAGAGGCACAATTTAGTAATTTGGTTTAGAAATATGTGTATTTTGAGTGTATTATATAATTCAATACATTTCGGTATTGAAGTGAATGTACAATTCTTTATGCTGTAAAAGAAAGGTAACTAATACTTATCTCTCCGGAGTACCTGTTAAAGAAAGGTTATTTGTTGATTAGCCCACTTAAAAAAAAAATTGGTTCTCGTACTTGTTTGTAGATTTGCATTTTGTAAATTCCTCGTGTTTCAACATGTTTTAATACACGTTCTTTCTAGATATATATTTTAAAATCTTGGTTGTTCATTTAGAATGGAAATGACAAACAGAATATTGGTTTCAAATAGTATCATTTTTATATTCACGAATGAAACATCAGCATAAAGTATCCAAATCCATGGTTAGGAAGGCATTTATGAGATGCACATGGATCAAGGAATTTATATTCTTGTACTTTCTTACATTTAATATATTTGAAATGCAACAAACTGGAAGAACTGAGGAGGCGTACTAAGTAGGTCTGCTCTCTTCGGTATGTATTTTCAAATATGTATTTTCTTACATATTTGAAAGTTCAAACAATCAATCAAATAAAAAAAAAAATCACTCCCCCCCCGATCCACCCCCTCCAAAAAAAAGGACATTATGTGTAAAAGTATTTTCTTTGATATAGTGTCATATATTTGATTAATTATAACTGTAATGATTAGACAGAGTGACTGATATAGTAAATATTGTAGTGTATTATAATACCTGTTTGCTTACGCAGGTCAGGTCCTTTTAGCGGGAACCTAAACTTCCTGGAGCTGCATTCGAATATCGTTGGATGTTGATGGTGAGTCACCCAAGGAACTAAACCGATTCTTGTGTTGACAACTCATATTCATTTAACTACCGGATTTGTGGTAGGACTGTTAAATTGTTTTATGCAGTTTACGTAACTAATTTGTATTTCATTTAAGTTGTTATATACTTACCCTTTCTTCACCTGAGTGGAGTTGGACTAAGAAGGGTAATCAAAAAACATATTGGAACTGGTGAACCTAAATCTAAAAACATCCCTAAGTGTAATCTACGGCCAATTACAATTTAATCTTGACGTAATTGGTTATTGATTCTAAATTTAGCTATGAAAGTCTAAACATACAGTAACTAAACCTAAAATAGGGTAAATTGGTTAAAGAGGAATTTAAATCTAGTTTTAATCAGAGAAACTAAGGGTATAAAACTTAAGCTCACAGATTCAGTTAATGTGTATTTTATGTTTGGTTGTGCATTTTATTTTCTGTGTATGTCTTTCCATTTTTCATCCCTATCCATAAAGCTGGAACTGGCGTGAACAGGAAGTTGGGGGAGGCACTCAATGGTAGGGCGTCACTGCACTTACTCAGTACTTCCTCTACAGCTCTCTGTGTAGAAAAATTGAGTTTTCAGTTACCATGGCATTCACAAGGTCCAAGGAGGACGACACTAATTCAGTATACCCCAGCTTTATCCATGCAAAACACCAAGACAAGCTTAAGCTACAGAATGGTAACAGAGATGGGACAGGACAAGGATTCACTATTGTGAATAGCACATCTTTACCTCAACCACTTTGACCAACTCGACCAGGTCAATTTGGCGTGACTCCACAGGCTGGGGGATCTCAAGACTGCTCTGCTTTGCATCCTCCAGTAAAGGCTCAACTGCGAGAAAGCATGGATTTGCCAGGTCAAGCGTCTGAGCCTGAGGAACTGAGAGATGATCTACTAGTGTGATTTATGCTGATGGAATTTACCTCTGGATCGCTTCTTTTGTAGCAGGTACATGAACCAGTTGAAAATCTTCACAAATCGATTTACTGCTTTAAGCTGCGGCGCTTTATCACAGCTACTAGCTGGCAGTGTCTTTGGAGTGAAGCCCTAGAGTGTTGGTTTAACATGCATCAGTTAAGCAAACCAATCCCATACATCCATCCATCCATCCATCCATCTTTTGTTACTGTAATTTTATAGGAAGGGTAAATACCAGTGACCTCAGCAGACCAGCTAATCATCCACATCCCACCAGTTTGCAAGTGGACCAACCTTTGTGAAGAACTTGTGGCCACGGATATTCTGCGATGACGGGCGATCCCGTGGGTCGATTTGAAATATTTTGCCCATCAGTTTCCCAGCTTCAATACCGAGGTTCTGGGGTAGAATAAATTTAGCTTCTTTGATGTTCTTTATCATTTCACAGCGATCGTCGTGATCGAATGGGATTTCCCCAACCAGAAGCTGGTACCTGTAGTAAGAAAGGCAGCAAAGGTGTTTGAGGTCTTTCACATTTGACATAAAAATGCTGTGCTTCCAAAAGAGCAATTCCTCTCAACTGTGTGCCAGTATTCATTTTTCTTTTCTATTTCAAGTAGAAAAAAAAAACATATTTATGTATGTTAGACGCATGTCTTCTTAAAATGTTAGACAGATTTTATTAGCCATGCTGATCTTTGGCCGGGAGGAGGGTTGATAGGGTATACGTACATGACACAGCCCAGTGCCCAGACTTCTGCTTCTGTTCCATGGCCCTCCCGTTTCCACACTTCTGGAGCCATGTAGACTGGTGTACCACACACTTTTCTACAACACACACAAATGGAAAACGTTAAGCGCACATGTGCTTTAGTTTGCTGTATAAACAAATTTGAAAGCTTAGCCAGGAATTCTGCAAAAAACACCTACTTCTCCCTCGGCTCCAGCTTGACCGCCAGTCCAAAATCTCCAATTTTCAGTTCCATTTTGTCATTCACAAATAAATTTTCTGAAAGACAAACGAATTTGCATTAAGGATAGACTCAAATACTTTGCCAAACTGCAGACTTTACCAAATTGATAAATTAACACTACACAGAAATCCAGACGAGCTACACTCGCAATGCCATGTGAAATGCCAGCATTATTAAACAGAGAATTGAGTAAAGCGTGAGTGCATGTACACATACCGAACTAGATGTCCCTATGGACATAACATTGCCGGTAGATGTGTTTTATCCCCGATATCAGCTGTTGAATGTAATAGCGGACTTCGGGGTCAATCAGAGTCCCGCGAGCTTTCAGGATGTCACCAAGTGTCTGGGCAGGGAGAAACAGGGGCAGCCTGATCCATCACAAAGTCTTTGCCTTAGTAAGATGTCTACAAAAGTCAGGGACTCACCTGCCTACTGCACAACTCCATGAAAATATACATGAACAGATCGTCTTCAAAAGAATGGGAGAAGCCCACAACGTTCTTGTGCCGTGGTTTTTTTTCAAAATCTCCACTTCTTGACACACCTGAGTGAAATATCAAACACCATCTCATCAAGTATTGTAACAGGGAAATGCAGATAAACTGCAAAGAGGGATGACATTAAGCACAATCCATACCACATACCTCCTCCAGTCCCCAGGAATGTAGAGGTATGACCATCACAGCAAAGGTGTCACCACTTTCAAGGTCGGTCATCTTGTAGCACTTGCCACAAGCACCCTAAAGAACATGTCAATAAAGGGCATTTCTGACTGACCCTGTTCAAGCATCTCCTCTCCGCAGAAAAAAATCAACTGTAATCACTTTCAACAACAACTTTATGGTGCACACCTGTCCCAAAAGCGGCCAAGACAGCTGGGCAATTTGAACTTGCTAGATGGATTACATCACCACATTGAAAATTCCATGGACGGAAAAAGAGGTGAACTTGCTAAGACATTGCAACAAAACACGGATAAAAACTTTCATTACAATCAACTTCATTGAAGAAAAAAAACCCATCTCCGTTATGTACACCAAACATTCAGTTTCGGTAATGCAGTAACACATGCTCAGGAATAAAGACTTTTATGTAGTGTGCAGTGACTATCACATCATATGTTACTGCGGCTCTTTAGGCACTCAGCTATCGGTCTCACTTTGTCATACAGAACAGGGATTCATTTTCTGGTGAAAAACTTCCTATGTGGTATGTGATACCTCAGCTCCAAGATGTGGAGCAGTTATCTATTACACCGTAAGGCTGGATATTTTTACAAATAAAGGTGGCAATGGTGTCGGTTATTGCCTTAGAACGAGCTGTTAGCTGGCAGGGTGTGAAAATTAGGGCGTTTATTTTTTTTAAAGAGTTTTGTGTTATTTGAAAGCATTGTGAAATGTAAAAAAAAAAACAGTAATGATATGATGAAAATGGGAATACTGACGTTGACAATGCCAATATAATATTTTGGTATGTTAAGGCATGTTTGTTCTCTGCTTTAAAGAAAGGGGGATGTGTTGATATGTAGTGCAGTACTTTTGGTGACCAGCAGAGAGACCTGGAGGGTTGGGAGGAGGTAAAGACAAGGGGTAGGGAGACCGACGGCACAGAGCAGGTTGTGGGTTTGCATGGAAGATGTTGGTGGTTAAATAAAAGTTCATTGTTCATGAAACAAGGTCTCTTCAATGACATATGAACAACACAATGTATCTCTTCCTTCTCATGATAATCTGACTCGCCAAACATGCCTCCAGCTCGCGTGATGTGGCCGAGGGACTTGAGGAGAATTATACACTGACAGCAGTGGAGATGAGAGCGCACTTGAAATTATCAGGTAAGAGAGGGTTAATCGAGCAAAATGTACAATTATTGGTCAGATAATGTCGGTCAAATTTCTAAATAATTATGGCGTACGAATAATGATATATCCGTAAATCGTATTTTACCGATTTAAAGATGTTCATTATTCATTGTATTGTCACGCCCCCCTCGGGAGAATGCAGCGGCAGCAGCCACACCTGAGTTACGTCAACTCCCTGTTTAGTTCTGCTTGGCGCTGCATTATATGCAAGGTACTGTTGAGGGTTTTCATAAGAAGTACAGGGCGGTCTTCCTCCTGTCTACCCCGATCCGGTCCATCCGCCTGCTTTGCTGCCATTCCATCCCATCCCATCCTGATCCTCCCGGACCTCTTCCTTGTACTTGTCCTTCGTCTCGCATGCCACCTGTAGAACTGGCTTTTGGACTCGATTGTACTTGCTGATTCCAGTTCTGTTTGCGTGTTCCCAACAATAAACCCCGTACAGTACGTTGCCTTCTGTGTCTCTACCATCCTCCGGGGTTGCATGTTGTGCAGTACTGTAGTAGCTTGGATTCAACCATTAGATGGCAGTAGTAGCATATAGTTGGAGGGAAGTAGAAGAAGGCAAGAGAGGGAAGTTGAGTGTTTATGCGTTGTTCCCGGAGCTGATAAGTTAATAAATATTGAACCTCTTGCCATCCCCAAATGTGTCTCGGCTGACTCTCAATATATCAAAAGTACATACCGTCTATTTATTTATGTCTGCCCTTCAAACCGCTAGATTCCTTCACTAAGCAGGAAGTTTGTCACGACAGCTGACACCAAATCTCCTGCTGAGCTGGTTCAGACAGAACTATCCTCAATTCACCACGAGGGGGCGCCAACGCAGCAGCTTAGTTCTATTGTTTCTCTTTTTCAAAGACAGTTTTTCTCTTCACAAAAGGACAACTTAACTGAATAATGCACTTTCATAGTAATTGTTTTTAATCCGTGTTAATGTTCTGAACAATGACTACTAAAGGTTCTGTAAGGTTGTCCCACATACTATGGATTTTAAGTTTTTTATCAAGGTGTTAAAATGTACCATCTATTTTCTGCTGAAAGTTGCCAGTCCTGTGTTTTATGTCTAGCAATTTGTACAGTTTCTTCAGTATGGCGCATAAACACATGCCATCATCTACAGTATGAGAATCTCCTCCAGAACTCTGCATTTCCTCAAGATTTTTTTTGTAATATTACATAGGTGCATCTCATGAACCTTAATTTGCCAAGCATGTATTGACTGGGCACAGTACAGTGGTGCAATTTCTGACAATGAAAGAACATCATGGACCCCTACTCCCCATTCCTTAACCCGATCGAGGGGCTCTGCTCAGCATGGAGTTAGAAGGCTTACGATCGCCAGCCACATGCTCAGATGACCCTGCTGGCTGACATGGATGCAGCATGTGAGGACATTATAGCAGATGCCTGCAGAGGCAGGTAAGACATTAGAAAAGATTCCTTTTTTTCTTATGTTTTATTCTTTCTGTTTTTTCTTATGTACAAATACATAAGTGCACATTAGGATGCTTTTTCACTATTACGTAAGTTCCCATGTGAACAGCCAATCAGATCAGCCTGATGTGTGTCTCTCTGTTTCCTCTCTGTTTCCTGCCCTTTCATCCCGACCATGACCATGATCTCTCACTTAGCAGCAGAGCAGTTTATTCTAAACAGTGGAACCGCAAAGATGTTCAGACTCTTTGGTCTTCTCATTTTCATTAGTAGGGTTCTATACTATTAAATCATATTTTGTGGGGATTTTTATATATCCTGTACGATGTGATTAGTGTAATAAGTATTTGGCCATTTAATCTTCATCATATGTAATGGGTATTCTGATTATTATTATGATATTTATTTATTTGCTTGTTTGTTTGTTTGTTTGTTTATTCATTTGTGTTTCTCTCTTTTTCCAGACACTTCACTGATGTTGAATGTTGTTCAGCCCAGATACCTGATGAGGGTCCAGCATGGAGACAGTGTGACCCTGACATGCTTCCGTCCAGAAGATATTTCTTTTGCAGTTTGGTTTTAGCAAGCTGCTGGTCAGAAGCCCCAGCTCATGGCGAAAGCACTTCTCTATGTACCTGGTGAATTTTACAAGGAATATAAAAACATAAAACGTTACTCCTTACTGAATGCAGAGGGGAGTTTTAACCTCACTATTTCTAACGTGGAGCCGTCAGATTCTGCAGTGTATTATTGCGCTGCTCTGTTCTATAATGAAATCGCATTTGGAAATGGAACCTTTGTCATAATCACAGATAAATGAGATTCCAACTATTTTCATATTTGCTTTATTAAAGTGTCAATAATATTGTCCTTTGACAAACATTTTTGACAGTTGAGCTCTGTGTCAATATAAAATTAACCAACATAGTTGATGTAGATTGCGAGCATTGGTCCTTGAATGTTTTTCTATATACAGCATTAAACAAAAACATTTATAAAAGCTTTCCAATTAGAATTATAAACTTTTTATTATTATTACACGCATAAATAGCTGAAATATGTAAAAATAAGTATACAAGAATACAAATTAATAGGAGGCATTACGTATCATCTTACTTGTGTGAAGTGGATTTAGTTATGTGTATACAGTTATGTGTTGGACCCCTCCTGATGTTATATTTATACATGAACATGCACTGCATCACATCATTATACAGTTTGTTACATTTATACATGAACATGTGCTGCATCACATTATTTCACAGTTTGTTACATTTTGCTTGCTGTCAGAAATCTTCAGCCATATGGAATCTTCAGATTTGGAAAAATGTTACACATTGCAGCCTCTTTCAAATAAATTAAAGGAAAATGTTTACATTTCAGTTTTGAGTTGATATATATATTACTGCGTAAAAGTCTTAGGCGACAAAGAAAATATATTCTTAAAATTTTTTAACTCAACAGTCAGTGTATATTGTCTCAGAAAGACATGCTATAATATAAGAGTCGGATATGCACCATTCAGAACTGGTTTGAGAATGGACCTTAAATTTCAATTAATTTTGTTCATCTGAAATAAAGTTGAATCGCTGTTGAAAACAGGATGCAGAATTACAATTCATTTTTGAATTTAAGGAAGCAGAATGAATACGTATTTGAATTCAAATAAATTCATATACATACAGTACATATAGCTACAATATAGCTTTTAGCTATACAGCCAAATATTTAAATATGAATTACACATAAGCACATTAACATCGTCGTGTATCACTATTATAATTTTATTCAGAATGAAATAATGCAACATTTGAAGTGTCACCTAAAACAATAATTATACTGTCATTTTGTGCACCATGGTGGATCTGCTCATAGGAAGAGCTGAGTGTCTCTCCTTAGAAGTCAGTGTTGGCTGCAGTGACTGCAGTTTCTAACCTAGGAAACGTCCCAAACACTTTTCCTGCATCAAAAGTCAAACTAGTCCCTATTCCTGCCATGAAAGCTTCACATAATGTCACCGATAACTGAGCCAACCATGTTTATCAGAGGATGCCAACCCTTTGGCTGCAGCTTTCTCTGCACACGCTGAGAGAGTCTTCAGTGTAGCAGGAAAAGATTTCAGGCCAGAAGATTGCAGATTAAATCATGAAACCTTTGAAGATATTATGCTAATCAAATGTAATATAATAATAAATGTAATCATGTTTATTTGAATAAAGCATAATTGCATTTGCCATGATGTCTTGCTTTTTGCTGTAGTGCTATGGTAGAAGGGAAAAACTTACTTTTCAACACACAAGAAAATAAATAGTAGAAACCGCATGAAACCAAGTAATTCCTTTTGCGATGCACACTTCCTATTTAATGTTTAAAAAATAGACAAACAAAATGGTCAACATAAGCCAGAGGGATATTGATAGTCACGAAAATCATGAAAATATAAAATACACTTTACACACTTCATTTCTTTACATTGAAATTAATTAAATTCATCTACCTTCATGCACTAACATCAAACATATGATTATACAATTATAATGTTTGTTCTTATCATATAATGTTTGTTATTGTCATGCCCATGCAGGCGGAACCCACCGAATAGCCCGTCTCGATCACGCCCACATGGGCGGGACCAGCCAGGTGCTCCGTAGAACGCTTAATGACGGAATGGATTTAAGCACTGAGCTCCATCGGGACATTGCGAAGTATTGAGCCATGCTATTGAGCCATACCGAGCAATCTATTGTCTATCGTCTACCCGTTGCTTCCTACCTGTTCCGTCCGCCCAGTGTACTTACCTTGTCTGTTCCTCTTCCTCTTCCCAGACCCGTTCCCGAACCTGAACCTCCTGCCCCGCTGAGACCGGCTTCTCCTGTTACTCTTTCCCTGTGTTGTCATGTCCCGTGTTTGTTCCTCTTTCGGCTTCAGACACATGCTTCTGCCCCTCGACCATTCTCCTCGCTTAGCCCCTTTCATTGCTACGTACTAGTGCTGCCAATAAAACTTCTGGCTGCGTGCAATTCTGGATCTCCGTTCCACTTCTTGGGCCAGTGTTACAGTTATAATATAATCTTTGTTATCATATAATGTTATCAATGTATATTAAAGCTGTTAAGGTATGTTAGGATATTAAGGTATACAAATTACATGGTGATTATGAATGTTATATGAATGCATTGTAAATGTATAATGTAGGTGCAGTTAATGTAAAGTGTTACTGAATATATACTAATAAATAGTTATACAACAAAAAGAGACAAGAATGTCAACTATTCTCCAAGAAGTTACTTATTTTATGGATGGATAGAACAACATGACATCCATTCCAAAATATTTCTAAAATCGGCAAGAAATATTTTTCAGGATCTGTGTTTTCCATTGTGACTCTCAAAGCGCTGTCATCATGAACATTTTGCTTTTCAGGTAAAGACTCCAACAGCAAGACTGTGGTACAGCAGCCTGTGTCTGACACTGTGTCTGACACAGACTCTGTGAGCCTGCAGTGTACGATAGAGACTGGGAGCTGTGCAGGAGAACACAGTGTTTACTGGTTCAGACATGGATCAGGAGAATCCCTTCCTGGAGTCATTTACAGCCACGGAAACAGGAGTGATGAGTGTGAGAAGAGCCCTGAGGCTGGATCTCCTACACGGAGCTGCGTCTACAGCCTCCCCAAGGGGAACCTCAGCCTCTCCGATGCTGGGACTTACTACTGCGCCGTGGCCATGTGTGGGGAGATGCTGTTTGGCAATGGGACCAAGCTGGATATAGATGGTAACACCCAGTGAGGGGAGATGCTGTTTGGGAACGGCACACAGCTGGATATAGATGGTAACACCCAGCGTGGGGAGATGCTGTTTGGGAACGGAACACAGCTGGATATAGATGGTAACACCCAGTGAGGGGAGATGCTGTTTGGGAACGGCACATAGCTGGATATAGATGGTAACACCCAGTGTGGGGAGATGCTGTTTGGGAACGGCACACAGCTGGATATAGATGGTAACACCCAGCGTGGGGAGATGCTGTTTGGGAACGGCACACAGCTGGATATAGATGGTAACACCCAGCGTGGGGAGATGCTGTTTGGGAACGGCACACAGCTGGATATAGATGGTAACACCTATTGTGGGGAGATGCTGTTTGGGAACGGCACACAGCTGGATATAGATGATAACACCCAGCGTGGGGAGATGTTGTTTGGGAACGGCACACAGCTGGATATAGATGATAACACCCAGCGTGGGGAGATGTTGTTTGGGAACGGCACACAGCTGGATATAGATGGTAACACCCAGTGAGGAGAGATGCTGTTTGGGAACGGCACACAGCTGGATATAGATGGTAACACCCAGCGTGGGGAGATGCTGTTTGGGAACGGCACACAGCTGGATATAGATGGTAACACCCAGCGTGGGGAGATGCTGTTTGGGAACGGCACACAGCTGGATATAGATGGTAACACCCAGCGTGGGGAGATGCTGTTTGGGAACGGCACACAGCTGGATATAGATGGTAACACCCAGTGTGGGGAGATGCTGTTTGGGAACGGCACACAGCTGGATATAGATGATAACACCCAGCGTGGGGAGATGTTGTTTGGGAACGGCACACAGCTGGATATAGATGGTAACACCCAGTGAGGGGAGATGCTGTTTGGGAACGGCACACAGCTGGATATAGATGGTAACACCCAGCGTGGGGAGATGCTGTTTGGGAACGGCACACAGCTGGATATAGATGGTAACACCCAGTGTGGGGAGATGCTGTTTGGGAACGGCACACAGCTGGATATAGATGGTAACACCCAGTGTGGGGAGATGCTGTTTGGGAACGGCACACAGCTGGATATAGATGGTAACACCCAGTGTGGGGAGATGCTGTTTGGGAACGGCACACAGCTGGATATAGATGGTAACACCCAGCGTGGGGAGATGTTGTTTGGGAACGGCACACAGCTGGATATAGATGGTAACACCCAGTGAGGGGAGATGCTGTTTGGGAACGGCACACAGCTGGATATAGATGGTAACACCCAGCGTGGGGAGATGCTGTTTGGGAACGGCACACAGCTGGATATAGACGGTAACACCCAGCGTGGGGAGATGCTGTTTGGGAACGGCACACAGCTGGATATAGACAGTAACACCCAGCGTGGGGAGATGCTGTTTGGGAACGGCACACAGCTGGATATAGATGGTAACACCTATTGTGGGGAGATGCTGTTTGGGAACGGCACACAGCTGGATATAGATGGTAACACCCAGTGAGGAGAGATGCTGTTTGGGAACGGCACACAGCTGGATATAGATGATAACACCCAGCGTGGGGAGATGCTGTTTGGGAACGGCACACAGCTGGATATAGATGGTAACACCCAGCGTGGGGAGATGCTGTTTGGGAACGGCACACAGCTGGATATAGATGGTAACACCCAGTGTGGGGAGATGTTGTTTGGGAACGGCACACAGCTGGATATAGATGGTAACACCCAGCGTGGGGAGATGCTGTTTGGGAACGGCACACAGCTGGATATAGATGGTAACACCCAGTGTGGGGAGATGCTGTTTGGGAACGGCACACAGCTGGATATAGATGGTAACACCCAGTGAGGGGAGATGCTGTTTGGGAACGGCACACAGCTGGATATAGATGGTAACACCCAGCGTGGGGAGATGTTGTTTGGGAACGGCACACAGCTGGATATAGATGGTAACACCCAGTGAGGGGAGATGCTGTTTGGGAACGGCACACAGCTGGATATAGATGGTAACACCCAGCGTGGGGAGATGCTGTTTGGGAACGGCACACAGCTGGATATAGATGGTAACACCCAGCGTGGGGAGATGCTGTTTGGGAACGGCACACAGCTGGATATAGATGGTAACACCCAGCGTGGGGAGATGCTGTTTGGGAACGGCACACAGCTGGATATAGATGGTAACATCCAGTGAGGGGAGATGCTGTTTGGGAACGGCACACAGCTGGATATAGATGGTAACACCCAGCGTGGGGAGATGCTGTTTGGGAACGGCACACAGCAGGATATAGATGGTAACATCCAGTGAGGGGAGATGCTGTTTGGGAACGGCACACAGCCGGATATAGATGGTAACACCCAGCGTGGGGAGATGCTGTTTTGGAACGGCACACTGCTGGATATAGATGGTAACACCCAGTGTGGGGAGATGCTCTTTGGGAACGGCACACAGCTGGATATAGACGGTACACCCAGTGTGGGGAGATGCTGTTTGGGAACGGCACACAGCTGGATATAGATGGTAACACCCAGATTGGGGAGATGCTGTTTGGGAACGGCACACAGCTGGATATAGATGGTAACACCCAGCGTGGGGAGATGTTGTTTGGGAACGGCACACAGCTGGATATAGATGGTAACACCCAGTGTGGGGAGATGCTGTTTGGGAACGGCACACAGCTGGATATAGAGGGTAACACCCAGCGTGGGGAGATGCTGTTTGGGAACGGCACACAGCTGGATATAGATGGTAACACCCAGATTGGGGAGATGCTGTTTGGGAACGGCACACAGCTGGATATAGATGGTAACACCCAGATTGGGGAGATGCTGTTTGGGAACGGCACACAGCTGGATATAGATGGTAACACCCAGATTGGGGAGATGCTGTTTGGGAACGGCACACAGCTGGATATAGATGGTAACACCCAGATTGGGGAGATGCTGTTTGGGAACGGCACACAGCTGGATATAGATGGTAACACCCAGCGTGGGGAGATGTTGTTTGGGAACGGCACACAGCTGGATATAGATGGTAACACCCAGCGTGGGGAGATGTTGTTTGGGAACGGCACACAGCTGGATATAGATGGTAACACCCAGCGTGGGGAGATGTTGTTTGGGAACGGCACACAGCTGGATATAGATGGTAACACCTAGTGTGGGGAGTATATCTGCTTCTGTTTTGCTTTTTTTTTGCTATTTGGACGTGAATTTATTTCTTATACTATTTGAAGTAATGTAATTCCTAATTTAAGTGTATATGCACTTACATTTAATTACATAATTGTTAATTTAATAATCTTGAATATATTAATAAATGTTAAAATGTTAAATATAAAAAAATGTGTTAAAAATGGATAACTTCTATCTACTTTAATTTATTATCGATTTGATCTTTAAGTAATGTAATGTAAGCAAATGGGAAATGTGTCTCTATATCATTATGCTGAAATCCATCTCTCTGTTACAGGCTTTCAGAAGCTGCTGGATCCTCTTCACTCTGGCTTGCTGATAGTTTTATCTTGCAGCATTATTCTTGTCACGGGAGACGGCAGCGATCGCGGGCAGAGCGGCGATCGTGCGGGCAGGAAGTAGGCAAGGCAAACAGAGTACGGGGTATACGGGGATTTAATGAAGGCAAGGCAGGACAGGACATGGGCATCGACAACATCAATGACGGACGAAGGACTAAGGTAAGACACGGACTGAAATACACTGGACTGATTGAAAAGAAGCAGACACAGCTGGGTACAATCGGGAAAGAACACGTGGGTAATCCGGGGGCGTGGCACACAGGAGGAGCGGACGAGCCGGGCATGACAATTCTGAACATTGCTCTCATTTATATAAGATGTAAACTGACCTGTACACACTGTGCAGGTACGCTGCCCGGCTTTATGCACTCAGAAGAAGGACAAAATGTAGTTTTTAACAAAGACTCATGTGCTTATAACAGAGTAGAATTGTTTAATACTAGATACAATTTTCGTATTGGAAAACCACTGGGTTACCCTCTAAAATCGCTTATTAAATCTTACCTTATGTATTTAAAGATTTTTGTAAGATCTTTGTGTTTTCTTATTAAATCTTTAGTATTTTGCTAAATATACTGAAATATACAACACATGTTGCAGTAAGTTGCATATAAATAACATTTATTAGTCTGCCTGGCCCTCCTGTCCCCTCCCCAGTGTGGCCCTAATGAGCCACTCCATTACTCGTTGTCCCATCGTTAGTTATTGTATATGCCTGTCACTGTGCCTGTCACTGTGCCTGTCACTGTGCTCATCTTCCCACATATTTCTCTGCCCCTGGGTCTTTCCCGTGCTTGTTCCCTGTTCTCCTGTTTGGATCCCTCGTGGTTGCATTTGGTTTTCCCAATAACTGTCAAAGTTTTGCCTCAAAGTTTTGCCCTCTCCGTTCACCTTACTCCAGTCCACAGGTTGTTCCTTTCCTTGTTGTGACACTTCAAATCTCTTGAAATATTTGTATAGCTTTTT
Source organism: Brienomyrus brachyistius (assembly GCF_023856365.1). NCBI lineage: Eukaryota > Metazoa > Chordata > Actinopteri > Osteoglossiformes > Mormyridae > Brienomyrus > Brienomyrus brachyistius. Next base: position 500,919 of record NW_026042335.1, on the reverse strand, counting down.
TACTATACATAACATATCATACAGTACTAAACAACACATATCCAAACATACACTGAAATTGACAGAAATAATTTTTACTAAGTGTTAATTTCCTCCCAAAATTAGGAATATTATCCTACCATTGAATTGTTATATTGTGTGAAATTATATAATATGTTAATTTATTGTATATTTTAAACAGATCAGAAAAACAGTGATTTATCAAAAGTGGAATGGTCACATAAGCAGGTATGGTATCAAAATCAGCAAAAAAATTCCAACTGACTTCCATCCTGGGATCAGCATTTAAGAGCAATTTGTACATGTAAGTGATAGCAAACCGAATTGATCCATCCAATTCTGCCATCTTTGTCTCCACAGTGCCATGACGAGGACACACTGAATTACGCTGCCCTGAACCTTAAGAACCCAAAACCCAGGAGACAGAAGAAAGACGGGAATAATGACACTCTGTATTCTGACCTCCGCTACAGAGATTATGAATAAAGATGCTTCTCATTCATGTCAGTCACACAAAGTGTTCAGGGTGGAGGGCAGGGGAGCCAGTGCTTCTGAGACTGAATCATGGGATTTTACGGAGCCCGATCCTCGTGTGTGCCACGCCCCCCTGATTATCCACATGTGCTTCCCTGATTGTACCCAGCTGTACCCTGTTGTCTTGTCTATTTCAGTCCCAGTCTTGAAAAGTGACATACAGCTGTAAGCTGTTTTGGTTTGTTTGTCTGCTGAGTGCTTCTCTGCAGTGCTGCAGATGTTTCCACTGGTTAGATGCAGCTCAGGAAGACTGACCCACTGACTGCACTGTGTTGGGCTCACTTTGCAAAGAGTAAAAACCACACAGAGAGAACAATACCTGCTTCATTTAAGACCCTGTTTGATCTCTACCTCACCCAGGTCACGCTTTGAAGTAGCCCTAGATATCCAAACAATCTACCATTTTCATTGACGCAGTACACCTTTGACACATGAGTACTACACACAACAGACCCTGTACATTGAATATAGAATGTATAGCTTTCACAACAGAGCACACCATTTATATTATTTATATATTGTTCCCATTTCTAATGGCATGCTTTTGTCTGCGTGTTGAAAAACTCCATTCATCTATCTTCCAACATATATGATGGTCAGGGAGAAGTACTGATAGGGATCTAATATTGATAAACATGTAATATTGGCCAGCAATAATGACCATGATTGACACATACTGATATTATCGTGTCCTGCAGGATGGGGCTGGCCAGTTAGTAACAATTAGCACCTATCTCCAATAGGGTATCTCTCTCCCCTAGGATTGTCTGTTCTCCGTGTCCTGAGGAGGCTTATGTCCACGTACATCACAGCATGAGGTCTCCCCCATTACCCACCCCATGCACAGCGCATGGGCCCAGCATGAGGTCTCCCCCATTACCCACCCCACACACAGTACATGGACCCAGCATGAGGTCTCCCCCATTACCCACCCCACACACAGCGCATGGACCCAGCATGAGGTCTCCCCCATTACTCACCCCACACACAGCGCATGGACCCAGCATGAGGTCTCCCCCATTACCCACCCCACACACAGCGCATGGACCCAGCATGAGGTTGCCCACGCGATCTCCCCTTTACTGCTCGAGCAGAGCACACGCACATCAACAAATGTCAAGGCATTAAGTGCATTCAAACAACTTCTCAGGACAGTTATAGGCTTGTCAGAACTCGCCCTCTAGTGGTTTGGACACATACATCCAAGTTTTTAATAGAGTAAAAGGACCTCCAATAGAAGAAACAAACGTGTAAGATCAAACAAAAACCGCTTGTTAAATTCCAAAAAAGACAAAACACACATTTTCCCATAAAAATGACTGTCATGCTCTCAAATAGCTTGCTCACTCATCGCAGAAAAATTTCAGTTAGCATTCTGTAAACACGTGCTGTGTTTTTCATCTCCAGAGTTTTTGAAGAAAACCACTGAATGAAAAGTTACCCTCGTTTGAAAGCTTGATCTCCTATGTATACGAATCAATCACTGTCATTCTTCGTTGTCAAGTATTTTTAAAATATACGCTCTGCTTCCCTGCAAGCATACCAATTTTTACGCACTGAACCTTTGCCCATGGTTATGTTTCACTATAATAAACTTTTTGTATGAACATCAAATTACAGTGTCACTTGTTTTGTCCAATAGAGGTGTGTCTAAGGTTTGAGAAATGGTATGGGATGTGCTGATTCGCCATTGTTTTTCGCACTGGGGACAGAAACGCGCAAATGCTTCTCTGCCGGCGCAGTATCCGTGGGAGTGTCTCCAGTTCGCATTGCTCAGATAATCTCGGTGAGTTTTCCCAATTATTTTCGCACAACATTTTTGAGTGAAGAAAAATGGCTCGGAAGACGTTCATGTTTGAGGAAGCACAGAACATGATTTTGGAAGTGAGGCATCCATCGCTGACTCCGTTGATTCGATGGAGGTGGACGCTTTTTTGCACGGAGAGGATGCAACATTTTGCTCTTTAATTCTATAGATTTTTATAATTCCGTGATTCAGCAATTCATAATTAACATTTGCTTTGGTGACAATTGTATTGTGGTACATTGGGAAAAGTTACACATCGCCTTTGTCAGGCTTTGTTTGGGCAAAGTTACGTGGGGCATTACTCAGGCTTTGTTTGGGCAAAGTTGCGTGGGGCATTACTCAGGCTTTGTTTGGGCAAAGTTACGTGGGGCATTACTCAGGCTTTGTTTGGACAAAGTTACGTGGGGCATTACTCAGGCTTTGTTTGGGCAAAGTTACGTGGGGCATTACTCAGGCTTTGTTTGGGCAAAGTTACGTGGGGCATTACTCAGGCTTTGTTTGGGCAAAGTTACGTGGGGCATTACTCAGGCTTTGTTTGGGCAAAGTTATGTGGGGCATTACTCGGGCTTTGTTTGGGCAAAGTTACGTGGGGCATTACTCAGGCTTTGTTTGGGCAAAGTTACGTGGGGCATTACTCGGGCTTTGTTTGGGCAAAGTTACGTGGGGCATTTGTCGGGCTTCGTTTGCATAAAGAAAATGTACATATTTTTGTTGCCTAGATCCTAAATATTTTTCCTTTTTCTTTGTTTTAGCCCCCAAAGCTTCATCATCCTTACAGTCATCGCCAGAAGAGGCAGAGGCCTCTCACACAGAAACGCTTTCGGGCGCAGCAGGACACAGCAGCAGTGCTTCCTGAGCCACAGAAGCAGATGTGCGTCCCAGTGGCCATCACTGACACTTCTGTTGTGGACTCCAGGCTGAAGGCCACACAGGGCAGGAAGTACTGTGTGCACTGCCACTCCGAGAAGCTAAGCAACAAGACAATTTACAAATGCTTAGCATGCATTGTGCCACTCTACATAGTTGCAGACCGAATCTGTTTCACAGAGTGGCATTTGCAGAAAAACACATAGAGGTTGTGGCAGTGCAACTTGAAATTTCTTATGGTGTTTTGTGTGTGAATAATAGTTTTTTTCCCAGCATGTGTGGTGATGTTGTGTGACAAAATGTTTCTTATGACCCATGGGTGGTAATGCATTTATAAATAAAGAGGCTATCCCAAGAAAGTTTTTCTGAATTGCTAAAACACATTTCCTTATATCTCCTCTCCTTTAATCAAACCACTAAGCACAAACGCTCAAATACAACTCACAAAACCTTACACTCGTCCTGCAAAATCAAACAATCTTCTCAAACCTACAGTATATTATCTTTGCCCAAAGACAAACACTGCTTTCAGATCATACATCAAGCCTATGGCTTAAATAAACACTACTGAACAGTCATTACACACTAAAGGACAAAGCCAAAAAGTAAACAAACGAGAGGCATATTACAGTAAAATGTTGTGCAACTGCCAAGCCAGAGTCACAGAAGAATATTCATTCTGCCTCATCACCATGTCTCAGGGCTGGGACTAGCGATGCTATCCCTTGTTGGGCGATGCAGAAGGTATCCTCTGTGTGACCCATTTGTACCTTGATGTCGAATTTCAACTCCAATTCACCTATGGCACGTATTCTATGTTCTAGTCACTGTTTGGCTTCTTCAAATGTTTAGAAGTGTGTGCGAACAATTTTAAGTCATTGTGTTTAAATGTTTAAATTAACCTTGGCATATTTTTAGACTGGGGGGGAAAGCAGAGGAAAGCCCTTGACAACACATGGAGAACATTCCAGGCTCGGCCCACTGTCAGGGTCCATGGCTGGCATAGTTCATGAACTAGAAACACTCAGATTCAGATCCCACCTATAGTGGGATCGTCGTAAAGTAGTGGAGAGGATTGCCGTATAATGAACTCCCATAGATAAATGGGGAGGTTAACTGTTAGGCTGAAGAAACTGTTATTAATCATTTTGTTATCACTCCTGTATGATCAGCAATGAATGTAAATATGTATATACATTATTTTGTTTTCCTCTACCCTCATTCTTTAGATTATATTAATAATAGCATTCCCACCTTAGCAAAACCAGAACTTTCTCTTCTTGTTCTCACCTCCCTATTCTGCGTGACTCTTGCGCCTCCCACTGACTATAAATAAAGGAGCCAAGGGGAACCACCCTTTGTAACACATTCTGCTGTAGTTTGCATTGCAGAGAGTGTGGGTACCCTTGCAAGTAAAACTATAAAGTGTGTGTCTCGTAAAGTGTGGAGTTGGCGTGGAAACGCCGGGCGCTTTCCCCAATATTAACTGATAGTGCTGCAGTCCAACATCCATAACATACACTTCTTCATGATTCTACTCTTTCCAGCTGTCGGATTAGGCCGTGGTGGCTTTATGGTTAGGGAAGTGCACTTGTAGTTGAAACACTGTAGGTTCGAATCCCCGACCAGCAAAGCCTCACTGAGATACTGACCCCCAAGTACTGCTCCCTGGGCGCTGAATTTGCTGCCCCCTGCCATGTCACATATGGGTTAAATACAGAGAACGCATTTTGTAGTGTGCACCATGTGCTGTGGTATGTTGACAATTAATTACTAAATTCTAATTCGAAATTAGGCAGTCAATCCCTGCAGTTCCTTCATGTTGCAATTTTGCAGGCAGGGCATTGTCAGCGATGTCTTTTCCTTTTCTGTGTTGGATCCAGGATCTCGTCGTTTCAGACGGTCCTCCCACCACCTTTGACATGGCAGCTGTTGTCACATGTTGAGACAGAGCTCTGCTCACTAGGGTGACGACTAAAGGATCTACACAGCAGAAGATTAGTATCAGAGTCAGAATAATCACAGCTCCTAAGAAAAGCCCTTTCATAACAGCTTGCTGCCAACCTCCCCACATATCATACCACCAATCCAAACATTCCTGTGTGTTGACCTGCACCTCTTGCCATTTCACCCTGAATCCCCTGTGATTTAACACGCGGAGGTGTACTCGGTCTGCTGGGGAGATGACTGGCTCCCCCTGGTCGGTGCTGTCTCTTGTCATCTGTGCTGCCTCCTTGTCCTGTTTGAATATAGCTTTATATATTTCGGTTAGACTCCTTATGTACTTCAACTCATGCAAATCTGAAGACCATCCATTGTGAAAATGTCAACCGGTGACTGAGGTGCTTCAACAGTAAAGGAGAGATCGCATGCAGAGCTGATATTCTATAGCTTCTTAGTCTAAGTAAAATAAAATTTTCTCGTCATATAAGAACCAAGTCTCTGGCTGGAAATTTCCACAAAAGAGCCATTTAGTTATTTCTAGAAAAATATACAGAGCCAATGAAGGAACCAGATGTCACAGTAACACAGGTCTGCCCTGGTGCCTTAGGATACGTCTGTCTAAACATGAGTGAGGAGATGGATGCACAGTTCTATAGAGGCCTCTGAGGAGAATAAATGATCCCAATATTATGTTGAGAGAGATGGTTAATTCCGTTTTAATCCAGACTGGGTTCAGAGCACCTGTTCTGCCGTTGATCTTTTGCATGCGTGTTACCATGTATTAGTTTACTCTGAATTTTGATTACTTGGCAAACTAAAACATTTTTGGTCGTATTTTTTTATTCCTAAATTTAAAGTAATTGTACAGTACAATAATATGTTTTCCCCGCCATGCTTTGTCTTGCTTCTGCAGGTTATGCTTGCATTGAACTTGCTTTGTAGAAAATAAGTGTCATGCCCGGCTCATACGCTCCTCGTGTGTGCCACGCCCCCTGATTACCCACGTGTGCTTCCCTGATCGTCTCCTGCTGTGTCCAATTACTTTGATTAGTCCCGTCCTATTTAAGTGCTGATCTTACCTGTTCCCCGTGTCCGTCATTGTAGTTTGTTGTGGATCTTGTGTGGTTTGATGTTCCCTGCTCCCTGCTCCCGATTCCCTAATTAAACCCCGAGTTTACCCCGATCTCGACCTGTCTGCCTGCTCCTTTCACGCCTGCCCACACGATCGCCGCTTACCGCCGTCCTGCTCGCAACCGCTACGCCGTGATCGTGACAGGGGCCATTCGCGAATCAGTTCTGAATGGTGCACAACCTTAGTTCTTATGTTAAATCATGTTTTTTTTTCTGACAGCCCAGATAAATGAAATAAAAAAGAATTTTCTTTTGTTGCTTAAGAATTTTGCACAGTCCTATATACAGTATAGCAATTTTTAAAGCTTTTTTTTTTCATTTCTTTTAAAGAGGCTGCAATAAGTAGCATTAACATCTGTATAAAGAAAAGGCTAAGCAGAAATGTAACAAACTGCATAATGTGATGTAGTGCATGTTCATGTATAAATGTAACAAACTGTATATGATGCAGTGCATGTTCATGTATAAATGTTTAAATGTAACAAACTGTATAATAATGTGATGCAGTGCATGTTCATGTATAAATGTAACAAACTGTATAATAATGTGATGCAGTGCATGTTCATGTATAAATGTAACAAACTGCACAATAATGTGATGCAGTGCATGTTCATGTATAAATGTAACAAACTGCACAATAATGTGATGCAGTGCATGTTCATGTATAAATGTAACAAACTGTATAATAATGAGATGCAGTGCATATTCATGTATAAATGTAACATCAGGAGGGGTCCATCACAGCCCCACCACCATCTCTTGTTCAAACCCTTTGGTCTTCTCATTTTCATTAGTAAGCTCCCGATCACCGTAACTGATCTGCATTTGAGACATTTTTCCCGCATCTCATTTTCACAATAAGCTGATAATACTAATAATACTACTGTAATGATAGTATTACAGTAGACTTACTCTTTAAAGCCAGATGGCAGTGGTCACATACTGATGAACGGTTGGGCAGCAAATGCATTTAATGTGGCTAGATAGCAAATAAACTGATTCACCATTTACTCTCATTTGCATCAATTAAAATGTTTGCTGGAAATGTAAATGTAAGCAGTAAAGCTACATTTTACGTTCTTTAAGAAAGTTTAAGAAAGAACAGTTAAACTGTATTTTGAGTGTGGTTAGAAGATCCAGTATTTCAGAAAACTTAAGAATTGTGTAATATGAGAGACTAGCGAGTCTAATATCAGACTGACTGCGCTGAGCTTGTCTGAGAGAGATGATTAGCGAATGGCCTCCCACAGTGTCTCAGCACTCCGTACAAAGAACTTCATATGCTCAGCATATGTTCCTGTTTATCTAATTGTTCTTATTTTAACTGGCTGTGAAGGAGTAAATGAATAAACTTTGCCTGTAGAGTGAACTAGTTACTATGGTTCGGGGCAGCTTTTATTAGACATTGTAGACACCACATTAGTCTATCAAGAGAGTAAGACCGATCGCTAAGGGTGTCATCTGAGTAAAAACAAAGTTACCTCAAAATAGCCAACCAATCACGAGCCAGTACGCATCAAGGCCAACATCTGATTGGAATGCACCATTACTATGCGGTGAAAGGTTAATAGCTAATCACTGATAAACTCAAACACGAACAGCATGCCAAGCAGACTATCTGTTCCCTTCCCTCCATGTTGTCCTTCCAACTGATTGCTCAATGACAATATTTTAAAATGTGGACTTCCTAATTACTATAACATAATTTCTATTTGTTAGATTGTTGTTGCGATTACTTATTTATTTACTTACTTATTGTTATTGAATGTCATATTTATTTATTTATTTATATGTTATTCTTGTTATTTTATTTCTTATTGATTAAAAACAAAGTCATTGAGAAAGTTTATGAAATTCTGTATTTTTTCTATTTTTAGATATTCATTATCTTACAGTCGCATGAATGAATGAATATTCATTCATTACTTTACATCTTACAGTCCCAATAAGAGTTAAAACTGCAACCCCCCACCCACCCATCATTCTTTCTTTACTTTCCAGCCCAAAATAATTTATACAACATAAATAAGGCACAGGTTTGGTGCATGTAGGATTTTCACAGCCAGAGTTAGACAGGGGCCTGGTGTAAAAGCCCCACCCCACCCAGAAACTTTTCCATTTGGCCCAGCCCAAAATCATTTCTTCAGCACAAATAAATCTCAGTAACTGGCGCAAGTTTGGTGCATGTACTGTAGTATTCTCCGAGCCAGAGATAGACAGGGGGTGCATTCTGTGGCAAGGTGGTCTGCTATAAAATGCCCCTCTTCAACCTCGAATCTTTTCCTCATGACCCAGCCCAAAATAATTTCTACAACATAAGTAAAGGACAACTATCAGTAACACGTAGGTACATGTAGGATTTTCTGTTGTTAGTTGTCCTGTACATACGAAAGTAGTCTTCCAGCTCCTGTCAAGCGCTCATTTTCGGACACAAAATACATACTGTGTGACAAAATGCATTATTCAATGACAAAATCAAGTAATGCCTTGAATTTTGTCCAGAGAAAGACATACTAGAGTTACATTTTGTCCACAGAAGCATAAATACGTTACTGTCTTTGGTGCCCCGAAATCAACAGGAATGTTTCATTTTGTACACAGAACTGATATTAGCACCTAGCATATCATGTTCAGAAGGTTGAATGTATCTGCTTTCGTGAATGAAAAAGGGCATTTCATCCACAAAATGCATTTTGTCAAAGAAACAAGTTCATTGCGTGCAGGAAATGCACTTTGTGAGTGAAAGAAATGCATTTAGTAGAGGGGCGTAGTACCTTCCAATAACCAGGAGGTGGAGAGCCAACTTTGATTTTGGTAATCCCAATTGACTTTGGCACATATAGGAAAATATAATTTTCAAAATAACATGAGTCTTATGCAATTTACCCAAGTAATACAAGCTCTTTAGGTGACACACAAAGAATCAATTCCCATCAACATAGTGTCAGAACACATATACTCAGTGACCAAACAATTAAGCAGAACAGACTGAGTGGTGAAAATGAAATCTGCATGAGATTGTCTAGTGTGTTCTTCGTATGAATGTGGCCATAATCATACAAGAAAAAAACTGAATCCATGCCTGAATGCTTGAAACACAAAAGAACTTTATTGAAACAGGAGTGGACAGGGAGCTGGGGGAGGCACTCAGGTGTGGGGCGTCACTGCACTTGCTGAGTACAGCCTGCCTACAGGTCCCTGTGTAGAAAAATAGAGGTTTTCAGTTAACATGGCATTCACTAGAGTTCAAGGACGACTACACTAATATTCAATATACCCCAGCTTTATCCATGCAAATCACCAAGACAAGCTTAAGCTACAGAATGGTAACAGAGATGGAACAGGACAAGGATTCACTATTGTGAACAGCATATCTTTACCTCAACCACTTTGACCAACTGGACCAGGTCAATTTGTTCATTGGTCTGTTGACATCCTCTAGAACACGGAGTGACTCCACAGGCTGGGGGATCTCAAGTCCACTCTGCTCGGCATCCTCCCGTAAAGGCTCAACTGCGAGAAAGCATGGATTTGCCAAGTCATGCATCTGAGCCTGAGGAACTGAGAGATGATCTACTAGTAGGATTTATGTCGATGGAATTTACCTCTGGATCGCTTTTTTCGTATCAGGCGCATGAAACGGTTGAAAATCTTTTTGAATGGGTTGACTGCTTTATGCTTTGGTGGTGTATTGCAGCTACTAGCTGGCAGTGTCTTTGGAGTGAAGCCCTAGGGTATTAGTTTAATATGCATCAGTTAAGCAAACCAATTCCATACATCCATCCATGCATCCATCCATCTTTTGTTACTGTAATTTTAAAGGAAGGGTAAGTACCAGTGACCTCAGCAGACCAGCTAATCATCCACATCCCACCAGTTTGCAAGTGGACCAACCTTTGTGAAGAACTTGTGGCGACGGACATTCGATAGTGACGGGCGATCCCGTGGGTCGATTCTAAATATCTTGCCCATCAGTTTCCCAGCTTCAATAGAGAGATTCTGCGGTAGAATAAATTTGGCTTCCTTTATATTCTTGAGCATCTCCCAGTAATCGTCATCGTAGAATGCGATTTCCCCAACCAGAAGCTGGTACCTGTAGTAAGAAAGGCAGCAAAGGTGTTTGAGGTCTTTCACATTTGACATAAAAATGCTGTGCTTCCAAAAGAGCAATTCCTTTCAGCTGTGTGCCAGTATTCATTTTTCTTTTCTCTTTCAAGAAGAAAAAAAAAACATATTTATGTATGTTAGACACGTGTCTTCTTAAAATGTTAGACAGATTTTATTAGCCATGCTGATCTTTGGCCGGGAGGGGGGTTGACAGGGTATACGTACATGACACAGCCCAGTGCCCAGACGTCCGCTTCCGTTCCATGGCCCTCTCGTTTCCACACTTCTGGAGCCATGTAGACGGGAGTACCACACACTTCTCTACAACACACACAAATGGAAAACGTTAAGCGCACATGTGCTTTAGCTTGCTGTATAAACAAATTTGAAAGCTTAGCCAGGAATTCTGCAAAAAACACCTACTTCTCCCTCGGCTTCAGCTTGACCGCCAGTCCGAAATCCCCAATTTTCAGTTCCATTTGGTCATTGATAAATAAATTTTCTGAAAGACAAACAAATTTGCATAAAGGATAGACTCAAATACTTTGCCAAACTGCAGACTTTACCAAATTGATAAATTAACACTACACAGAAATCCAGACGACCTACACTCGCAATGCCATGTGAAATGCCAGCATTATTATACAGAAAATTGAGTAAAGCGTGAGTGCATGTACACATACCCAACTTGATGTCCCTGTGGACGTAACCTTGCCGGTGGATGTATGTTAACCCTGAAATCAGCTGGTTAATGTAGTATCGCACTTCGGGCTCAGTCAGAGTCCCCCGAGCTTTTAAAATGTCACCGAGTGTCTGGGCAGGGAGAAACAGGGGCAGCCTGATCTATCACAAAGTCTTTGCCTTAGTAAGATGTCTACAAAAGTCAGGGACTCACCTGCCCACTGCACAACTCCATGAAAATATACATGAATTTGTCATCTTCGAAAGAGTGGGAGAAGCCGACCACATTCTTGTGCCGCAGTGTTTTTAAAATCTGTACTTCTTCACAGACCTGAGTGAAATGTCAAACACACCATCTCATAAAGTAAAAGGGAAATGCAGATAAACTGAAAAGAGGGATGACATCAAGCACAATCCATACCACATACCTCCTCCACTCCCCAGGAATATAGCCGTATGACCTTAACAGCATAGGTGTCGCCAGTTTCAAGATCGGTCATCTTATAGCATTTGCCACAAGCGCCCTAAAAAACATGTCCTCAATATGTTAACAATAAAGAACATTTCTGACTGACCCTGTTCAAGCATCTCCTCTCTGCAGAAAAATATCAACTGCGATCACTTTCTACAACATTGTGGTGCACACCTGTCCCAAAAGCTCATCCCTGCTGTAGGACCTTAATGTCTTGGGATCTACCAGAATCTCAGGCACTTCCGATGCCATCTGAGCGCGGGAAGGTTCACTGACAGACATGATTTCACCAGAAGAGAAGCGCGATCCGTAACTAACCCGTGGAATACTCGAAATGGGTAGTGAGCGCTCGCGTTCTAAATTACGTGTACACTGGCGTCATCAGTCTTAGAACGCGCCAAGGCAGCCACGCGATTCGAACTTGTTAGATGGATTACGTCACCACATTGAAAATTACATGGATGGAAAAAGAAGTGAACTTGCTAAGACAATGCAACTAAACACGGATAAAAACTTTTATTACAATCAACTTTATTGAAGAAAAAAAATGTGTACACCAAACATTCAGTTTCGGTAATGCAGTAACACATGCTCGGGAGTAAAGCCTTAGAGCAGAGGCCAGGCGGACCGCGGTCCGGGTCCGTACCCAGAAGCTGTCCCATACGGAGCTGGACCGATAGTCAAAACAAAAGGTTATGATTTAGAACCTGACTGGGCGCTTTTATTTTGTCGGCGCAGCTTTTATAGTCTTTTCGGTAGCGGTTTAGCACTAGAACCGCCGTTTCCCACGCCAACGAACGTTAACTGCCAAGCAAGACGCAACTCGCCGTATGCAGCCCTGTCTTTGCGCTAATGTGCCATTAGTGTTAATAGCACCAGCGAAGCTACTGATGTTCCTTGTTCCTAACAGAGTGGCTTTTCTGTCCTGAAATCGTAAAGCTTTCAAACACAGCATGTATTATATAACATGTTGTTTATTGGTGATTTCATGCTCGTCGAAGTTTCCGCTTTTTAACAACTGTATAAAGTAATGTTATTTATTATATAAATCAACTCAGGTGAAACAAATGTACGTTTCCAGGGTCGCCGAACCTCGTGTATCTTGCGTGAGACTCACGCTTTCAGACTCACGCAGGAAATCTTACCGCAAATCTATATTATTTCATTATAAACCAAAAATGTTATACGTCAAAAATGTAATTACACGATTAGATACCTGAAAAAGTCAGATATCGGTTACATGCAATGTTTATACAACTAATAGGCTACTAAAATATACCACATTAAATAGTTAGACATTTTGATCTTCTGAACCTTTGCTTCAAGAATTTTCTCTAACTGGATGTCTTTACATTTTAGTTGAATACCCCTGCCAAAGGCAGTTGGCTTAATACAATTTTAGTTTTTCTTTTTTTTCTTAGAATAGTAAACGGAAGATCGTACACGCTCTTGCTGCAAGGTGCTGCAGCCTAACGCATCGAAACAAACTATATTACACTAAAGATCGCACTATTCTGCGCGGTCGTGCTGTTAATATAGGCTATTGTACATTCTAAGCAATTGCCCAGGAAACAAAAAAAAACTGACCTTTTGTATGAAAGCAAACGTCCAACAACCGCTTTCTTTACTTCCGTCCCTCTTCCCTCTCTTTATTCCCTTTTCGTTTTTGAAATCCCGACTTGTGTCGCACACTGTTCACGTGTAGCATATATCTAGCCAGATAGCTAACGTACTTTGTAAGTAGGTAAAGTCTAAGCTGCTCCAACATTCGGGCTTGGTGAAGTAGGTTGATATCTTGTCTTCCTGAAGAAAGACGCCGATTTTCACCACGCAGGAGGGCTACATTGAGATCAGTCCCACTTTCAGCTGTTTACATTTATTTACATCCATGCACATTGTTGTAACGGAATGTAAAGTGCGGCACCTGACAGACAGGTGAAATGCGCACCAGAAACGATAGGTAAAAACTCATTTTATACACGTGGATAGGACAAGGTTACCTAAACTACGCTCCTTTGGAAACCATATATAAATTATCTCTATGGTACATATATGGGAATGATCTCAGTGTAGGAGACCCTCTTACGTGGTGAAAATCGGTTTAGTCCAGATTCGGGGCCTTTCTTCAGGAAGACAAGATATGAACCTAGTTCATTAAGCCCGAATGTTGCAGCAGCAAACTTAACGGCTTAGACATTACTTACTTATACAGTACGATATGCTTGTTAGCTAGCGGGCTAGATATTTGCCACACGTGAACAATGTCCGCCCCAATTCGGGATTTCAAAAACGAAAAGGGAATAAAGAGAAGGAAGAAGGGCGGAAGTAAATAAAGCGGTTGTTGGCCGTTTACTTAAAATTCTTGAAGCAAAGGTTCAGAAGATCAAAATGTCTAACTATTTAATGTGGTATATTTTAGTAGCCTATTAGTTGTATAAACATTGCATGTAACCGATATCTGACTTTTTCAGGTATCTAATCGTGTAATTACATTTTTGACGTATAACATTTTTGGTTTATAATGAAATAATATAGATTTGCGGTAAGATTTCCTGCGTGAGTCTGAAAGCGTGAGTCTCACGCCAGATACACGAGGTTCGGCGACCCTGGAAACGTACATTTGTTTCACCTGAGTTGATTTATATAATAAATAACATTACTTTATACAGTTGTTAAAAAGCGGAAACTTCGACGAGCATGAAATCACAAATAAACAACATGTTATATAATACATGCTGTGTTTGAAAGCTTTACGATTTCAGGACAGAAAAGCCACTCTGTTAGGAACAAGGAACATCAGTAGCTTCGCTGGTGCTATTAACACTAATGGCACATTAGCGCAAAGACAGGGCTGCATACAGCGAGTTGCGTCTTGCTTGGCGGTTAACGTTCGTTGGCGTGGGAAACGGCGGTTCTAGTGCTAAACCGCTACCGAAAAGACTATAAAAGCTGCGCCGACAAAATAAAAGCGCCCAGTCAGGTTCTAAATCATAACCTTTTGTTTTGAATATCAGTCCAGCTCCGTATGGGACAGCTTCTGGGTACGGACCCGGACCGCGGTCCGCCTGGCCTCTGCTCTAAGGCTTTACTCCCGAGCATGTGTTACTGCATTACCGAAACTGAATGTTTGGTGTACACATTTTTTTTCTTCAATAAAGTTGATTGTAATAAAAGTTTTTATCCGTGTTTAGTTGCATTGTCTTAGCAAGTTCACTTCTTTTTCCGTCCATGTAATTTTCAATGTGGTGACGTAATCCATCTAACAAGTTCGAATCGCGTGGCTGCCTTGGCCGCGTTCTAAGACTGATGACGCCAGTGTACACGTAATTTAGAACGCGAGCGCTCACTACCCATTTCGAGTATTCCACGGGTTAGTTACGGATCGCGCTTCTCTTCTGGTGAAATCATGTCTGTCAGTGAACCTTCCCGCGCTCAGATGGCATCGGAAGTGCCTGAGATTCTGGTAGATCCCAAGACATTAAGGTCCTACGGCAGGGATGAGCTTTTGGGACAGGTGTGCACCACAATGTTGTAGAAAGTGATCGCAGTTGATATTTTTCTGCAGAGAGGAGATGCTTGAACAGGGTCAGTCAGAAATGTTCTTTATTGTTAACATATTGAGGACATGTTTTTTAGGGCGCTTGTGGCAAATGCTATAAGATGACCGATCTTGAAACTGGCGACACCTATGCTGTTAAGGTCATCCGGCTATATTCCTGGGGAGTGGAGGAGGTATGTGGTATGGATTGTGCTTGATGTCATCCCTCTTTTCAGTTTATCTGCATTTCCCTTTTACTTTATGAGATGGTGTGTTTGACATTTCACTCAGGTCTGTGAAGAAGTACAGATTTTAAAAACACTGCGGCACAAGAATGTGGTGGGGTTCTCCCACTCTTTCGAAGATGACAAATTCATGTATATTTTCATGGAGTTGTGCAGTGGGCAGGTGAGTCCCTGACTTTTGTAGACGTCTTACTAAGGCAAAGACTTTGTGATAGATCAGGCTGCCCCTGTTTCTCCCTGCCCAGACACTCGGTGACATTTTAAAAGCTCGGGGGACTCTGACTGAGCCCGAAGTGCGATACTACATTAACCAGCTGATTTCAGGGTTAACATACATCCACCGGCAAGGTTACGTCCACAGGGACATCAAGTTGGGTATGTGTACATGCACTCACGCTTTACTCAATTTTCTGTATAATAATGCTGGCATTTCACATGGCATTGCGAGTGTAGGTCGTCTGGATTTCTGTGTAGTGTTAATTTATCAATTTGGTAAAGTCTGCAGTTTGGCAAAGTATTTGAGTCTATCCTTAATGCAAATTTGTTTGTCTTTCAGAAAATTTATTTATCAATGACCAAATGGAACTGAAAATTGGGGATTTCGGACTGGCGGTCAAGCTGAAGCCGAGGGAGAAGTAGGTGTTTTTTGCAGAATTCCTGGCTAAGCTTTCAAATTTGTTTATACAGCAAGCTAAAGCACATGTGCGCTTAACGTTTTCCATTTGTGTGTGTTGTAGAGAAGTGTGTGGTACTCCCGTCTACATGGCTCCAGAAGTGTGGAAACGAGAGGGCCATGGAAGGGAAGCAGACGTCTGGGCACTGGGCTGTGTCATGTACGTATACCCTATCAACCCTCCTCCCGGCCAAAGATCGGCATGGCTAATAAAATCTGTCTAACATTTTAAGAAGACACGTGTCTAACATACATAAATATGTTTTTTTTTTCTTCTTGAAAGAGAAAAGAAAAATGAATACTGGCACACAGCTGAAAGGAATTGCTCTTTTGGAAGCACAGCATTTTTATGTCAAATGTGAAAGACCTCAAACACCTTTGCTGCCTTTCTTACTACAGGTACCAGCTTCTGGTTGGGGAAATCGCATTCTACGCTGACGATTACTGGGAGATGCTCAAGAATATAAAGGAAGCCAAATTTATTCTACCGCAGAATCTCTCTATTGAAGCTGGGAAACTGATGGGCAAGATATTTAGAATCGACCCACGGGATCGCCCGTCACTATCGAATGTCCGTCGCCACAAGTTCTTCACAAAGGTTGGTCCACTTGCAAACTGGTGGGATGTGGATGATTAGCTGGTCTGCTGAGGTCACTGGTACTTACCCTTCCTTTAAAATTACAGTAACAAAAGATGGATGGATGCATGGATGGATGTATGGAATTGGTTTGCTTAACTGATGCATATTAAACTAATACCCTAGGGCTTCACTCCAAAGACACTGCCAGCTAGTAGCTGCAATACACCACCACAGCATAAAGCAGTCAACCCATTCAAAAAGATTTTCAACCGTTTCATGCGCCTGATACGAAAAAAGCGATCCAGAGGTAAATTCCATCGACATAAATCCTACTAGTAGATCATCTCTCAGTTCCTCAGGCTCAGATGCATGACTTGGCAAATCCATGCTTTCTCGCAGTTGAGCCTTTACGGGAGGATGCCGAGCAGAGTGGACTTGAGATCCCCCAGCCTGTGGAGTCACTCCGTGTTCTAGAGGATGTCAACAGACCAATGAACAAATTGACCTGGTCCAGTTGGTCAAAGTGGTTGAGGTAAAGATATGCTGTTCACAATAGTGAATCCTTGTCCTGTTCCATCTCTGTTACCATTCTGTAGCTTAAGCTTGTCTTGGTGATTTGCATGGATAAAGCTGGGGTATATTGAATATTAGTGTAGTCATCCTTGAACTCTAGTGAATGCCATGTTAACTGAAAACCTCTATTTTTCTACACAGGGACCTGTAGGCAGGCTGTACTCAGCAAGTGCAGTGACGCCCCACACCTGAGTGCCTCCCCCAGCTCCCTGTCCACTCCTGTTTCAAAAAAGTTCTTTTGTGTTTCAAGCATTCAGGCATGGATTCAGTTTTTTTCTTGTATGATTATGGCCACATTCATACCAAGAACACACTAGACAATCTCATGCAGATTTCATTTTCACCACTCAGTCTGTTCTGCTTAATTGTTTGGTTACTGAGTATATGTGTTCTGACACTATGTTGATGGGAATTGATTCTTTGTGTGTCACCTAAAGAGCTTGTATTACTTGGGTAAATTGCATAAGACTCATGTTATTTTGAAAATTATATTTTCCTATATGTGCCAAAGTCAATTGGGATTACCAAAATCAAAGTTGGCTCTCCACCTCCTGGTTATTGGAAGGTACTACGCCCCTCTACTAAATGCATTTCTTTCACTCACAAAGTGCATTTCCTGCACGCAATGAACTTGTTTCTTTGACAAAATGCATTTTGTGGATGAAATGCCCTTTTTCATTCACGAAAGCAGATACATTCAACCTTCTGAACATGATATGCTAGGTGCTAATATCAGTTCTGTGTACAAAATGAAACATTCCTGTTGATTTCGGGGCA
Source organism: Brienomyrus brachyistius (assembly GCF_023856365.1). Taxonomy (NCBI): domain Eukaryota; kingdom Metazoa; phylum Chordata; class Actinopteri; order Osteoglossiformes; family Mormyridae; genus Brienomyrus; species Brienomyrus brachyistius. The sequence continues at coordinate 482,990 of NW_026042335.1, read as the reverse complement.
CCAAAGACAGTAACGTATTTATGCTTCTGTGGACAAAATGTAACTCTAGTATGTCTTTCTCTGGACAAAATTCAAGGCATTACTTGATTTTGTCATTGAATAATGCATTTTGTCACACAGTATGTATTTTGTGTCCGAAAATGAGCGCTTGACAGGAGCTGGAAGACTACTTTCGTATGTACAGGACAACTAACAACAGAAAATCCTACATGTACCTACGTGTTACTGATAGTTGTCCTTTACTTATGTTGTAGAAATTATTTTGGGCTGGGTCATGAGGAAAAGATTCGAGGTTGAAGAGGGGCATTTTATAGCAGACCACCTTGCCACAGAATGCACCCCCTGTCTATCTCTGGCTCGGAGAATACTACAGTACATGCACCAAACTTGCGCCAGTTACTGAGATTTATTTGTGCTGAAGAAATGATTTTGGGCTGGGCCAAATGGAAAAGTTTCTGGGTGGGGTGGGGCTTTTACACCAGGCCCCTGTCTAACTCTGGCTGTGAAAATCCTACATGCACCAAACCTGTGCCTTATTTATGTTGTATAAATTATTTTGGGCTGGAAAGTAAAGAAAGAATGATGGGTGGGTGGGGGGTTGCAGTTTTAACTCTTATTGGGACTGTAAGATGTAAAGTAATGAATGAATATTCATTCATTCATGCGACTGTAAGATAATGAATATCTAAAAATAGAAAAAATACAGAATTTCATAAACTTTCTCAATGACTTTGTTTTTAATCAATAAGAAATAAAATAACAAGAATAACATATAAATAAATAAATAAATATGACATTCAATAACAATAAGTAAGTAAATAAATAAGTAATCGCAACAACAATCTAACAAATAGAAATTATGTTATAGTAATTAGGAAGTCCACATTTTAAAATATTGTCATTGAGCAATCAGTTGGAAGGACAACATGGAGGGAAGGGAACAGATAGTCTGCTTGGCATGCTGTTCGTGTTTGAGTTTATCAGTGATTAGCTATTAACCTTTCACCGCATAGTAATGGTGCATTCCAATCAGATGTTGGCCTTGATGCGTACTGGCTCGTGATTGGTTGGCTATTTTGAGGTAACTTTGTTTTTACTCAGATGACACCCTTAGCGATCGGTCTTACTCTCTTGATAGACTAACGTGGTGTCTACAATGTCTAATAAAAGCTGCCCCGAACCATAGTAACCAGTTCACTCTACAGGCAAAGTTTATTCATTTACTCCTTCACAGCCAGTTAAAATAAGAACAATTAGATAAACAGGAACATATGCTGAGCATATGAAGTTCTTTGTACGGAGTGCTGAGACACTGTGGGAGGCCATTCGCTAATCATCTCTCTCAGACAAGCTCAGCGCAGTCAGTCTGATATTAGACTCGCTAGTCTCTCATATTACACAATTCTTAAGTTTTCTGAAATACTGGATCTTCTAACCACACTCAAAATACAGTTTAACTGTTCTTTCTTAAACTTTCTTAAAGAACGTAAAATGTAGCTTTACTGCTTACATTTACATTTCCAGCAAACATTTTAATTGATGCAAATGAGAGTAAATGGTGAATCAGTTTATTTGCTATCTAGCCACATTAAATGCATTTGCTGCCCAACCGTTCATCAGTATGTGACCACTGCCATCTGGCTTTAAAGAGTAAGTCTACTGTAATACTATCATTACAGTAGTATTATTAGTATTATCAGCTTATTGTGAAAATGAGATGCGGGAAAAATGTCTCAAATGCAGATCAGTTACGGTGATCGGGAGCTTACTAATGAAAATGAGAAGACCAAAGGGTTTGAACAAGAGATGGTGGTGGGGCTGTGATGGACCCCTCCTGATGTTACATTTATACATGAATATGCACTGCATCTCATTATTATACAGTTTGTTACATTTATACATGAACATGCACTGCATCACATTATTGTGCAGTTTGTTACATTTATACATGAACATGCACTGCATCACATTATTATACAGTTTGTTACATTTATACATGAACATGCACTGCATCACATTATTATACAGTTTGTTACATTTAAACATTTATACATGAACATGCACTGCATCATACACAGTTTGTTACATTTATACATGAACATGCACTACATCACATTATGCAGTTTGTTACATTTCTGCTTAGCCTTTTCTTTATACAGATGTTAATGCTACTTATTGCAGCCTCTTTAAAAGAAATGAAAAAAAAAAGCTTTAAAAATTGCTATACTGTATATAGGACTGTGCAAAATTCTTAAGCAACAAAAGAAAATTCTTTTTTATTTCATTTATCTGGGCTGTCAGAAAAAAAAACATGATTTAACATAAGAACTAAGGTTGTGCACCATTCAGAACTGATTCGCGAATGGCCCCTGTCACGATCACGGCGTAGCGGTTGCGAGCAGGACGGCGGTAAGCGGCGATCGTGTGGGCAGGCGTGAAAGGAGCAGGCAGACAGGTCGAGATCGGGGTAAACTCGGGGTTTAATTAGGGAATCGGGAGCAGGGAACATCAAACCACACAAGATCCACAACAAACTACAATGACGGACACGGGGAACAGGTAAGATCAGCACTTAAATAGGACGGGACTAATCAAAGTAATCGGACACAGCAGGAGACGATCAGGGAAGCACACGTGGGTAATCAGGGGGCGTGGCACACACGAGGAGCGTATGAGCCGGGCATGACACTTATTTTCTACAAAGCAAGTTCAATGCAAGCATAACCTGCAGAAGCAAGACAAAGCATGGCGGGGAAAACATATTATTGTACTGTACAATTACTTTAAATTTAGGAATAAAAAAATACGACCAAAAATGTTTTAGTTTGCCAAGTAATCAAAATTCAGAGTAAACTAATACATGGTAACACGCATGCAAAAGATCAACGGCAGAACAGGTGCTCTGAACCCAGTCTGGATTAAAACGGAATTAACCATCTCTCTCAACATAATATTGGGATCATTTATTCTCTTCAGAGGCCTCTATAGAACTGTGCATCCATCTCCTCACTCATGTTTAGACAGACGTATCCTAAGGCACCAGGGCAGACCTGTGTTACTGTGACATCTGGTTCCTTCATTGGCTCTGTATATTTTTCTAGAAATAACTAAATGGCTCTTTTGTGGAAATTTCCAGCCAGAGACTTGGTTCTTATGTGACGAGAAAATTTTATTTTTACTTAGACTAAGAAGCTATAGAATATCAGCTCTGCATGCGATCTCTCCTTTACTGTTGAAGCACCTCAGTCACTGGTTGACATTTTCACAATGGATGGTCTTCAGATTTGCATGAGTTGAAGTACATAAGGGGGCGGCATGGTGGTGCAGTGGTTAGCACTGTCGCCTCACACTTCTGGGACCCGGGTTCGAGTCTCCGCCTGGGTCACATGTGTGCGGAGTTTGCATGTTCTCCCCGTGTCGTCGTGGGGTTTCCTCCGGGTACTCCGGTTTCCCCCCACAGTCCAAAAACATGCTGAGGCTAATTGGAGTTGCTGAATTGCCCGTAGGTGTGCATGTGTGAGTGAATGGTGTGTGAGTGTGCCCTGCGATGGGCTGGCCCCCCATCCTGGGTTGTTCCCTGCCTCGTGCCCATTGATTCCGGGATAGGCTCCGGACCCCCCGCGACCCAATAGGATAAGCGGTTTGGAAAATGGATGGATGGATGAATTACATAAGGAGTCTAACCGAAATATATAAAGCTATATTCAAACAGGACAAGGAGGCAGCACAGATGACAAGAGACAGCACCGACCAGGGGGAGCCAGTCATCTCCCCAGCAGACCGAGTACACCTCCGCGTGTTAAATCACAGGGGATTCAGGGTGAAATGGCAAGAGATGCAGGTCAACACACAGGAATGTTTGGATTGGTGGTATGATATGTGGGGAGGTTGGCAGCAAGCTGTTATGAAAGGGCTTTTCTTAGGAGCTGTGATTATTCTGACTCTGATACTAATCTTCTGCTGTGTAGATCCTTTAGTCGTCACCCTAGTGAGCAGAGCTCTGTCTCAACATGTGACAACAGCTGCCATGTCAAAGGTGGTGGGAGGACCGTCTGAAACGACGAGATCCTGGATCCAACACAGAAAAGGAAAAGACATCGCTGACAATGCCCTGCCTGCAAAATTGCAACATGAAGGAACTGCAGGGATTGACTGCCTAATTTCGAATTAGAATTTAGCAATTAATTGTCAACATACCACAGCACATGGTGCACAACTACAAAATGCATTCTCTGTATTTAACCCATATGTGACATAGCAGGGGGCAGCAAATTCAGCGCCCAGGGAGCAGTACTTGGGGGTCAGTATCTCAGTGAGGCTTTGCTGGTCGGGGATTCGAACCTACAGTGTTTCAACTACAAGTGCACTTCCCTAACCATAAAGCCACCACGGCCTAATCCGACAGCTGGAAAGAGTAGAATCATGAAGAAGTGTATGTTATGGATGTTGGACTGCAGCACTATCAGTTAATATTGGGGAAAGCGCCCGGCGTTTCCACGCCAACTCCACACTTTACGAGACACACACTTTATAGTTTTACTTGCAAGGGTACCCACACTCTCTGCAATGCAAACTACAGCAGAATGTGTTACAAAGGGTGGTTCCCCTTGGCTCCTTTATTTATAGTCAGTGGGAGGCGCAAGAGTCACGCAGAATAGGGAGGTGAGAACAAGAAGAGAAAGTTCTGGTTTTGCTAAGGTGGGAATGCTATTATTAATATAATCTAAAGAATGAGGGTAGAGGAAAACAAAATAATGTATATACATATTTACATTCATTGCTGATCATACAGGAGTGATAACAAAATGATTAATAACAGTTTCTTCAGCCTAACAGTTAACCTCCCCATTTATCTAGGGGAGTTCATTATACGGCAATCCTCTCCACTACTTTACGACGATCCCACTATAGGTGGGATCTGAATCTGAGTGTTTGTAGTTCATGAACTATGCCAGCCATGGACCCTGACAGTGGGCCGAGCCTGGAATGTTCTCCATGTGTTGTCAAGGGCTTTCCTCTGCTTTCCCCCCCAGTCTAAAAATATGCCAAGGTTAATTTAAACATTTAAACACAATGACTTAAAATTGTTCGCACACACTTCTAAACATTTGAAGAAGCCAAACAGTGACTAGAACATAGAATACGTGCCATAGGTGAATTGGAGTTGAAATTCGACATCAAGGTACAAATGGGTCACACAGAGGATACCTTCTGCATCGCCCAACAAGGGATAGCATCGCTAGTCCCAGCCCTTAGACATGGTGATGAGGCAGAATGAATATTCTTCTGTGACTCTGGCTTGGCAGTTGCACAACATTTTACTGTAATATGCCTCTCGTTTGTTTACTTTTTGGCTTTGTCCTTTAGTGTGTAATGACTGTTCAGTAGTGTTTATTTAAGCCATAGGCTTGATGTATGATCTGAAAGCAGTGTTTGTCTTTGGGCAAAGATAATATACTGTAGTTTTGAGAAGATTGTTTGATTTTGCAGGACGAGTGTAAGGTTTTGTGAGTTGTATTTGAGCGTTTGTGCTTAGTGGTTTGATTAAAGGAGAGGAGATTTAAGGAAATGTGTTTTAGCAATTCAGAAAAACTTTCTTGGGATAGCCTCTTTATTTATAAATGCATTACCACCCATGGGTCATAAGAAACATTTTGTCACACAACATCACCACACATGCTGGGAAAAAAACTATTATTCACACACAAAACACCATAAGAAATTTCAAGTTGCACTGCCACAACCTCTATGTGTTTTTCTGCAAATGCCACTCTGTGAAACAGATTCGGTCTGCAACTATGTAGAGTGGCACAATGCATGCTAAGCATTTGTAAATTGTCTTGTTGCTTAGCTTCTCGGAGTGGCAGTGCACACAGTACTTCCTGCCCTGTGTGGCCTTCAGCCTGGAGTCGACAAAGCTCGACAAAGGCGATGTGTAACTTTTCCCAATGTACCACAATACAATTATCACCAAAGCAAATGTTAATAATGAATTGCTGAATCACAGAATTATAAAAATCTATAGAATTGAAGAGCAAAATGTTGCATCCTCTCTGTGCAAAAAAGTGTCCACCTCCATCGAATCAACGGAGTCAGCGATGGATGCCTCACTTCCAAAATCTTGTTCTGTGCTTCCTGAAACATGAACGTCTTCCAAGCCATTTTTCTTCACTCAAAAATGTTGTGCGAAAATAATTGATAGATTATCTAATGGGGGAGACCTCATGCTGGGCCCATGCGCTGTGTGTGGGGTGAGTAATGGGGGAGACCTCATGCTGGGCCCATGCGCTGTGTGTGGTGTGGGTAATGGGGGAGACCTCATGCTGGGTCCATGTGCTGTGTGTGGGGTGAGTAATGGGGGAGACCTCATGCTGGGCCCATGCGCTGTGCGTGGGGTGGGTAATGGAGGAGACCTCATGTTGGGCCCATGCTCTGTGTGTGGGGTGGGTAATGGGGGAGACCTCATGCTGGGCCCATGCGCTGTGTGTGGGGTGGGTAATGGGGGAGACCTCATGCTGGGTTCATGCGCTGTGTGTGGGGTGAGTAATGGGGGAGACCTCATGCTGGGTCCATGCGCTGTGTGCGGGGTGGGTAATGGGGGAGACCTCATGCTGGGCCCATGCTCTGTGTGTGGGGTGGGTAATGGGGGAGACCTCATGCTGGGCCCATGCTCTGTGTGTGGGGTGGGTAATCGGGGAGACCTCATGCTGGGTCTATGCGCTGTGTGTGGGGTGAGTAATGGGGGATACCTCATGCTGGGTCCATGCGCTGTGTGTGGGGTGAGTAATGGGGGAGACCTCATGCTGGGTCCATGTGCTGTGTGTGGGGTGGGTAATGGGGGAGACCTCATGCTGGGTCTATGCGCTGTGTGTGGGGTGGGTAATGGGGGAGACCTCATGCTGGGTCCATGTCCTGTGTGTGGGGTGAGTAATGGGGGAGACCTCATGCTGGGTCCATGCGCTGTGTGTGGGGTGGGTAATGGGGGAGACCTCATGCTGGGCCCTTGCGCTGTGCATGGGGTGGGTAATGGGGGAGACCTCATGCTGGGCCCTTGCGCTGTGCATGGGGTGGGTAATGGGGGAGACCTCATGCTGGGTCCATGCGCTGTGTGTGGGGTGGGTAATGGGGGAGACCTCATGCTGGGCCCATGCTCTGTGTGTGGGGTGGGTAATGGGGGAGACCTCATGCTGGGCCCTTGCGCTGTGCATGGGGTGGGTAATGGGGGAGACCTCATGCTGGGTCCATGCGCTGTGTGTGGGGTGGGTAATGGGGGAGACCTCATGCTGGGCCCTTGCGCTGTGCATGGGGTGGGTAATGGGGGAGACCTCATGCTGGGTCCATGCGCTGTGTGCGGGGTGGGTAATGGGGGAGACCTCATGCTGGGCCCATGCTCTGTGTGTGGGGTGAGTAATGGGGGAGACCTCATGCTGGGTCCATGTGCTGTGTGTGGGGTGGGTAATGGGGGAGACCTCATGCTGGGTCCATGTGCTGTGTGTGGGGTGAGTAATGGGGGAGACCTCATGCTGGGTCCATGCGCTGTGTGTGGGGTGAGTAATGGGGGAGACCTCATGCTGGGTCCATGTGCTGTGTGTGGGGTGGGTAATGGGGGAGACCTCATGCTGGGTCCATGTGCTGTGTGTGGGGTGGGTAATGGGGGAGACCTCATGCTGGGTCCATGTGCTGTGTGTGGGGTGGGTAATGGGGGAGACCTCATGCTGGGTCCATGTGCTGTGTGTGGGGTGAGTAATGGGGGAGACCTCATGCTGGGTCCATGCGCTGTGTGTGGGGTGAGTAATGGGGGAGACCTCATGCTGGGTCCATGTGCTGTGTGTGGGGTGAGTAATGGGGGAGACCTCATGCTGGGTCCATGTGCTGTGTGTGGGGTGAGTAATGGGGGAGACCTCATGCTGGGTCCATGCGCTGTGTGCGGGGTGAGTAATGGGGGAGACCTCATGCTGGGTCCATGCTCTGTGTGTGGGGTGAGTAATGGGGGAGACCTCATGCTGGGTCCATGTGCTGTGTGTGGGGTGAGTAATGGGGGAGACCTCATGCTGGGCCCATGCGCTGTGTGTGGGGTGGGTAATGGGGGAGACCTCATGCTGGGTCCATGCGCTGTGCATGGGGTGAGTAATGGGGGAGACCTCATGCTGGGTCCATGTGCTGTGTGTGGGGTGGGTAATGGGGGAGACCTCATGCTGGGCCCATGCGCTGTGTGTGGGGTGGGTAATGGGGGAGACCTCATGCTGGGCCCTTGCGCTGTGCGTGGGGTGAGTAATGGGGGAGACCTCATGCTGGGTCCATGTGCTGTGTGTGGGGTGGGTAATGGGGGAGACCTCATGCTGGGCCCATGCGCTGTGTGTGGGGTGGGTAATGGGGGAGACCTCATGCTGGGTCCATGTGCTGTGTGTGGGGTGGGTAATGGGGGAGACCTCATGTTGGGTCCATGTGCTGTGTGTGGGGTGGGTAATGGGGGAGACCTCATGCTGGGCCCATGCGCTGTGTGTGGGGTGGGTAATGGGGGAGACCTCATGCTGGGCCCATGCGCTGTGTGTGGGGTGGGTAATGGGGGAGACCTCATGCTGGGTCCATGCGCTGTGTGTGGGGTGGGTAATGGGGGAGACCTCATGCTGGGTCCATGCGCTGTGTGTGGGGTGAGTAATGGGGGAGACCTCATGCTGGGTCCATGTGCTGTGTGTGGGGTGGGTAATGGGGGAGACCTCATGTTGGGTCCATGTGCTGTGTGTGGGGTGGGTAATGGGGGAGACCTCATGCTGGGCCCATGCGCTGTGTGTGGGGTGGGTAATGGGGGCGTCCTCATGCTGGGCCCATGCGCTGTGTGTGGGGTGGGTAATGGGGGAGACCTCATGCTGGGTCCATGTCCTGTGTGTCGGGTGGGTAATGGGGGAGACCTCATGCTGGGTCCATGTGCTGTGTGTGGGGTGGGTAATGGGGGCGTCCTCATGCTGGGCCCATGCGCTGTGTGTGGGGTGGGTAATGGGGGAGACCTCATGCTGGGTCCATGTCCTGTGTGTCGGGTGGGTAATGGGGGAGACCTCATGCTGGGTCCATGTGCTGTGTGTGGGGTGAGTAATGGGGGAGACCTCATGCTGGGCCCATGCGCTGTGTGTGGGGTGGGTAATGGGGGAGACCTCATGCTGGGTCCATGCGCTGTGTGTGGGGTGAGTAATGGGGGAGACCTCATGCTGGGTCCATGCGCTGTGTGTGGGGTGAGTAATGGGGGAGACCTCATGCTGGGCCCATGCGCTGTGTGTGGGGTGGGTAATGGGGGAGATCTCATGCTGGGCCCATGTGCTGTGTGTGGGGTGGGTAATGGGGGAGACCTCATGCTGGGCCCATGCGCTGTGTGTGGGGTGGGTAATGGGGGCGTCCTCATGCTGGGCCCATGCGCTGTGTGTGGGGTGAGTAATGGGGGAGACCTCATGCTGGGTCCATGTGCTGTGTGTGGGGTGGGTAATGGGGGAGACCTCATGCTGGGTCCATGTGCTGTGTGTGGGGTGGGTAATGGGGGAGACCTCATGCTGGGTCCATGCGCTGTGTGTGGGGTGGGTAATGGGGGAGACCTCATGCTGGGTCCATGTGCTGTGTGTGGGGTGGGTAATGGGGGAGACCTCATGCTGGGTCCATGCGCTGTGTGTGGGGTGGGTAATGGGGGAGACCTCATGCTGGGTCCATGTGCTGTGTGTGGGGTGGGTAATGGGGGAGACCTCATGCTGGGTCCATGTGCTGTGTGTGGGGTGGGTAATGGGGGAGACCTCATGCTGGGCCCATGCGCTGTGTGTGGGGTGAGTAATGGGGGAGACCTCATGCTGGGCCCATGCGCTGTGCGTGGGGTGGGTAATGGGGGAGACCTCATGCTGGGTCCATGCGCTGTGTGTGGGGTGGGTAATGGGGGAGACCTCATGCTGGGTCCATGTGCTGTGTGTGGGGTGGGTAATGGGGGAGACCTCATGCTGGGTCCATGTGCTGTGTGTGGGGTGGGTAATGGGGGAGACCTCATGCTGGGTCCATGCGCTGTGTGTGGGGTGGGTAATGGGGGAGACCTCATGCTGGGTCCATGTCCTGTGTGTGGGGTGGGTAATGGGGGAGATCTCATGCTGGGCCCATGCGCTGTGTGTGGGGTGGGTAATGGGGGCGTCCTCATGCTGGGCCCATGCGCTGTGTGTGGGGTGGGTAATGGGGGCGTCCTCATGCTGGGCCCATGCGCTGTGTGTAGGGTGGGTAATGGGGGAAACCTCATGCTGGGTCCATGTCCTGTGTGTCGGGTGGGTAATGGGGGAAACCTCATGCTGGGTCCATGTGCTGTGTGTGGGGTGGGTAATGGGGGAGACCTCATGCTGGGTCCATGTCCTGTGTGTCGGGTGGGTAATGGGGGAAACCTCATGCTGGGTCCATGCGCTGTGTGTGGGGTGGGTAATGGGGGAGACCTCATGCTGGGTCCATGTCCTGTGTGTCGGGTGGGTAATGGGGGAGACCTCATGCTGGGTCCATGTGCTGTGTGTGGGGTGGGTAATGGGGGAGACCTCATGCTGGGTCCATGTCCTGTGTGTCGGGTGGGTAATGGGGGAAACCTCATGCTGGGTCCATGTGCTGTGTGTGGGGTGGGTAATGGGGGAGACCTCATGCTGGGTCCATGTCCTGTGTGTCGGGTGGGTAATGGGGGAGACCTCATGCTGGGTCCATGCGCTGTGTGTGGGGTGGGTAATGGGGGAGACCTCATGCTGGGTCCATGTCCTGTGTGTCGGGTGGGTAATGGGGGAGACCTCATGCTGGGTCCATGCGCTGTGTGTGGGGTGGGTAATGGGGGAGACCTCATGCTGGGTCCATGCGCTGTGTGTGGGGTGGGTAATGGGGGAGACCTCATGCTGGGTCCATGCGCTGTGTGTGGGGTGGGTAATGGGGGCGACCTCATGCTGGGTCCATGCGCTGTGTGTGGGGTGGGTAATGGGGGCGACCTCATGCTGGGCCCATGCGCTGTGTATCAGCTGTCAGAATGAATGGCCTGGATGTAATAAATGCCACCTTGTGGACATGCTCTACTGCCTCCTGCCTGTATTTATTCTGCCAACATCACGGTTGATCCCGATGCTACACTGTGTCCCAGCTTTACACAGCAGAATACATATGACATGGGGATGCAGCCTGAACGCTTCGCCTCCCCGGATTGACCTGACGGAGCCAACATCCCCCACCTGCCCAAGCGACAGTGCCACAACTGGGAGCAGCACGACACAGGGATACAGCGGATCACTGGTGAAAGTCTGGGGGTGTTTGCACCAGAGCTGGAGGACTGTGCCCGGCAGGGCTGCCCTCACTTCCCCGGGCAACGTAGGATGAACTGACCCTCCATGCTTTCCTGCTGGCGCTCTCCCCGGAACGACTGCGCCAGCACGGGCGCCTGTCGAAACCAGCCATGCTGGTGGCGGCCATTGAGCAGGCAGAAGTTGTTCTGAGCACATTGGCCCACCCACCCCGGAGTCCATCCCACCAACAGACAGATCCCTGTAATTGCAGAGACCTCTGTGTGAGGAACGTTAGATACCTGGGATAGGCCCTGGGACAATTAGCCAGCCTTAGGGAAGGATCCCAGGCAGTGTTAATGAAAGAAGGTGATTGTTATCATGCCTGTAGTAACATTTAAATCCTTCACCGCTCTAGTTCAATGCTGGGAAAGTGAAATGCAGGGAGGATTGTTGTATTTAGTTTTGAAATTCATACATGGTTTTAGATTTCAGAATCCCTTGGTTCTTTTACATGTAAACATATTTTGTTGTTCTGATGTCTTCACCACCAGGTGGCGATATAGCAACCCCAGAGTTGTTGGTGGCTAGAACAAAAAAAACACAGTAACAGAGAGGTGTAGCTATAAATTCTGGGCCCCCTGACTAAATGTCACCTTGGGCTCCTCTGCACAATTTTACATATGATTTTACATAATAACAGGCCTCTGTAGAAATGCTTCCTCCCCCCCGAATATGCCAGGGTACTCATGCCCCTACTGCACCCTTGCAGAGACATGCAGTAAAAGAAAAAGTGAGGAGAGTATATTGGGAGTATATGATTCTAAATGTATAGATCAAACAGTAATCTGATTGGAAATGCAGTAGCAGTTAGGGATATTTACATAGTTAAATTGATACGTTTTTCGATGGTCTGACATCCCATCCAGTGTGTTCCCCTGTACCGGAGCAAGGTAGCCAACCTGTGGAACTCGTGGAAACTCCTTCAGTACAGTGTCACGCCCGGCTCGTATGATCCTCGTGTGTTCCACGCCCCATCATCATCCACGTGTGCTTCCCCGATTGTGCCCAGCTGTTCCCAGTTATTTTGGCTTGTCTCATGCATATCAGTCCATGTCTTCCTCGTGTTTCCCTGTGTTTTTCCTGCCTACCTCATCCTTCCCTGCTTCCTGCCTACCAGTCTTCCCATCAAACCCACGGTTCATAACACTCAGAAAGCTTTTTTCTTTACTCTGTTTTCTGTGTTCTGGTGGATCTTGTGTTTCACCAGTGGATGGGAATGTTTGAAGGGTTAAATCAACCAATGACCAACCAGTTATCTATTATAGCTCATAGGTGCATCTAATGAACCTTGATTTGTCAAGCATGTATTGACAGGGCACAACAAAGATTTACAATATCTGTCAATGGAATGACCCATACTCCCCATTCATTAACCCGATTGAGGGGCTCTACTCAGCATGGAGGCGGAAGGCTTACAATCACCAGCCACATACTCAGGTGACCCTGCTGGCTGATATGGATGCAGCATGTAAGGACATCACAGCAGACGCCTGCAGAGGCACATGAGACATTACAAAAGATTGCAAGGGCAGATATCCATTGTGATTTGGATGAGACTCTGTGGCCCGACAATACATGTGAAAAGACTGCACTGTAATCCTCTATAAAGCGCCTAATGTATAGTTCTGCTTTAGTGCTGTTTCCTCTATTTGCATTTCTAGTTTCTAATTTTTTTCCCTTTATGCTATGCAGTGCTGTAAACCAGTTTTGTTTTTGCTTTCTTGTATCGCAATGACATGGTTTGTCAATGACTTTCAGTACATACAGTGATGTGTAACTTTGTACTGTTAAAATTGATATATGCCAGAGGACTGGTTTGAGAAACACTGGTCTATTATCAGATTGATAATATTGAGAGTGAGACTGAGCTGAGCTTGTCTGAGAGAGATGATTATCTAATGCTCTCTCAGTGTCTCAGCGCTCTGTACAAAGAACTTCATTGCTCAGTACCTATTTATCTAATTGTGCCATTTATCTAATTTGGTATCTAATTGTTATCATTTTAACTGGCTGTCAAGAAGTAAATTAATAAATATCAGGTAAGTGCAGGTTAGAATTCCCTTTCACTATTATGTAAATTCCTGTGTGAACAGCCAATCAGATCAGCCTGATGTGTGTCTCTCTGTTTCCTCTCTGTTTCCTGCCCTTTCATCCCGACCACGACCATGATCTCTCACTTAGCAGCAGAGCAGTTTATTCTAAACAGTGGAACTGCAAAGATGTTCAGACTCTTTGGTCTTCTCATTTTCATTAGTAAGGTCCTAAAATATAAAATAATAATTTTGGGGGATTTTAATATTTTCATATATCCTTTAAGATGTGATTATTGTAATAAGTATTTGTCCATTTAATATTCATCCTACTTAATAGTTATTCTGATGACTATTATGATATTTGTTTATTTATTTATTTGTTTGTTTGTTTATTTGTGTTTCTCTGTTTATCCAGACACTTCACTGGCTGTGGATGTTGTTCAGCCCAGCCACCTGATGAGGGTCCAGCATGGAGACAGTGTGACCCTGACATGCTTCCGTCCAGAAGATGTTCCTTTGGCTGTTTGGTTTAAGCAGGCTGCTGGTCAGAAGCCCCAGCTCATGGCGAAAGCACTTCGCTACGTACCTAGTGAATTTTACGATGAATATAAAAACATAAAACGTTACTCCTTATAGAATTACTCCTTAGGGGAGTTTTAACCTCACTATTTCCAACGCGGAACCATAAGATTCTGCAGTGTATTACTGTGCTGCTGTGTTCTATAATGAAATCGCATTTGGAAATGGAACCATTGTCATAATCACAGGTAAATGAGATTCCAACTATTTTCATATTTGCTTTTTTATGGTGTCGATAAGATTGTTCCCTGTCAAACATTTTTGACGGTTTAGCTGTGTGTCAATATAAAATTAAGAAAGACAGTTGATGTAGATTGCGTGCTTTGGTCCATGAATGTTTTTCTAAAAACAGCAACTAAACAAAAGCATTTTTAAAAGTTTTGCAATTAGAATTATAAAGTTTTTATCGCTATTACGCACAGAAATAGCTGAAATATGTAAAAATAAGTATACAAGAATACAAATTAATAGGAGGCATTAAGTATCATCTTACTTATGTGAAGTGGATTTAGTTATGTGTGTACAGTTATGTGTTGGACCCCTCCTGATGTTACATTTATACATGAACATGCACTGCATCACATCATTATACGGTTTGTTACATTTAAACATTTATACATTAACTTGCACTGCATCACATTATTATACAGTTTGTTACATTTAAACATTTATACATGAACATGCACTGCATCACATTATTATACGGTTTGTTACATTTAAACATTTATACATTAACTTGCACTGCATCACATTATTATATAGAAAGGCCAAAAGCTTAAACTTTTCTTTTTAGATATGTTTGAAAAGGTTACACATCGCAGCCTCTTTAAAAGAAATTAAAATAACTCAGGGTTGAGGTGCTATATCTAGTACTGTACTGTGCAAAAGTTTTAGGCAACAAAAGAAAATTGCGCTTAATTCTATTTAACTGAGCAGTCAGAAAAAAATAATTTGACATAACAATCAGGACAGTGCAACAGAATTGAATTGAGAATGGCTTTTAAATTTCAGTTACTTTTGTGAATCTGAATTAATTTTGAATTGGGTTTAAAACAGGATGCTGAATTCATATTTCTTCATTTTATATTTCATAATTGAATTTAAGGAAATAGAAATTCATATATTTTATGTACTGTAGGTGCAGCTTTTAACTATACAGCCTAATATTTAAATATGAATTAAACATAACCACATTAACATTGTTATGTATCATTGTTATAAAAATGTCATCTTATTCAGAATGAAAGAATTTGAAGTGTCACCTAAAACAATAATTAAACTGTCATTTTGTGCACCGTGGTGGATCTGCTCATGGGAAAAGCTGAGTGTGTCTCTTCAAAGTTACTGCTGGCTGCAGTGACTGCAGTTTCTAACCCAAGAAACGTCCCAAACTCTTATACTGCGTCAAAAGTCAAACTAGTCCCTATTCCGGTCATGAAAGCTTCACATAATGTCACCGTTACCTGAACCAACCATGTTTATCAGAGGATGCCAACCCTTTGGCTGCAGCTTTCTCTGCACAGGCTGAGAGAGTCTTCAGTGTAGCAGGAAAAGATTTCAGGCTAGAATATTGCAGATTAAATCATGAAACCTTTGAAAATTGTATGCTGACTAGATGTAATAATATTGATTGTAATAATGTGTATTGGAATAATTGCATTTGTTATGATCATTTGCTTTTCGTTGTAGTACTATGGATGAATGGAAAAACTTACTTTTCTGTGTGTAAGAAAATAAATAGAAGCAACTACAAGAAACAAAATAATTCCTTTTACTATGTATACTTTCTCTTTAATGTTAAAAATAGACAAACTGTCACACCCCGCATGCCTTTTCCCCGTGTTCCCTGTCGTGTGGTTCTAACGAGCCTCACCTGTTCCTCATTTAACCCTGCCTGTTGTTTGATTGTTATTAATGTATAATAAACCTGATTATGAATGTTAGGATATTAAGGTATACTTTCATGCTGCTTCTGAATGTTTTATGAATGCATTATAAATGTATTATGTAGGTGTCATTACTGTAATTGCTAATAAACAATAATACATCATAAAGAGACAAGAATTTCAACTGTAGGTGCAGCTTTTAAGTAAACAAAAAGTTACTGATTTGTTGGACAGCTACGGGAACATCACTTCATTTTACAAATCTTTCGAAAATCAGCAATAAAAATCTTTGAGGAAAATTGTATTTGATGAACTTTGAGGATCTGTATTTTCCATTGCTTCTCTCAAAGCGCTGTCATCATGAACATTTTGCTTTTCAGGTAAAGACTCCAACAGCAGGACTGTGGTACAGCAGCCTGTGTCTGACACAGTGCAGCCTGGAGACTCTGTGAGCCTGCAGTGTACAATAGAGACTGGGAGCTGTGCAGGAGAACACAGAGTTTACTGGTTCAGACATGGATCAGGAGAATCCCTTCCAGGAGTCATTTACAGCCATAGGAACAGGAGTGATGAGTGAGAGAAGAGCCCTGAGGCTGGATCTCCTACACGGAGCTGCGTCTACAGCCTCCCCAAGGGGAACCTCAGCCTCTCTGATGCTGGGACTTACTACTGCGCTGTGGCCATGTGTGGGGAGATGCTGTTTGGCAATGGGACCAAGCTGGATATAGATGGTAACACCCAGTGTGGGGAGTATATCTGCTTCTGTTTTGCTTTTATTGCTATTAGGACATGAATTTATTTCATTTAATGTAATCTTTCATTTACGTGCATATGAACTTGCATTTAATTACACAAATGTTAATGTAATAATTCTTGAAAATATTAAATGTTAAAATGCTAAATATAAAAAATGTGTGATAAAAATGGACTACTTACAAGAAACCTGTTTTAATTTGTTATAGATTTTATCTTTAACTAACATGACCTAACCAAAGAGGAAATGTGTCTCTATATCATTATGCTGAAATCTATCTCTTTGTTACAGGTTTTCAGAAGCTGCTGGACCCTCTTCACTCTGGCTTGCTGATAGTTTTATCTTGCAGCATTATTCTGAACGTTGCTCTCATTTGTATGAGATACAAACTGACCTGTATGCACTGTGCAGGTACGCTGTCCTGCATATCAATAACATTTATTAGTCTGCCTGTCCCTCCTGTCCCCTCCACAGTGTGGCCTTAATGAGCCTCTCCGTTGCTTGTTGTCCCCTCGTCAGTCGTTGTATATGCCTGTCACTGTGCCTGTAACTGTGCCTGTCACTGTGTCTGTCACTATGCCTGTCACTGTGTCTGTCACTATGCCTGTCACTGTGTCTGTCACTGTGTCTGTAACTGTGCCTGTCACTGTGCCTGTAACTGTGCCTGTCACTGTGCCTGTAACTGTGCCTGTCACTGTCTCTGTCACTGTGTCTGTCACTATGCCTGTCACTGTGCCTGTCACTGTGCCTGTAACTGTGTCTGTCACTGTGCCTGTCACTATGCCTGTCACAGTGCCTGTCACTGTGTTTGTCACTGTGTCTGTCACTGTGCCTGTCACAGTGCCTGTCACTGTGCTCATCTTCCCGGATCTCTCTCTGCCCCTGGGTCTTTCCCCTGCTTCTTCCCTGTTCTCCTGATTGGATCCCTCGTGCTCGCATTTTGTTTTCCCCATAACTGTTAAAGTTTTGCCTAATAACGCCTCTCTCTGTTCACCTTACACCAGCCCACAGGTCGTTACTTTCCTTGCTGTGACACTTCAAATCTCTTGAAATATTTTTATAGCAATTATACTATACATAACATATCATACAGTACTAAACAACACATATCCAAACATACACTGAAATAGACAGAAATCATTTTTACTAAGTGTAAATTCTCCCCAAAATTAGAAATATTATCCAACGACTGAATTGTTATATTGTGTGAAATTATATGATATGTTAATTTATTGTATATTTTAAACAGAAAAACAGTGATGTATCACGAATGGAATGGTCACGCAAGCAGGTATGCAAAAAAAAAAAACTCCAACTTTCCAATTTTAAGTGCAATTTGTGCATATAAGTAATAGCAAACCGATTTTTTCAATCCAATTCTGCCATCTTTGTCCCCACAGTGCCATGACGAGGACACACTGAATTACGCTGCCCTGAACCTTAAGAAGCCAAAACCCAGGAGACAGAAGAAAGACGGGAATAATGACACTCTGTATTCTGACCTCCGCTACAGAGATTATGAATAAAGATGCTTCTCATTCATGTCAGTCACACAGAGTGTTCAGGGTGTAGCTTTAATAATGTAATGGGGGAATAAGCGGCTTTAATGTTGTGGAAAGGCTGAGTTGCTGCAATCAGTTCTTTGATGTGACACATGCTTACTTGTCTCCCTTGTGTACCATGCTGAATGGTTTGGGGCAAACGCACAGGGACTGATCGATTATATTAAACAGATGAAAGAAACTGAATGAAAATTTCAAGTGTTCTTAAATTACGTTTTTCATTTAATGTTGTGTACTGTATGTATTTTTGAGTATATACATGTACCTGTATATGTACCTGTATATATACCTGTGTCGTTAATAACGATGTGGATAATTAAGAAAGAGGAGTTTTGTTTCTTGCTCCCTGTCCTGTTACTTGGCTCACAAACATACACACACATAGACACACACACAAACACACACACACACACACACACACATACACACACATAGACACACACACAAACATACACAAACACAGACACACAAACACACACACACATACACACACACACACACAAACATACACACACAGACACACAAACACACATGCACACACATACACACACACACAAATATACACACACATGCACACACACTCACATACACACTGCTACGGCTCTGTAAGAACACTAGCATGCTCTTTTGTGTGAGTGGGGTGGGGGGTGTTAAATAAGATGAAAATGACAATGGCTGTACTTTTGTTATGTCAGTTGTGTTTCTATAGTCATTGTATCATATTCCACGAGCTTTTTATTCTACAAGATGTACAAGCCAGTCAGTGTATTCAGTGGGGTGTTCAGGAGTCATTAGGTTCTGAAAAATGTCTTGCATTTAAAACATAATGTACTTTTGAATACTTAAGTATTTTTAGATCCAAATACTCCAGTACTTTAACTGAAGTAAAAAATTAACTGAAAAGCTTTGAGTATTATTTGACGAGGAGTATCTATACTTAACTCAAGTAGTGAAGTTGTGTACTTTGTCCACCTCTGTCCAAAAGTGACATACAGCTGTAAGCTGTTTTGGTTTGTTTGTCTGCTGAGTGCTTCTCTGCAGTGCTGCAGATGTTTCCACTGGTTAGATGCAGCTCTGGAAGACTGACCCACTGACTGCACTGTGCTGGGCTCACTTTGCAAAGAGTAAAAACCACACAGAGAGAACAATACCTGCTGCTTGTAAGACCCTGTTTCCTCTCTACCTCACCCAGGTCACGCTTTCAAGTATTCAGCCTAAGTTATTTTATCCAAACAAGCCACCATTATTATTCATACAGCTGGACATTTGACTGGAGCACATGATTGCTACATATCACTACCCTGTACATGGAACAGAATGTACAGCTTTCACAACAGAACTTTAGAAAAGCAAAATTCTCATCAGTCCACATCTCTAACCACCACACATCTTAGGGATCCCATTTATAATGGTACATTTTTGTTTTATTCACATTCTTTTTCATCACACAGATAAACACCATCCATTAATCTTACAGCATGTATCCTGGTCAGGGTGATGGGGACGACACCACCTATATCGAGTGTGATTTAAGGCCAAGACCTTAAAAGGGAGAGTCAAGACTGAGGCTTGTTACAAGAGCAGTGGGGCACAAAAGAACAAACAACATCATTATGAATGTAAAAGAAATGTATGTATATATAAATATAGGGTAATACAGTTTTTGCCCGTTGCTTGAACACTATAAACCCATGCTTAGACTAAAGTAACACAACCTGAAGCTTTTGTTACCATACCTCAAACACATGTGCCCATACCTTAAACAAAAGTGCTGCTTTGCACTCCAGTTGCAATTATGCAACACACTTACCCCTTTATGCAACACACATGGTCCTGCATACTACACTCCGTTTCATACATAAGACACTTCGTTCAAAAATGAAATGTCAGGGTGCCATTTGGAAAACACATGTATCCAAAATACAAAACACATCGGGCAATTGCAACCACTCAAATGCACACCTGAAGGCACTCACTTGCAAAACTGAACACCAATTAGCCAGCTACAAAAAGCCCCCAGTTTAGCCATTTCAAGAACTTTGCAAGCATGGATGGAGGGAGAGCAAGAGGAAGAGGAGGAGGAGGAGGAGGAGGTCGAAGAGGCCATGCACGGACCCATATTTCTGATGATATAAGAGCAACTTTGGTGGACCATGTCATCAACCATGGCCTGACCATGAGGGAAGCTGGGCAGAGAATCCACCCACATCTAAGCCGCTTCACAGTGGCATCTGTAATAAGAACATTCCGACTAGAAAACAGGTATGTCGTCACCTCTCTACCTTCTACTCTACTCAGATGGTTTTTATAGCACTGTTCTACAGTATATCACATTACCATATCAAGTGTACAGGATATTGCAGGGTGCTAATGCTCCTTCTTCAGCCAAAGTGGTAGTTTTTGTGAAACATACCATGATTACTTATATTGAAGTACAGTGTTGTACAGTGGATGATACAGTATATACAGTAAAGTACTGTAAGAAAAATAAGCAAACCGATGACAATATGTGGTTGTATTGCTCTAGAATGACTCGAAGACCTTCTGGGGGAGGACGCCAGCGCCTGTTCACACAACAGCAGGAACTTGCCGTTGTGGACCTAGTGAGGGCAGACACTGCCATCCGTCTCCACCAGCTACGAAAGAAAATACTTGCAGACAGGCAAGTGTTCAACAACATAAACCATGTGAGCATCACCACCATCAGACGCATCTTGGGAAAACACAGCATCACCATGAAGCAGCTCTACAGAGTCCCATTTGAGAGGAACAGTGACAGGGTCAAAGGACTTCGAGCTGAATATGTACGGGTAAGTGTAACTGTCCTTTACATTTACAATACAGTATTGGTGAAATCCAGTAGCAGCTGAATATGTGCCATATCAGTACCACATGGATCCATTCTGAGAGATACACAGGTACCTGTGTGATGGGGTGAGGGTTCTGTATGTGTAGCACTGTAGTACAGTAATATGTTCTCTTTTTTTTTTACAGAGAATCTTGGCCATGGATGGAGCTGCACAGCCTCATGAATTCATTTTCATTGATGAAGCTGGCTTCGACCTGTGCGAAACAAGACGACGGGGTCGTAATGTAATTGGCCAAAGGGCAATTGTGCACGTCCCAGGCCAGCGCGGGGGAAATATCACAATGTGTGCCGCCATAAGCCTTCGAGGGCTTCTGCATCATCATGCAAAACTAGGTCCATACAATAGCCAACATATACTCACATTTCTAGATGCTCTCCATAATATAGTTGTACAGAACAGACCAGATCAGCCCAGGTTTGTGGTGATATGGGATAATGTCAGTTTCCATCGGGCTGCTCTGGTCCAGGCCTGGTTCTCCAACCACAATCAACTTGAAGTGGTATACTTGCCCCCTTACTCACCATTTTTAAACCCTATAGAGGAATTTTTTTCGGCTTAGAGTTGGCGTGTATATGACCGCCAACCACATGCCCGCATGCCTCTTCTCCAGGCAATGGAACAGGCCTGCGGCGACATTCAGGTGACAGCAATCCATGGATGGTTTCGACATGCAAGGGGATATTTTCCCCGGTGCCTAGCGGGAGAAGACACTGCTTGCGATGTCGATGAGGTCCTGTGGCCAGACCCCAACAGACGGCGGGATCCATGAGCCCACGTATGCACAATTGTCATGATTTTTTGTGTTTACAGTATAGTGTTTTTTCTATTACTGTATTATGTTTTTTTTTTTTTTCTTGATCTGACTTCATGGTACTGCAATGTACAATATTGAGTAGGCCTATTTGCTTTTTTGGTTGTTTGAAAATGTGTCTCCTGAAAATATGCCTTCTGAGTAAACAATGAAAATCAAAGACTGCAGTGTTTTATATAAAGCAGACTAGTGTGTTCCCCCTGATCTGAAAGTGTTTGCATATGATGCAAGTATGTGTCATTTTGTCAACAGAGTTACATTTTGACAAAGGAATGTTAGGTTTTGATAGCAGAGTTTAGGTTTTGAGAGTAGAGTTTCACTTTGGCACAGATGTGAATGGTATATTTCCCAGTGTTGTGTCATGTTTACTTGTGTTTATAGTTTTGGCACAATGAGCGCAGTTTTGCAAAATGTGTTCAGGCAACGGGCAAAAACTGTAATACTAAAGCAATTTATTACTTTAAAAATTCAGTTGATTACTGGGAATTCCAGACTTAGCTCTGCAAACAAGACTGTAAAAAATAACTTGAAAGATTTACATGAAAAACATTGGCAGCTATTTGCAAATACTTCAAGTAAATTTTATGTTATATTTGAGTAAAATGTGCACAGACTTTTCGCATGTCTTTAAAAATACATATTAGGTTAAGCATGCATACATTCTTCCATATATTTTGCTGGCTTTCTAAACGTAAATGAATCCTTTCAGAATTGGCAATGTTCACTATTTTACGTTTGAGTTGCCTTTAATAATTATTAGCTTACTGAGCAAAACAATCACAGCAAATTTTATTGTCTTTTGAAGACAATTTTATTGAAATCTGGTCACACTGGAGTTACGCAGTTATTCACAAATGATGCAAATATTCTACCAAAATCGTATAATATACACACACACACTTTATATACACAAATTTGGACATGTTAATCTTCCTCGGCTAAAAAGAGACGGATAAATTATATTATTTAAAAGTTTCGCGCATGGCAAACACTGCATGGTGTGGAAAAAAAAGAAAAAGAAAAAAATAGATAGCATCCTAAAAACGCATTCACCAAAGCACACCCCATAAAGGACCATCATGAGAACCAAGACAAACTTGCGACAGCTTACATAAAACTATTTATAAATAGGTTCTGGAGAACGCATAAAAGCACCACATAAATTTGTGTACCGGCAGGCAGGAAGGTTCGTTCATGAATAAGTCTGTAATGCAATGGCACTGCCCAGATCAATCTGCGTCTGGGAGAGACAGATCCATGCCAAGGCGCTGCAAGTCGTCATATACGGGGCACAGGGCACACTTGACGCCCCCCTTGATCGCCACTCCAGTGACTGAAGCCCTAACGGTGACACCCGATTCCTCCTCCGGTACACCTTTCAGCTCCACAGCATTGCCAAATTGCCGAGCTTTTCCATTTGTGTGTCCGTCGTTACCGTCAGGTCCACCTTTCCCGAAAGATGGGACGACTGCAGCGCCGCGGCATCGAGCTGTCTCTTCCAAACGCAGAGATTCCTCTGGGAAGTGCCTTCCGACACAGTACATCTCTTCGCCTCTTTCTCAGTGCCTCTGACGATCAGTTTTTTGCAGGCGATGCTGCTGCCACCACCTTCGCCTTCACCAAAGCCACCTACAGCAAAGTAGACCAGTCATTGCTTTCCCTAAACTCTTCGTCCAGAAATTGCGAAATTTTAGAAAAGGTGTGCGTTGCCAATACAAAACTTATTCATGGCCGAAGCTTCCTGCCTGCCGACCAAGCTGTGGCGTCTGCCCCCTCGCCATCTCGTGAGGAATGTCATTATTTACCGAGTGTTTACCCTTGTTGTTGATTAATCTAATGTATCGAATTCTGCGTTAATTATGTTATTCCGAGTGCGGTCATTGACGTCATTACTCGTTAAACAACCGGGATTCCGCACGAGGGGGCGTGGCACACGGCAGGATCAGAAGAGCGGGGGATGACAATCATTTAGTGAGATTTTTATTTTGTTTTTGTTAGAGGTTCCTGATAAAAGTGAAAAAGCCTCGATTCAGTATACAAATTTATGTGCTGCTTTTATGCATTTTAAACTTACAAACGGTTGATTGAGCTAAGCTAAAACATAATTGGTGATAAAGACATCGGCTTCAAAATATTCACCTTTGATGGATCAGCGCTTCAAAGTCCTCGAAGACAACGTGCATCAGTTAATGACCGAGGCGCATTAATTGTACAAGCATTTCATTACTATACGCAGCAGCGTGATAAAACATCCAGAAACATTTCCACTATACCAATCGTACCAGGGAGATTGATATGAAGTTTATCAACTTGCGTAACTAGTAATAAAATAAAATGATACATTAGGTTCTTACTATAAGATATAGCCACAGCTGTCAAATTGACAAAAGTGCAGTGAACAAACATGGCTGGGACGTCATGCAACCACACATACATTTGTTTCACACTTCAATAAATACGGATGTTCTAAAAGGAGACTAAAGTCGACACGTCCGCGCGTCAACTACTATTGCCTTTATAAATCTAACAACGAACTGAAACAGATATGACAGCTTACCACAGTATACCATGTAAAACCCACAACACAGGAAACTGTCAGGCCTATACATTTTTGGGTTGCCACAGTTATTTAACACACCTGATTCAAGTTATTTAACACACCTGATTCTACTCATTCAACACACCGGATTCAACTCCTTGTGCTAAAATTCCACAGATCTCGTGTGTTTCTCCTTGCTGTTGAATAGTCCAATCTATTGAAGTCTGTTAATTATGTTATTGCGAGTCCGGTCATTAACCTCATTGATTGTCAAAAATCGGGATTGCGCACGAGGGGGCGTGGCACACGACAGGATCGGAAGAGCGGGGGATGACTATCATTTAGTGAGATTTTTAATTTTCTTTTTTTTTGTTAGAGGTTCTCGACAAAGTGAAAAAGCCTTGATTTAGTATACAAATTTATTGGCTGCTTTTATGCATTTTAAACTTGCAAACGGGTCGGTGCCGATCCTAACACGATGGCAAAGTCAATAACATCCTTCCACCCATTCCAGATGCAGCTCATCAATAATCAATTAACCACTACACTCCACGGAATATAAATGTTGGTGTGTTTTTTTATGAGACCTTTTTTTCATGACGGAGATCCCCGCTAAAAGGTTGCGAATTGATTTTGAAGCGATCAGTGGCTATATCCACTTAGTGTCTGCGCTTAAATTCACGGTGAAAAATAAAGGATTCTTCAACGCGGTACTCCAGACCGGCAGGGAAGAGTTCCATGATGTCGTCGTGTTCAGTCAAAAGAAGAGGCCAACCTTCATACAAGCTGCTGATAATGGCACTGCGGTGACATTAGGCAACATCCGAAAGACTCTCAGTAAGTATCTCTTTATAGAACGCAATTGTGTCGTGGTTTTTTTCTCCTTCCCCGCCGAATCAGAAGTCAGAGGTCCGCTTGTGCAGTATCCAGAATGCAATCTTTATTGCAACAATGAAGCTACAACCAAGGCTGGACACGTAAGTGTGTCCAGTACTGTTTTACACCAATTTTTATACAAGTTCTTATTTAACAATATCTCGTCACTTAAGTATCATTATTCCTTCAGCCATTCACAATAATTGTTTTTTTCCCCTTAATCCACACCCCTAGGTGATAAGTGTGTCCATTTCTTTTACCGTTTGGTCTCTCGGCTGAACATAATGGTGGCGTGAGCAGCTCCACTTGGGTTTTTAAAAATGCTCAGCTGTGAACTCAGGCGAATCCCTTCCTTCAGTAGTAAACCTAGGCAATTTCAGTCTGTTTACACATTTTCTAACTAAAAGGTTAATAATATATTTGTCCTTTAACATAGTGATAAAATATACGTTAATAATCTTAAATATTTATAGATGTAAGACTAACAAAGTAGCCAACAGAATCTCAGACTAACAAGGTGCAAATACATACTCGGTTGATTACATTGTGTTGGACTTTATAATGTTTATATTGTGATTACATCATGGATATTTGGCATACTCTTTAATAATATAATACTTGTATTCTACGTTATATAGTGCTAAATAATATTCCATAATTGTAGAGCAAATGTTACTGAGCATGTGTTAACGTGTTATGGGTTTTTTTTTTGGCAGGCTTCAAAGGGACATCTGACTTTGATGTCATGGCGAATCACTTAACTGAGGTGTCTGTCACCACTCTGCCTTTTCCGTCACGGAAGCCCCCAGCACCTGCGAGGCAGATGCTTACGGACGTGGCAGCTTTGCCTGCAGGCAGGAAGGTGCGTTCATGAATAAGCTTCTGATGGCAATGTAGACGTTTTCTAAGACTATGCAATTTCTGCACAAGCAGTTTGGTAACGCAATGTTTGGTTTTCTTTCCTATAGGTAGATTTGTTGAAGGCAAAAGTGGTGGCAGCGTCACCGGCAAAGACTGCTGTCGTGAGGGGCGCTCAGAAGGAGGTTAAGCGTGTCACACTGTGGGACGGCACTGCCCAGATCGTACTTCACATCTGGGAGCGACAGGCTGATGCCGTGGCGCTGCAGTCATCTTACACTTTTACAAACCGCCTGTTTGAAGGGAAGGTCGAGTTGACGACAACGAGGGAGACTGATGGAGAAGATCCCCGACTTGAATGTCGGGGAGGCAGAGGACGCAACGGAGGACTTGGGTACCACCGTCGACGCTTCAGTCGCCGGCGTGGAAATAAAAGCCGGCTTCAAGTGTTGCCTGTGTAGAAGCCGGCAAGACGCGATAGACAAACACAGCCGGTTTCAGAGATGCAATGGCTGCAAGATGCTGCAGAAGTCGGAGTCATATACGAAAGAACTGCGGGGCGTATTAAAGGTAAAAAGTATTGATGGTACGGATTATACTTTAACGGTGGGAAACTCCTGTATGATGCAATATCTGCAGTTACGCCACCTGACGGCAGTCGAGGAGCACTTCCTTGGTGAGGACTGTCTGTCTTTTTGTTTTGACGAGGACTGTAATGTCATCTCTATAGGTATTCCACTCAGCGCGCCTGGAAGTAGCAACACTAAATCATAGGTTTGAAGTTTTGGTATTTGCGTGTTCGTTTTTTTAAAAAACAAAAAAACAAAAAAAACCTGTTCTGTCAACTTTTTGTACATGGCCTTATTGAACTGAGCGTTTTTGTTTTAACATTTGAGATCTTTGAGTTTTGCAATAAAAAAAAAAACTACGACTTTCACTGCATTTCATTTTGAAGTTATTTGAGTTTATATGCTATTCCTAAAATGTGCAACTAACGAGTTTCTTCAGTTTGCGGACGGGTTTTCTGTTGCAAGTTATGGTAAGGTTTTTAATGTTCTCAGGTTTAAAGGTTTCAAAAGGCACTATCCACTTATTCGTCTTTTGCGCGTAGTACTGGTAAGTGAAATTTATGCGTGTTGTAGAAATAGCATGTTGGCTTGTGACCGAAACAATGCATTTGCGACGCTCTTCTCTTGACTGGGGTTCGTTAGGCTTCGAGGTTTATTTAGTGTGTGTGTGTGTGTGTTCCCCAACATGAATTCATGTGAACTGCACTTCCTTACTCTACGCACACATTTGATCAGGTGATCCAAACAAACCAAAGATGTTCTACTTTTATACTGGAGGAAGCTTTAGGCTAATATTTACCATAACGTAAATATATACAGTATGTTTACACATTGCTATCATGCCCTGGTAATATTATTTCTATCACGCAGTAAAAGTGCATCAATAAATAAGTTTAATATAACTGTAGCATGCCAACCATAAACATTCTGAAAGTACAAAAATAAGGAACAGTAATAGCAAATTTACCTACGCCGATTTTATACTTATTTGTAATGTTAGCAATCACTACCATGTAGTCTTCTTAGCAAAACACATTCAGCTGAAACAAAAGTAAAAGCAACATATAGCAAATATGACTCTAATAATTCCATGTAACACGTCACCACGCATACATAGTAAGTATGCGTGGCAAATATTGTCATACATTGATAAATAAGGAGCACCATATAACAAATACGACTATGCTAATTCCAAACATCAGGTTGCTAGAACCGCTAACATGTAGCGTGCTTGGCAAACTACATTCTGATATATTATAAAATAAGGAGCAATATATGGCTAATAATATGCTAATTCCATGTAGCAAGCCACTATATATAACGCTAGCATGTATTATGCGTACTAAACATTCTGAAAGCACAAATATTTATAATACTACCTGTTTTAAGTGGAAGTCCTATAATTTTAAATAGTTCTTTCGGCCGTCATATTACGCGGAGGAATATTTATGTCACACTGCGCAGTTAACAAGTGGACTAAGTGGATTTTGCGGCTATAATTTGGAAAGACGTCACTTTCGCGGGGAAACATCGGAGGAAGGATTTCGCGCCAACAGGTAAAGTTGTTCCATTTCTTATCTACATTAGAATTTTTGATTTTTTTTTACCGAAAATAATATACATTTTGGAAATAATTTCTGCATTAACTTAGTAAGTAAAATGTATGGGAATTAGAAGCGTAACAATTGTAGTTCTTTAAATGTCTTGAAAATAAGAATTTGAACAGACTATAGGCACACACCTGTTTTAAAGAGTATATCATAATTATGCTATTCTTATTAACTTATCTAAATTATGAAGTGTAAATGAGATACTGGATATGTAGCACATGACATGTAGCCAATTTGAAACACTCGGTCCATGTACGTGAGCTGCTCGCTTATATACTGTATATATATAAAATAATGGGAAACATAATTATATATAATCTATAATATTATGAAGGTGTTTCCCATTATTTTTAGTCTTGGAAAACGGGACTGGGCGATATATCGAATTTTTATCTTATATTCGATAACTTTTTACATACGATTTGGCTTGATAGTGTATCGTCATATCGATTTTATTTATTAATTGTAAATATACACAATATGATTTGCTCTAAAATGGCACGACAAACAGAGCAGGCAGTGCAAGAATAAGTAACGCAATGATGGCGCAGGTAGTAATTAATGTTCCGTGGTGCGCATGCGATGTTCAGCAGAGATGCATTTTTATGTTTTTCAGTTAGGAAACACTACTTTGAATAAATAAAACCATTCATAAAAAAAAATTATTCTGACTTTCTATCCTAACTTTTCAAAAGTATTTTAGAGATATTTAAAAGATATTTAAATACATTGAATATCGATACAGTGACCTAAGATATCAAGATTTTGTTTTTCAACTATATTGCCCAGCCCTGGAAACCATGTCCTGCACAATATTTTGAGTTTAATTGAGTGACAATTAATGTTTCTATTAAATAATGGAATTATATTTGTTTTTTATGAATATAATTTAAGTGATAACTGTAATCTGCAGTGTTACAGAATGAACTCCATTAGGAGAAAAAGATGTCATCCATTGCAGGATGTCAAGTTGCATATCAGATTAAAGTCTGATAAGGCTGTGATTGAAGAGCGTTATATTAATGTTTATAAAGGTATGTATCACAAATGTGGACTGCTTATGTAATATTCTTGGGATGTGTAATATTGTGTCTGTTTAGACTGCATTTATCGATGAATTATTGTTTTCTTGTAGGAAGAGGAGTGTTCAGCACGGTGGACATTTGCAAAGGAGATTTTGTAGTAGAATATAGGGGTGAACTGTTGTCGGAGAAAGAGAGTTTTGAACGAAAGAATGGATATAGTGAGGCTAAAAGTGTTTTTCTCTATGATTTCCAATGGAAAGGGAAGAACTGGTGGTAAGCAGGAACTTGACAATTTTAAAAGTGTTAAAATACTTTTGCTGATTTTGGTTCAGGTGAGTCACCGTATTTCGTCTTCTACACAGTATAGACGCATCTCAAGAGGACAAGTCTTTAGGGAGGCTTGTCAATGATGAGCACAGGAATCCAAACTGTCGAATGAAAGTAGTAGATGTTGAAGGAAGTCCACATCTTTGTCTCTTTGCTGTTAGAGACATTTTGTCAGGAGAAGAGATTAATTATAATTATGGAGATTCAGATTGGCCTTGGAGAAGACAGGTATTTAGGTTTCCTCTTTTTTGCTTATTTTGGCATTTTTACAACATTTCATATATTACTGTTTGCAAGAGGTGCTCACAGTGTGATAATGGGTTGCATAGGAACAAATTCATTTTACTGTTTTGTTCTAAATAGCTCTAAATTAAAACACAGTAATGCCATTTTAAAGGTGGCTGTATCATCCCCACCAAAAGAGAAAAGTGTCCAGAATGACAGCCAGATACCCCAGTTGGAGTCTGGCTACATAGAGGTGAATATAACATTTTGTTCAGCTGTATATTTCCAATGTTCCTTAGTATTTGGTAAAACCACTTAATAATTAATGATTAACACAAACACTTAACACATTGTCCAGCATGAATAATAATATGAATAAGGTGCACACTTTAATCCTAATTTATCAGTGTCTCCTCTATACATCAGTGACCCATGTGTGTTTCTGTTCCTTGTCTCAAAGTATAATTTTATCAATCGTGGGCAATTAATCCCTGTTTGTCATCTCTGTGTAAAATTTGTGTTTTAAAAATCTTGATGGCTTAATTCCAGTAAAGAATATAGGCAGTATGCAGTCCTGGATTGTTGTATTGAATTGTTAACACTGGAATTTTGTATCTTTCTTTCTGATATAGTCATTCTTTTACTGTTTTTTTTCCTTTATAGGCAATGGATGACTCGCACGCCAAAAAAAATAAGTCGCTAATGGACAAACAAATGACCCAGACTAGTGACAGTTTTGGTGAAGTTATGACTGCGGAGAGAAAACGGAAGACCTCTGTGGTAATATATCTGTTTTAGATCGGATATACTTCGGACTTATGTCCCCATTTTGGAATTTGTCAAGTGTGAGGGTCCTTATTTTTCACTATCTTGAGTGTGCAAATTCTCTGAATATAGTTTAATTTCTTGAATCCCAGTTTGTTTTTTGGAGAATGTACTGTATGAGTTTCTTTTATGCAATACTTGACTGTGTTCTTCTCAGAATTAGTCTTATACTGTTTACTGTACTGTATAAGCAAAGCAAAGACTTGCTAACTAGTTCTGCTTGATTAGTTGCTTGTGTGGTATCATGCTGATGATATGGATTAATATAAGCTTTTCTTTGATGTGTCAGTTATCATATAATACATTCTCCCCAACCCACACCTCTTCGCTGGGTTTGCAATAATTCTCTCTGTGTAATAATTACAGCCAAGTGCAAATATCTGCTCTATGTGCAGTATTTTACATTGCTTGTAATTCTCTGTGCAATGTTTATATTATTGGCATTTGTTGCTTAAAAATTCTGTATTGTTACCATATTAATTGTATTACCACACTTTGTTAAACATTAGTACTAAGGTCTTAGTAACAAGTTAACTTTTTTATTTAGTCGTTTCAGAAACGCATGGTGTAATGAACATGTAATCATTGTGTGTAATAACACTAAAAGGCTTCTTATTCTAATGGTGAAGACCTGTGCAACTTGGGGTGTGTCAAATGGCACTATTGTCATCTCACACTAATTTTAATTCTTAGCATAGTTGTTTGCATATTTTAGGCAAAGAAGAGGAAAAGCTATTGTTAGGTATTACTGTTGTGTAAAATGAGTGAGAAGTTTTGAAAATAGAAGATCGAATCAGCCTACCGGAAAAATAAAAATTAGCCATGTTTTCTCATGTCCCCAGTTTTATCTTGAAATTTAGAGGTATTTGTTTTGGTATTTCCGTGTGTGAAATCTGTTTACATATTTTTTTCTGCTTTTGTCATTGTAGGCACGATTACAGAAACTGAAAAGGCACCATAACAAATGTCTAGAACACTATGTGATGGAAGACAATGAACGAAGGAGACTTGAAAAAGAACGGACCTTGCTATTGTGTAAAGTTAGTCAGATTAATGAAAAGGTAAAAAGAACACGTTTAATTTTATTTATTTTTTTTTAATATTAGGTGCTGTAGGTTAATTTCTTTTCTCCTTACGTAAGCTTGAATCTGGATCTGGATTACCTTCTGCCTCTGATGAATTTGGTCACCTATCAGCTGATCAAGTGGAGGTATGTTCTAAGGACTCATTCAAGTAGACATTTTACACTGTTTTTGCATTGGTAAAAATGTCAGCCTTATATAAAGTAAATAAAAGTATATATGCATAGGTCTATAACATGAAAATTCCAAATAAATTCATTTAGGGTCTAAAAGTATGTTCATAATGTGCATTTAATATTTTCTGCTTTTAGAGTAACAGTAAAGGAAGCATCTCTGAAACGAGTTCACAGATTGAGGACTCTCCAACGATGTCAAAAGTATAAATTGTAATCAGATTAATAATAATAATAATAATAATAATAATGGGTTTTCATTACTAACTAATTTAGAACATAGTTTTGCTGCATGCTGGACAATTATTGTTATTGGCATTGTCAGTGTCAGGTTATACTAGTTTTTACAAATAATATACTGTATTCTTTGATTATGATTATTTGTCATTTACACACAATAGTTTTGCTCATTTTATATCTTATCATTAATATGCTTCTGAAATGTTTGTGATTATAATTCAAAATATTCATCAGATAATATTTTCCTGTTTCCCAAAGAAAAAATCGACCCAAGAACCATTGATGACTCATCTAGTTCTGGGGAAGAGGAACCTGACAAACAGAATGATGGTCTGTCTGTAGATTATAGATCTTGTGATGTACAGAATTTGTCTGTTGACTCTACTCAGTCTCACAGTGAAGGTGTGGATGTTGGTCGTGGTGGCGGCAAAGCATCATCCAAGCGAACATGGAATGTTGAGGAAGTAAAAGCTGTTGAGAGACATATGATGAACTTTATCAGAATTTGTAGAGTTCCTGGAAAGAAAGAGTGTCTTCAGTGTCTCAATGCAGAACCTGAAGTTCTTAAAAGCAGAACATGGACTGGGGTTAAATTCTACATAAAAAATAGAATAACAGCATTAAAGAGAAAATGTATGATGTAATTCAAAGAACAAAAGAGTTTATGTTAAGGTTGAAAAATAATAATACAGTCTTATTTTTTTTAGAACAGTAGAGTTGAGAGCTATACGAAGCTTCATATTTTCACTCAGCCCTCACGTCTTTATATTTCAAACAGCAGCTATTTTTTAAAGTTTTAAAAAAAGTTATGACTGTTTATGATTTTGAAATGTATATTCTTATGTCTTGTTTAATGAAAGATGCCAATTTATACCTGTGTGTATATATGTATACCTACATATGTACATATAGGATGGAAAAAACAATAAATAAAAGTTCTTGTTAGTCACAAGTTTTTGTCCCTATTTTTGCCCCAACAAAGCAGACCCTCTTCCCCCTCGACACCAAATTACTCTTACACATTCTACAGAAGTTCACTTGGCAGGATTTCCCCCCCGCCCCCATTGCAAAGGTTGGCTTTACAGCCGATTATGGTGTGATTTTTTTTTTAAATGTGTATTAAAATGGGATCTGGTTGATTCGCGGGAGGCAATGCCGGTGTGTGCCCGGAGAGATCGCTCTGTACGCTTGCGATTAAGAACTCTTATGTTCAACTGTGTCCTAAGGACCCAGTCTCTCCCCCCCCCCCCAAATTTGAGGCATTTTGCAAAGTTTGGGGATTCAGCTGAGCTTGTATGACTCCTTTCAGGTAAATAAGGATTGTAGCATATGACGGTGGGATTGTATGCCCTAAAATGGTCCATTTAGATAAATTTGGATCCTAAGCACCCATTCAAATAATGGAAATAGGGGAGGAACCCACCTTTAATGACCATAAACAATATCCTAATCATGAAATCAAATGGCCAGGCAATGGAAAGGGAAGGGGCTAAACGTGTGAACCTAAAAATGTTAGCTGGTAATCAACAATTTAACTTTAAACGTGCAGCCATACAAGCTGGGTCCCGGGGTAATCCATCCTAATTTCTACCTAAGACCATTTCACTCAAACATTCGTGTTATGTCCTACATTTACTAACCTGTCAGATCTACAATTGACAATCTCCATCGTGTTATGGGACTAGTCAGTTCTGTCTGACTCTTTACTATCCTTGCTACTGGTGTCAGTCAGTCCTCCTGCTCTCTGCCGTCCTACCTCTACTACCTGTCCGATTGTCCTACGTTTTGGACCCTTCAGTCACTGCCTGCAGTTACTAGTATTATTATTTTCCTGCCCTAAAACTGAATGGGCAGCCCAAACTGTAAATACTAGACCGACCAAACTTGGTAGGATGATGTCAATTCCTACCCACTACTCAGATAATCCGACCCAACCCTGTCAGCCAGAGGGGGGCGCCGTAGCGCCCCCAACGCGTTTCGGTCGATATCTCCTGTCCTGTTAGTCCTACAGTCGAAATTTTTTTTTCTAGATACCTACAGCCTTGCCCTACCAACTTACCATTTGGACTATGAAGCTCCGCCTACTTAGATTTTTTGCTAATTTGCATAATTTGCAAATCCTACTTTTTCCTTAAAGTCCTACCCTGTCCTACCAAATCAGACAAATGAGGTGTCAAACGAATCAGAACTCTCAGCTGATCAATAATCATTAAAAAAATCCGGACATTTGCCTATCCTGCAGCCATCAGCCACGCCCAAACAATGTACAAATTTGTCCAGTTTTGGTCTGACTGCTATAACTTCGCCCTGCCTTGTCCTACCTCTACCAAACTTGAAATCCTACCTCCCTACCCCATTCTGAGGACACCCTCCAAGGCGGGCCGCATTTCGTCAATAGGGGGCGCTACAACTAAAAACTGCCAATATCTCCTGACTGCCTTGACCAATCCGACTGAAATTTGGCATACATCTACTACTTTGAAGCCTGAGGTCAGTCCTTTATCATGGCAGTTATTAGTCATAAAATCCTGGCCACCATCAGCCAATCAACACCAAGCAGCATTCTGACAGGCCTTTGACAGGCTTAACAATAGCCCATCTCAATGAAAACAGGGTGATATATTTGTCTTCAGACCCTTAGTATACCCTGCTAAGGACACCCCGATTGGCCACATGGGGGCGCTACAGCTACAGCTTTTGCATTTCTGCTTATTTCACCTGAACTGTTATGGATAACATTGAAATTTGTTACAGGTCCAATGCACTGACCCATGGCAAATTCAATGCCATACAGAAGTTCATCCTACCTATTTCCCCTTTTGACTGTTTCGTAGGAGTCTAAAAACTTGACTTTTCGTTAACCTCCTTGGATTTTCACCAAACTTACATAAATCTAGTATCATTCCAATCAGGAGACAGTCCTTGTAAATATTTAGAAAAAAAAAACTGAAAGTTTTGCTAAGATACGGCCAGCAGACACACCCTTACTGTACTGGTGCCACGCCCCTTTCAATCAGACAGCTATATCTCAGCCATGCTTCAGCCAATCATTACCAAATTTCGGTCACTACTGTAGAGCTATACCTTAGACATAAGCTGTGTGTGGCTCAGTGGGCTAACCTTGTATGCTTGCAATCAGAGGATGTCTGGTTCGAACCCAGCTTCGGTGGGTATTTGAGCTAGACTGCCAAACATGCAAAGCGTACTCTCCATAAAGCAAGTCGAAGGAGGCATTGAGGATCAATGAACCAGACATTCAGACGGGCTCAGCCACTCCACCGGAGGGTTCTGCATTCTGTCCGATATCTACTGACATATCATGCCTGCACTAAACCCATCTCCATCCCAGTTCCTACCAACTACTCTGACCGTCTCACCCAAACCAGTCCTGTTCTGTCCTATATCTCCTACCCTGTCTTATCTACACAAGCTGTTATCAGTCATTCCTCCTGCTCTCTTCCATCCTACCTCTACTACTTGTCCTATCGTCCTACGCTTTGGACCCTTCAGTCACTGCCTGCAGTTACTAGTTTGATATTATTTTTGCCCAATTTCTGAAATCCCATTCACTTTCCTCTTAGGCTTTTGCCTAGGGAAACATATGATCTAAAATGTTAGCAAATTACCTACAAAATGACATCAGACTTGCGCTTTCTATTAGTCATACCTCCACTCCATACCCAGAAGCAGGATCTGGTCTGCACAAGTTCAAAAGTCAGTATCAGGAATGCAAAGACTGTACTTGTGATCTAGGCATTACTGGTCTGCTAACTTGCCTTCCAAGAACGAAATTGGGGCGCAATGAATAATGGGATTGTTCTCCTTTGGCAAGGATGCATCCAATGTATCCTTGACGTTTGGGGTGAAGCAAGACCAACATTTACCGTCCTCATGTACTTGTGTTTTTAGTCTTGGAACTGGTCTTCAGCAATGGAAGATGAGGTAAAACAGGTACATGAGCACACAAGTACAGTCAAGTATACATACTACGTTTCACCAAGTGTGCGCAGAATTGACTACCTGTTTACGACACTGCCTGGTCTGCCTAACTAAAACTAACAGTACACTCACACAGGCAGAGCAGAAGCAGAATTCAACCCCCCCAACCGTTCAGCTGTGTGCCATCATGCCGCCTTTCACCATTAATAGTTGGTAAAATATGTTGATGCTTCCAGCAATTAAAAAGGCCAATAGGATGCATGGTTATCTCTCTAGTTGTGTGGATTTTAAGTCAAGGGAGGTGATGCTAAGATTATACAGTGCCTTGGTAAGATCTCACCTAGAATATTGCATGCAGGTTTGGCCACCTTAAAAAGGACATTGATGCCTTAGAAAGGGTTCAATGCAGGGTTACAAGAATGATTCCTGGTCTTATAAGCAGAGGGTAGCTGAGCTGAATCTTTTCAGCTTGAGCAAAGGAGACTAAGGGGAGACATCCATCCATTTTCCAAACCGCTTATCCTACTGGGTCGCGGGGGGTCCGGAGCCTATCCCAGAAGCAATGGGCATGAGGCAGGGAACAACCCAGGATGGGGGGCCAGCCCATCACAGGGCACACTCACACAACATTCACTTACACATGCACTCTTACAGGCAATTTAGTAACTCCAATTAGCCTCAGCATGTCTTTGGGCCGTGGGGGGAAACTGGAGTACCCGGAGGAAACCCCACGACGACATGGGGAGAACATGCAAACTCCACACACATGGGACCCAGGCGGAGACTTTAACCCGGGTCCCAGAGGTGTGAGGCAACAGTGCTAACCACTGCACCACCATGCCGCCTTTGAGGTAAAACAAAAACATTAAATTCACCAGTCACCTTATTACAGTTTGCATTATAGTACATAATTGAACAGTGGCCTATAGGATGTACACACACATGTGCACTGAGACGACTGTCCACCTCGGATATCATTAAGTAGCTCTTGATCTCTTTTTCAGTGGCAGTGGGCAGATACTCGTCTTCCCTGAATTCCTGTGATTTTTGAAATAGCTGCCAAAAGACATTTTTTCTTTTTGCTCCCTCCCTTGCATCATCACCTGATCCAGTTTCTGCA
This sequence comes from Brienomyrus brachyistius, assembly GCF_023856365.1. Lineage (NCBI taxonomy): Eukaryota > Metazoa > Chordata > Actinopteri > Osteoglossiformes > Mormyridae > Brienomyrus > Brienomyrus brachyistius. Next base: position 445,766 of record NW_026042335.1, on the reverse strand, counting down.
GCCATCGGGTGGCTGAAGCAGGTGAGGGTCCTGGGGTAGGGCTGTCTTCCTCTGTCCCCACAGCCATAAGTTCTCTCGCAGCTGCCGGCGTAATGGCTTTGATCCTGTCGTCGTTATTAAAGCGATTTTTAATCAAACCCAATAGCTCGTCCACACAGTCCTCTGTGTATTTGGAGTTCAAATACTCTAGAATAGTTTGTTTGATCTTTTTGGTCAGGTCTGTGTCATCAGATTTCAGCACCAAAACATCAGATTTCAGCACCAGAACATCAGAGTTGAACAAGGCCAGCACAGGTTTTAAGTAAGAAACTGTAACAAGTTGCTCACCTGAAAGAGCATCTGTGAACTCCAGAAGAGGGCCTAGTGCTTTACTTCCTGCTTCCAGCACCTCAACATCTTGCCATGTTGGGACAAGATGCCTGTGCTTTTTGTCTGCAGTCAAAAGACGACGAATGGCTTTTTCTTGTTCAATAAATCTCTCTCTCATGTGCTGTCTTGACCCCCATCTTGTTTATGACTCGGTGATAAGTTTATACACTGGAAGTTTGAGTTTCTATATATATAATATATATACAGTATATATAGTGTAATGTAATGTATTTTATATATTAAATTATATTTTAGTCATCTACAGCTTTACTTATCAGGTCTTTTTGTATTTTTAAACGTCATAATAAATAAGATAAATACACTGCATTTTATAGAGGAACCCTAAATTACTCACCAATCGCAATATGAAGCCTATGCCCAAAACAAGGTGGCCTCTTCCAGTAGGGGTGTAACGATATAGTCAGCTCACGAGACGAGGCGAGACACGATATTGGATTCACGAGAAGGAGACGAGACTATATTTCAACAATATTTTAAGGAAAACTTCAAAGAGGAAATTATTACTAGAAACCAGAAATATTTCACCACAAACTCAAATGACAGGCTTCTCTCGTATGACTACTCAACTGAACATAAAATAGAATATAAATAAAACAACATAAATAACAAACATACATTTTTTTATGTTTTCTTCACCAGTGCAGTGGATTTAAGTAATGAGCTATGATGGTGCTGCAAATGGCTTTGCACGGTAGTAGCGTTAGCCGCTGTGTACGGCATTATTTTCCTACAATGCTTACAGATGGTTCGTGTTTTGTCTGTCGCCTTTTCGCGTTTACATATTTCGTCGGGTAGCCGAACTGCTGCCGCGCAAAAGATTTCAAAGCGTCTGGACCGTCTGCTGCGGTAATTTTGTCAGACGCCGACATGCTTACAGCACCTTTACTAGACCACTTTTCACTCCGACAAGAAAACTCGTCATGCTGTAATATCGCGAGATCTCGTGACGCGAACTCGTTACACTCCTGTCTTCCGGTTACTAATCCGTACCTACGTAGGGCAGTGATAATGTTTGCCCCGATGTCTGTTGTCGTGTAAACCATGCTGTCTTCTCGCAGTGACCATGATGCCAGCGCATCTTTCAGTCCTTGTGCAATGATATCGCCAGTGTGATCTTCTGGGAAGTAGGATATTTGCGAACAGAAGCTTTGCAGTTGCCGGTGTTCGTCAATGAAATGCACCGTCAGGGAGAGGTATGGCTCGGATGTTCGGCTTGACCATAAATCTGTTGTTGTGGCAAACTGAAACCTTTTGCAGTTTATGCGTCAGAGTTTGACGACACGAATCATACAATTTAGGCAAAGCTGTTTGACTGAAATATTTTCGGCCAGGCAGTGTGCACCTTGGTCCTAAAGTATCCAAAAGTTGTTTAAAACCATCTCTCTCAAGCACTTGAAATAGCACCATATATTTTGCGATGTAATTGGTGACGGCGTCACGCCATCTGCTGCTTTTCTTGTCCTAAGGCACTTTTCTTGCAGAATGAGTCCGCTAAAGTTTGCTGAGTGTATTTTTGTGCTTGTTCCTTGGGTAATTCAGACTCGTGCTCCTTAGGTTTTTCGTATTCTTCGTATTCTGTGAGGTGGTTAGTTCGCAAATGGTGAAACAGGTTAGTTGTCGAGCTTTCACGGCAATCGATTTACCCCATAGTCTGCAGATTGCTGTCTTTTGAGCAACATCGGTCTTTTCAAAACCAAACCACTACCACGCCAACGCAAATGAACCACGTCTGGCAATTAACTTTAACGACGTAGATTGCGAGGCTCTTTTATCGTCTGGCGCTGTTTGTTCACTCATGGCACACTGGTCTTGGACTACCCTCATCTGTTCATTCATATTTCTTGGGTTTTTGTTTCCCAGTGTTACTATAGAAAACTATTTTTCTTGTCCTAGGTTTTCCCTGCTTATGTTCTGTTTTGTTACATTCTGGTTCTGTTTAATTATGCTTGCGTTCCATTCGTAATGTTTAATGTTTGCTAGTCTTTGGAATTTGTAACGCTCCATAGTTTCTGTGTTGACACCATACTGCCTTTGTAGAATGTGCTACACAGGTTTGAGTTGAGCATTGCTGTCTTTAAGTTTTTTTTTTTTTTTAAGAAATGCAGTCGTTACTCTTCACTTACTTAAGTACAGTTAAGTACTTGATGTTAAGTAAGCGGTGTTGACTTATGGCCTGATATTTGTGCCACTAAAACCTAAATATGAATTTTGTATATTTGAATCTGCATTTGCGTGTGGCATTATTTTTGGTAAGATGGGACACTCGTGCTGTGTGAAAGGCTGTCATACTAAATCACATGGTAGAAATGGCAGAAAGGTGGACCACAACATGAGATTTTTTTTGGTTTACCACTTGGAAAAGAGGATATGGACAGCAGGTAGAGAAGGTAACGAAGAGGCGTCGGGTGGCCTGGGTCGCAGCAACTAGACGGAAGGAGATCACTTTCAACACGATATCTCCCGTAATGCGTGTTTGCTCTCGGCATTTTCACAAATGCGAGTAAGATGTTTCTTAAGTAGTATTACTGAATATGCATTCTAAAGTTGGTGTTTTCACATTGGTTAACCTACACTAGCAAGCCAACCTCACTACAGAGGGTAGCAGAAATGGGTTCATCTGTTTGTGTGAAACTAGGGTTACAGAGTGAATGCTTTTAAAAGACAGAAGTAAACAGCAGAACTGTAATGAGACGTTAATCAGTGCATGTACAGTATGTGTATATTCGCATGCATGGATTATAAGCCACAATGCTGGGTAAGGCTGTCACTGTGTGCTGTGCCCTGACAAACCAATGCCCAACTATAGTTTAAAAACATTTGCAAGTACGGTTTCTAACGTTTCACATGATGTCTGGGAGGATCTGTATATACTCATTGTATACTAGGGATGGGCATTTTTGATCATATTTCATTTTGAGTAATAAACAGGTTTGAGAAACGAGTACTCGATTAATCGGGGTGGAGTTTAAGCAAGGGGCGGGGTGTTTGCGTCACAGTATACAGTAAACATTTAAAAGAAATAACAGCATGAGGTGAAGCTGAAGCACCTTTTCTACATGACACATTGTGTATAAAATTAATCACATAGCCTAGATACCTAAATATGTAAATGTTATATTACAAATTGTATTTATCTACACAATGCATACGAGCTTGAACTACGTGCCAATCATAAAACAGTGGACCCCCCCCCCCCCAGACCCACTCTCTCTGATCAGTTACCTTTTTCTATGTTTATAAAACAAATAAAACACACATGATACTCTGCTTTTCAGTTATTTTATTCAAGTGTTATTTTTAACAAAACAATTTTTATTTCAGCAGCATCACAACAGCTGTGGATCAAAAAAGTTTTCTGTTAAAGGTTCGCAAAAATAAAGTATAATATAACTTCAAACAACTGTTAAGTTAATAGCCTAACAAAAATTAGAAGCCAGCATAATTTGGCTGTGTAAACTTAAAATAAAAATAGCTTGAATATTTTTACCACAGCTATAAAACTTAAAGATTAGGTAACATAACTTTTCTTTCAAAATGATCATTCGGTAAAGTTAAATTTATAGGCGCCATAAAGCCGGCATAATTTAACTATGCTGCTTAAACTTAAAACAAAAACAGCCTGAATAGTTTACCATGCATGGCTAAGAAAAATTAACATAAGGACGACATATTTTTATTCAAAAAGATCAGTTGGTCTACATGCTCATATTCACAATTAGACCAGCGGTGGAAAAAACGCACTCAGCAGGCACAGAAGTTGCAGGAACAGCCAGGTACCACTGGGCAAGGGTGCTTAGCTTCGCAAATCGAGACTCATTTACTTTCCACCACAATAAAGGATCCTGGTTTACAGAGATGCATGGCTCCCCGAAGTAGCTTTCGATTTCGGTGTCATGCGGAGAAACATCACTCATGCCGTAGTTCTCGCCGAAAAGAGTGTCGAGGGCCGTTGCTGAGTCGGGCTTACTTTGTATGGGTCTGACGGGATTTGGGATTGTCTCGCAAAGCTGCTTCAGATTCTCTTTTACTCTCTCCCGAAGCTCTGTCTCAGGAAACTTGAGATATTTGTGTCTTGGATCCAAAGCCGCTGCAATCAGAGGCAGATACACTTTCTCAGCATCCTCACCAACTGCGACTATGCGCCGTTTCAGAAATTCGGCTACGGCATTTTTAAATTCAGACACTCTTGGAGACTCACTCCTCTGTGTGTTTAAATGTCTAGTGATGAGACTGTGTGTGATTGTATAGACCATTGAACTGGAAACATGGGTCTCACTGCACATTGTAGTTGTGGCACACTTAAGAGACTTGAGAACAGGTGTCAGTTCTTCCACAGTCTCCCAGTGCTCATCTTTTAGGTCAAGTGTCCTCGCATCTGCAAGTTTTGTAACATTGCGATCGGACAGAACAGCCCACACATACCACCTCTGTTCCAAAAGGCGTTCGAACATGTCACACACCGAATTACATCGCGTGCGACAATGCTGAATAAGCTTATGGTCGGGTATATTTTGTTCTTGTTGTTTCTGCCTTAGCGCGGCTGTAGCTACTGTGCTGTGGTGAAAATGTGATACCAAGTGGCTACTTGCAGCTATTACATTTTTTACAGTTGCAACACTGAAGCCCTCATTGATTGCAAGCTGCAGGGTGTGTGCGAAACAGGGCACTGATTCCCAAAGACTTTGATTTGCCAGAACCATGTTAGCAGCGTTGTCGTGCACACATGCCATTACTTTTTCAGAGCTTAACAGCCACTTTTCTGTTACATATTTCAGGTAGTTGCCAATGTTCACAGCTGTGTGTCTTTCCTCGAAACCTCGCCTCTCTAATACTGTGCTGTGAATTTTCCATTTATTTATGTAATGACAGGTTAGCGTCATATACGATTCGGTGGTTAGCGAAGTCCACGAGTCCGTAGTTATTGCCACCCGCGCTGGCTTCGACAGACTGTCTTTTAGTGAACAAGCGCATTTTTCGTATAGAGCATCAATCCTTGCAGTGACCGTTTTGCGCGATGGGACAGTATAGTGGGGCTCAACGTAATTCATTAAACGTTTAAAACCTTCAACAAAAGTAATAGGCAGCAAGTCTTCTGCTGTCATTTCTGCTATTAACTGCGTCATCTTCTCTGCCCTGCCTTTGTCGCATTTCTGTCTGATGGTGAAATCTCTTATGCTCGTCTGACTGCTGCTAGTGCCATCGGTATCATCTGCCTTTTTGTGTTTATGTGCAAGATGATAACGCATCGAACTCGTTGTGGAGTTGTAGACGAGTGTGGCGCTGCACATCTTGCACTTGACTGTTTTTTCACCAAGTTTTTCAAAGTGTTGCCAGACATCGCTGCGCACTTTAGAAGCCATTTTTGCTCTGTTCTCCGGTCTTGTCTCTAGACCGCAACTTCTCACAGCTGTAACCAATCAAATATCAGACTACCGCCCAAATACCAGCATAACCAATCAGAAAGAATGAAAGTAGTTTAATTTTAAAAATGCATTTTTAGAGCCAATCGATCGTCATTTTCATGCTCTATCGTCGCTGATGGGTTCGAGTAATCGATTAATCGAGTACTCGTGCACATCCCTATTGTATACCGAGCCTGTATTCTGCTTGCCACTTAACTTTATTGGCCATATCCATCCATTTTCCAAACCGCTTATCCTACTGGGTCGCGGGGGGTCCAGAGCCTATCCCGGAAGCAATGGGCACGAGGCAGGGAACAACCCAGGATGGGGGGCCATGATACGCAGTGACATCTGACGTCAAACTCACGTTGTGAAATCACATGTAATATTACACCAGTTTTTCTGTTAAAGTACTGTGAAGTACTCCTACAATAGTGATTCATTTTCCACATCAGCCGGTTTAAATTGTCATACATTTGCACCGATTTTTAACTGATTTGTGATTCATCGTTACATGCATGTTCATGCTGCAAGCTGCATGTTCCTTACATTTTTTTATTAACACCAGCACCGTGAGGTTTGGCCTGGACTGGGTCCTGTCCTGTACGGTTGAAGGCATGTTGACTGATGGTCAGCCCGTGTTCTGTGGGATCCCACAGAAAGGAAATGGGAATCCCATTTGGATCGGATGCTGACAGTTGAAAAAAAACTCATGTCTATGTGTTATGAAAGAATATCAATAAATGTTTCCGAAAGGGGCTGATTCATTTGGTAATTATTTACGGCTTATGTTATGGCTGCCAATTTACAGTCTTTACTGAAGTCTGACTTCTTTCGAGTCACCTTTAATATAGATTGGACACTCGCTATGCAATGTGCAATACTTACATAGATGGTAAATGTTTACCTGCTTGCACAGATGGATGATTAGGTAATTAGTGTAAGTGTGTGTGTATGTGTTCAATCACATGTATGTCCAAGGTCCATAGTAAATAATATACACTGATCAAGAGATGCCCGAAAGTGAATAAAAGAGGACATTAGTGGGTGTATCACTTAGTGTAACGCGTGCAGGAAAATGAGGACTGCAAGCCATATAATGACCCTTGTCTAGCTCTTAATACAGTATGCATACAGTGATGTATATACAATGGACAGCTACTATGAGCAGATAGCACAGTACAGGTGCTTAATCTGTATGCTATTTCCATCCATCCATCCATCCATTGTCCTAGCCGCTTATCCTACTGGGTTGCGGGGGGTCTGGAGCCTATCCCGGAAGCAATGGGCACGAGGCAGGGAACAACCCAGGATGGGGAGCCAGCCCATCACAGGGCACACTCACACACCATTCACCATTCACACTCGGCTCTTTTTCTGGTGTGTGTGTTTAAATAAAAAAAAATAAAATAAATAAATTCTGCACTTTCTTAACGGAGTTTTCAGACAGATGGTATTCATAGCCTGGGTCCTTATTGAGCTAGCATCGGAAATTCATCGCAGAGTCTCAAAGCACTTATGTAAGTCGCTCTGGCTAAGGGCATCTGCCAAATACTGTAAATGTAAATTCACTCACACATGCATACCTACGGGCAATTTAGTAACTCCAGTTAGCCTCAGCATATTCTCAGCATATTCTTGGACTGCGGGAGGAAACCCCACGACTACATGGGGAGAACATGCAAACTCCACACCCATGTGACCCAGGCAGAGACTCGAACCTGGGTCCCAGACGTGTGAGGCAACAGTGCTAACCACTGCACCACCATGCCGCCCCATCCATCCATCCATCCATTTTCCAAACCGCTTATCCTATTGGGTCGCGGGGGGTCCGGAGCCTATCCCGGAAGCAATGGGCACGAGGCAGGGAACAACCCAGGATGGGGGGCCAGCCCATCGCAGGGCACACTCACACACCATTCACTCACACATGCACACCTATGGGCAATCTAGCAACTCCAATTAGCCTCAGCATGTTTTTGGACCGTGGGGGGAAACCGGAGTACCCGGAGGAAACCCCACGACGACATGGGGAGAACATGCAAACTCCGCACACATGTGACCCAGGCGGAGACTCGAACCCGGGTCCCAGAGGTGTGAGGCGACAGTGCTAACCACTGCACCACCATGCCGCCCCCACCATGCCGCCCCCTGTATGCTATTTCATTGTATAAAAAGAAACTTACTGTACTGTACAATAAAGTATTTCACCACTGCTTCTTCCTCAGCTCCCACTGTTTGCTAGCACATGCCTCTTTTTGATTTCTTCGCAGTGCAATTTGTGCTTTATTTTTTTCGTGAAATGTAACTGCAGTATCTGTTTATTAAGTGCTGTGGTTTAATATGTGCATTATTATTTTAGTACTGTGTATACTGTCCTTAATGTCTTGCCTCTCTCGTATAACTTGAGATACGCCCAAATTGACTTGCAACAAGTGGTCCTGGTTCCAAATGCGATGGATACCTGTATTTTATATGCTGTAGTGTGCTGGGTGTCAGACATTGCAATGCACCTTGCTTTGATCTTGACCCGTTAGATCAGAGGGAGGTAATCTTATCCAGAAAGGGCCACTGTGTATGATGGTTTTCACTGCAACTCTCTGAACAGCGAACCTAACGGTTATCCCAATACCTTGATCTTGCTAACATATTTAAATGTGTACCTATTCAGGAATAGAGTGGTGAAGGCATTCAGAGGAGGACTGATGATTATCAGAGGGAACAAAGGGGCTGGGTACTTGTCAGTATCCAGTAGAACCACCAGACTCCTACACTGAATGGTTCTGGATGTGGCACAGACGTTAATCCCTCTGTATTAGGGGATCTGTCTTGGTTTGTACACTTCTAAATAATAGGTAGATTATCAGACAGATTTTCGCCCTAGTCCAGTACTCATCGACAGCCTAATACACCGTGTTTCAATTTGTCTTGATAGTCAATACATGTCACAGGATGTATATTACTCTGATGGGCAGGCCCTCTTACACATGATGGAAATTGCAATACCTATTTTTGGCCACGAGATTGGAGCAAGAAAATAGAAAAATTATTTTCCCACGGTCTACTAGCAGCTTTTAGATGTTAATTCTTCATTAAAATAATTTGACTTGGTCCAATGTATTTTTAATACAAACAATTACCACACAAAGCTGCTAGTAGACCGTGGGAAAATATTTTTTCTATTTTCTTGCTTCCATCTCGTGGCCAAAAGTAGGTATTGCAATTTCGGCAAGAAATCATTTGTTTTTCAAAATGACTGAATCAGAATCAGCTTTATTTGGCCAAGTATGTTCACACATATTGGGAATAGTCTGACATTTAATCAAAATAATTAAGACAAGACATAAACATACAGTTCTGTTGATATGCGACGCATATAACCTCTGCATTCACAGCACTGCTTCAGTTATCGAAGAGCAAATTTCCAAAACTCACTCAGTCCGATAACCTAAAGTAATAAGTCATAATCCTCTTCATACGTTGCAGTAATGGGAATGAAATCTCATTGTGTCGACATTGTGTGTCGTCCAATTTTTCATTATTACATTTAGTCAGAATAATATCTTATTTAGGATTTAATTTGCAATCTTCTGGCCTGAAATATTTTCCTGCTACACTGAAGACTCTCTCAGCCTGTGCAGAGAAAGCTGCAGCCAAAGGTTTGGCATCCTTTGATAAACATTGGCTCAGGTATCAGTGACATTATGTGAAGCTTTCATGGCAGGAATAGGCACTAGTTTGACTTTTGATGCAGGAAAAGTGTTTGGGACGTTTCTTAGGTTAGAAACTGCAGTCACTGCAGCCAACACTGACGTTTAAGGAGAGACACTCAGTTCTTCCTATGAGCAGATCCACCATGGTGCACAAAATGACAACAATGTTAATGTGTTTATGTATAATTCATATTTAAATAATAGACTGTATAGTTAAAAGCTACACCTACAGTACGTATATGAACTTGAATTTGAATCCAAACCCTTTTTCGTTCTTCTTTAAATTCAAATATGAATTTCAATGCCACAACCTGTTTTCAACCACAATTCAAATTTAATTCAGATTAACAAAATGAACTGAAATTCAAGTTCATATGCGTATTTCAAAATCCTGAATTTTAAGATACATATTTGAGAATTTCATTCTCAAATCAGTTCTGAATGGTGCACATCCCTAGTTCTTATTTTAAATAATGCATGTTTGTTCAGAGTGAATACACACTGACTGCTCAGATAAATAACGTCAAAAATAATTTTCTTTTGTTGCTTAAGATATTTGCACAGTCCTATGCATTTTTTTATGTCATTTGTTTTAAAGAGGCTGCAATGTGTAACATTAACATCTCTATAAAGAGAAGGTTAGGCTTTTGGCTGAAGATTACTGACAGCAAGCAAAATGCAACAAATTGTATAATAATAATAATAAAAATAATAATAAATCATTTTTGTTTGTTGTTTAGAAAAACATTTATGGAACAAAGCAGACAATAAGGTATCTTTGCTAATTTTATATTGAGAAACAACTTAACTGTCAAAAATATTTTACAGGGAATAATCTTACTGACATTATAATAAATCAAATATGAAAATAGCTGGAATCTCATTTACCTGTGATTATGACAAAGGTTCCATTCCCAAAGGTGACCTCATGAAGAAACACAGCAGCACAATAATACACTGCAGAATCTGACGGCTCCACGTTAGAAATAGTGAGGTTAAAACTCCCCTCGGCATTCAGTAAGGAGTAACGTTTTATGTTTTTATATTCCTTGTAAAATTCACCAGGTACGTAGAGAAGTGCTTTCGCCATGGGCTGGGGCTTCTGACCAGCAGCTTGCTTAAACCAAGCAACAGATGTTGTTTCTTCTGGATAGAAGCATGTCAGGGTCACAAACTGAACCCTCATCAGGTGACTGGGCTGAACAACATCTGTAGTCCGTGCAGTGTCTGCAAAAACAGAAAAACAAAAAAATCATAATCAAATAAGACATATAATAGTAATCTAAATAACTATTAACTATGATGATTAAATGGCCAAATTCCAATGATAACATCATACCAGAAATGAAAATATTAAAATCCAAAAATAATTTATATTTTAGGGCCTTACTAATGAAAATGAGAAGACCAAAGAGTCTGAATATCTTTGCGGTTCCACTGTTTAGAATAAACTGCTCTGCTGCTAAGTGAGAGATCATGGTCGTGGTCGGGATGAAAGGGCAGGAAACAGAGAGGAAACACAGACACACATCAGGCTGATCTGATTGGCTGTTCACATGGGAATTTAAGTAACAGTGAAAAAGCGTCCTAATGTGCACTTGCATGACGTTTATTAATTTACTCCTTAACATCCAGTTAAAATGAGAACAATTAGATAATCAGGAGCAGATACTGAGCATATAAAGTTCTTTGTACAGAGTGCTGAGACACTGTGGGAGAGCATTTGCTAATCATCTCTCTCAGACAAGCGCAGCACAGTATGAGTCTGTTATCAATCTGATATTAGACAGTCTCTCATACAGTAATAATAATTGATACTTTACTGGTCCCTGTGGAGAAATTGTCCACCTGTAGTGATGCCCAGTGAGCTGGGGGTTAAGGGCCTCGCTCAAGGACCCAGAGACGTGCTGTGGCTGGGTTTGAACCAGCGACCATCTGATTACAAGCACACAGGCATTAGATCTTCTAATCACACTTAAAAGGCAGATTAAATGTTCTTTCCACCATGCAAACCGAACGTAAATTGTAGCTTTACTGCTTACATTTACATTCACACATTTGCATTTAGAGCAACATTTTGATAGGCGATGTACATGAGAGTAAATGGTGAATCAGTTTATTTGCCACTCTACAAATTACATTGGCGCCCATTATAAGGAACTGTACAGCGACATTGCAGTTCCTCAGTTGCTTTGATGCATTTCTGGAATCACCCTTAACATCTGCAAAACTGTAAGTGCATTTCCCAAAACAATTCGTGCAAACAGCACCACACAGATGGACTGTCTACAAAAAAGTCATAGAGGCCACCAGCAGCCCGCATACCGCACCGTAAGGCCATATGTTAGGATGCTCTCTATGGCAGAGCGATAGGAGGCCACCAGCAGCCCGCATACCACACCGTAAGGCCGTATGTTAGGATGCTCTCTATGGCAGAGCGGTAGGAGGCCACCAGCAGCCCGCAAACCAAACCGTAAGGCAGGATGTTAGCAGCCCGCACCCAGAATAATAGGCAAACTGTGCAGAATTTGGTTTTGTTATGGTGTTTGTGATTCAATATTAATGATGCTTTTATTCTGAAAGATAATTTGTTGACATCAAGACACGTTGCAAAATGCTGCCTGTAAACGCAGTTACACGGCTGTCTATAGAGGTAAAAATATAACTGTAGGCATGAAATAATGCCGCCTCTAAGCAAAGAGTTTAAGACATCGTGGCCTTGACGGCCTTTCGTAATATAACTCCACGTAAAGCAGCATTTTGCAGTGTGGTAACTAGTAATGGTAGTTTGTAAATCCTTTCATATCTTCCCACAATGAAGATAATTGACTGAGAACTGTGTGTCTGGTCAGACTGCACTGTGATGTGCTTAGTGAAGCTGCAGTTGTATTTTAGTGCATATAACCTGCTTTGGCAATGTAGTATTGCCACTGCTTTGCTATATTATCACTAATTTTTATCTTTTACTTAGTCTCGACCACAACTTGTAATTGACTGACAGCCACAAACATCCTATTAATCTTATTATTCTGAATTAAAAATTGGGTTATTAAATAAGAATAGCCTGTTCAAGCCCCCCTCCCTCCAGGCCAAGAATGTTTTTTTCTTTATGGCCCAATTCAAAATAATGTCATCTGCAGAAATACGGAGCACTTGTAATTTATCTGTATTTTAGATGGTAGATGAGGTGCTGGGTGACGTCGTGGCTGGACGACTTGCAGTGTAGCTTGTTATCTGTGCATTCTGGGCAGGGTGCTGACTTCTGATTACTTTTGGCATTTGGTTCGATGTTACGTCATTTCCAGGTGTGTCGGTGCCCAGTATGAAGCTAATCGCCGCATTATAGGTATGAAAAGAAGACAGAATAGCAAAAATATTACGGCAGAATTAATTCAACGAAGTATCAAAAATATTATTCAAGAAAATGAATCACCTCTTGAGACTATAGGCGCCTGTATTTGCACAAACGAGCCTCGTCAAAAAGAAATGCATTACTGTCGTGTTTAAATGAAATAGTAGTAAGTGTCACATTTGCGATATTTTACAGGAGGATGTTTATCTTAACTTTGACTGTAAAATATCATAATAAACAAGAAATATGAGTTTTTAGTCTGCTTAAACAAGACAACCGATGTTACAGCGAGCGGACGCTGCTGCCGCGCAGGAGAAGTGAAGCGACATTGCCTTTAAAATGAGAGATTACATTCCGTGGCAGGGGGACAGTTTACAGCACGACACCGGCATTAGGCAGCAGGATGGGTGGGTTAGGTGATCTCCCAGACTGAAAGGGATTCTGGGGACTCGGGGGACAGTGTCGCCCTGAGGGACTGAGGGCCACGTCAGAGGGGGCCTGATGTAGAGGGGCCCAGACAAGGGATGGCTGATGTAGAGGAGCCAGGTGTGGAGGTTCCACATATTGAGGAACCCTGGTGATCACACTACAGGGGGCCAATTGTTGGTGGGCCAAGAGGAAGTGGCTTGGGAGTAGAAAGCATAGATGTCTTGGAGGTGGGTAGACTACAGAGATTTATGCACCCCGGAATTCCCTCAAGTGCCTCTCAGATCTAGGATAGCCCATACTCTGTCCTCCCCAGGAGTGAGAGGAGGTAAACTGGTGCTCCCCCAGCCCTCCTCTCCTGCTCCCTCCAGAGAGCTGCAGCCCTCCTTTTGGTGATGCTGACATCGTCCCTGCACTTTCCCGTCACACCCTCTGCCATGCGGCAGCAGCCATGCCCCACAGAATGTATCTTTTTCTTTGATCTCTTGCTATTTTCCTGACATATTTTTGTGTTTTGCTAACATGCATCATGGTACAGGAAACGTACCCCAGAGCAGGACTGTAGACTAAACCATTTTCAGGAAGGGTAGGTGTGCTTGGGGTGAAAAAAAACTTTAAATTAATTGATGAGATATATTAATTTTATCTGTATTATTTTGAATAAATACAGCCCCCCCCCCATATTTATGACTGACCCACAAACCCACACACTGTCCATGGATGAGAACAGTGCAGACCCTGCACAGTCAAGGTTGGCAACTCCTTCCAATTTTATAGCCCAAACCACAAGTAAAAGATACCCAAAATCAGACCCTTCATAAACTTTCCTATCTCCAAAAATTCTCCATAATGCTGCTTAAAATTAAGCAATGCACGCACAAGTTAAAGCTCTTTTCTTTGTAATGAATGAGGAAAGAAATAGTTTTGGATAAAGAAGTGAATTAGTCTTACTTTATTTTTTCATGTGAGCATCCTCCTGCAGCATTTAAATATGGAAAAGTGGCTGATGGATGGACCTGTATTAAATTCGGGTGGGCCTGAGTGAAGCTCATTACCCTACATTTTCTTAAATTGGCTTATATATTTACAACATGGTGACTGCAACAATAATACACCCACGACCGTGGTGTTCTACCTAGAGCACCACTAGAGGGAGCTCACACATTCTGTCGTACTTGCCACAGTAACAACAGTGATGTATAGGAACAGAGTTAGAAGCCGGTAATTTATATATAAAAAATGTCATTTCATTAATCTGTCAATTAAGCTGTCAATCCCACCCAGGCCTATCCTCAGCTCCGCCTCTGCATCAGTCCATCTCTTTGCAGTCCAAATTGTACATCTACCAAACTTGGCAACAAATTGAGAACCGTTCTGTTTCGGTGGTTGTATTTAAGGAATGTCACATTAGTAAACATCTGGACATCTGAAATGGGCAGAGACAATATCGGCAGTACAGGCAGTCCAATGTCTTTGAAACTCCTTTTTCCTTCAGCACCCTCTTACTGCAAAACCTCAATCCAAAGTTCTCCATGTTGTTCATCTCTGTGAAACTGCAACAGGAGAGCTCTCTCCACTGGTGTTCTAATTCACCAAGGGAACAGGAAAGGCCCTCTTTTGGTAGACTGCCTACTGCAGGCTCTCTTTCCCGGGGATGAATCATCTCCAGCTTACTCAAGTGACTCTGGAAGTCGCATTAGATACTGTGTCCGGAAGCAGTCCATGCTGCGCTTAGGAATGATGTCTCTTCTAGTGTAGAACTGACTGTGGAATTTACTGTAAATTCCTAGCAAAAAAAAAAGCTGCCAGAAAAGTATTGCAAAATTGCTGTTAATCACTGTAAAACCCCCAGCTCCATGGGTGTCCCTACAGGTGGCTGCCCTTTGCTACCAGGTTTGCTGTTACCTTTGTCTGTGCCCGTGTGTCAAGTAGAGCAAGATGGGGTAGGTGAAAAGAGAATTTCCCCAAGGGGAGTAACAAAGCATCTTCATTTCATTTAGAAAATAATTACAAAATGTCTTTTACAGGTTTTGTCCTATGTAAATTACAGCAACTATCTTTTTAAACAGAAAAATAAAAATTAACTGTAATCTGGTTTAAAATATTATCTTGCATTTTACTCAAATTACAGAAGTTACCTTTTCAACTGGAATTGGCAATAAATACTATTAATACTTCACAATACTGTATGTTGTTGTATAATTCTTTACAAGTTCATTTTTATTTTTTACATTAGCAACTATGCAATCTATGCATATTGTTAAGTGGTTTAAATGAGAATAAAATGACAGCCTGAGACAGAGACCCACACAGAACAAACTCACATTAACAGGAATGATGACATTAACATGAAAATGAGTTGCAACAAAGTCAAGTGTTTTTAAAACTGACCATATTCTAGATTAAAGGCTCAATCTGAAATCAGGACCTGAGACAGAAATCTATTAAGAACAACATGACATTAATGTTAGAATAATGTTATGATATTTTTTGCTGGTCTGTGTTAATGTAATACAACAACTCTGTTCTAATAGCTCCCTGTTACTTTAATGCTGCATGTGTGTGCAATTTATAACAAGTTAGGCAAGCTACAGATTCAACCATTAAACTGCATTTTCATTCCACATTTTTTGACAGTTCGATCCAAAAACATATTCCACCAAATCAGCCGTAACAAATTCCAATAACTTCAACCTTCAAATGTATTAAAGTTGATCTTTTTCAGTGTGTTCCTAAATCTTACGGTATAAGCAAAAGGTATAAATAAAAGATTAAGAACAATTTCCATTTGAATAGTGGAGAAGAGTCCTCATCTTTTGTACATGTCTCATGCTCAGTGTCCATCAATCGCCTGAGGAGAGAGGAGACGTGAGGATTGACTGAGTTGTTCTTCTCAGGCATCATCCCACTTCTTTGGTTTACAGTCTTCATGCTGCTGCTTGGATTGATTCCAATGAAACAGTTGAAACCGCAAAATCACATGAATAAAACTTACGCTGACCCTCACTGAAGCGGCCTGGTATCTGTGTCATACCTCACTTTACAACACACAGGACTTTTTTTTAACAATTTAAAGGCACAAGTTATTTTACGTCATGGCCAACCCACGTTTGCTAGTTTAATGGCAGAAAAATAGTCAAAGCCAGGC
The DNA here is from genome assembly GCF_023856365.1 of Brienomyrus brachyistius. NCBI lineage: Eukaryota > Metazoa > Chordata > Actinopteri > Osteoglossiformes > Mormyridae > Brienomyrus > Brienomyrus brachyistius. The sequence goes on along the minus strand of NW_026042335.1, from coordinate 429,335 downwards.
GCCTGGTCCACAGGGGTTGTACTCAGTCACTGGTGTATTTAGGGTGTAAACATGCTATAAACTCATTTTTTCAAACAATTTCTTTAAGAGCTACATGCGCTTGCACCTTGGTGGATTGCTATTATAATGGTGGATTTGCCAGGCAGAAGAAAAGAATAGAGGTCTGCATTCCCGTGGAACCGATGGCAATAAAGTGCGATGCAAGACAAAGTTTCATTTTTGAATGTGGGAGCACAGGGGGACAAGTGATATGTTTGCAGGAAAAAAGAATTAAAACAAATGTATTTTTTTGTTATCAAACAATTATTTATTTGCATGAGTGAATAGAAAATTACATTAACTCCCTATAACGCCACATGTATCATATTTAAGACCTCTACGTCAGTAATACGATTATCCCTTTCCTCAAAAACCCGTTGTATATAATGATATACCTGTATTCTGGCCTCTGGTGGATGACCTATGTAGTTCAGATGGAAAACGTCTTTTTTTTTTTTTCAAGAATCACTGACGGCTGCAAACACGTTGTAGCCGGCAGGATTTTCATGGGATAAGAAGTCCTATTTTGGGACCAGTTACAGTAAGCGCAATGTAGCGAAAATTAATTATATTTCAAAATGAGTCTTTATTAGTGTGAACTAACTAATAATAACTTAATATATCATTAAATATTTTATAGAAAAACGTGCTGAAAATGTGTGTATCAAATATGATACTACGGGTATGAAAATGTGTTATATTTGTCAGTGCATCAGGTGTTGTTTTAGTCAATTTCTTGATTAAATTTTATACCATAATACAAACAACAATTAATATGTAACCGGTACGAGTAACGACCATATAGCTGAAAAGGGGACCTTTATTTTGATACCCCGAGGGGACTTTTATGCTGATATGGGGGCGCGGTATTCCATCAGATTTATACCCGCATAATCTCGCGATTCGAATCGAAGTACTGTTTGGTCTTGGAGGTTTCTTGGGAAGAGGGAGTGCGGCAAGTAGCCTAGTCTTCCTCTGGATAAGGCGGACCACTCTTCGTGAAGTTTTGGGGCATTGATGGTGAGGGACGAACGCATTTGCCCAAAGGCACAAGGGGGTGAAGTCGTGTATCCAGAACAAGATTGTTTGCAAAGACAAGGTATGGGTTTTATCTTTTTCCTAACATAGTTAATTGCTATTGAGTCGGACATAGTTTTAATTATTGACTGACGCGATGGTAATATATAAAAGAGCTGATCGGCTGGTGTGAGTGCGGGTTCTCTGGAGGTAGATAAACGCTTTTGCTGTGTGGGGTACATGTTGGTTTTATGTTTATTATGAGGAATGGAGTGTGGGTTTTATAATTTCTGTTTTGGCATTTGCAGGAAACCGCAACCTTTGGGGAAAGTTGTAGCCACTGTTTCTCTTCCCCTCTTTTAGGGCGCAACGTATATACTGCCTTTGTAAAATTATCTGCGAACGATACACATGTATAACTCCGCTGAGACCGTGGACTTTCTCGGGTGACTCTGTCCGTACCCTCTAGCAGGCTGTCCCTGGGCTTATTAGTTGGAGCCTGGGACCAGTGCTCTGACGACCCCAGTGTGCGTATTGGAGTGGATTTGCTGTGCGCTGTCGGTATTGGTTTTTATTTTGTTTTGTAGTGAGGACTATTTTGTTGTTTTGAGTATATGGTATTTTGATTTGTTTAAACCAGGGGTGCTAATCGAGCAATAGGGTCCCAGCCTGCTGTGAGGATATCTCTGGCTGCCCAGTGGCGCGGGCCGGGGTTTTAAACTACCTACTGGGGGATATACTTCACCAGTGGAAACATCAACCAGGTCACCGGGAGTTATTGAACCCTCCACTTTTTGTTGTGATTGTTAATAAAACCAATAAATACTTTTATGATCCAGCCTTAATCTCTCCTGTGTGCTCGCTTTGGATACCGCTTGATTAGGGGGGTACTCGCTCAAGGTCACAAATATAATACTCAATTTTAGCTTGATTATTTCTTCCAGTATTCGTTTTGAGAATTTGACGTTTATGCTGTTTTGTCTTGTTTGTCTGTTTTGTCCATGCGGGGCGACGGAACACCAGCGACGTCCATTGTGTCCGTGTGATTCACTTTTACTCTGACACCATATTTTGTCTTGTTTATAAAGAATTACGGCAGGATAGCTGTGCAGAATCTTTATTGAATGACACGGAGTATATGTCGTACTCCGTACAGGCAGGTAGAACTACTCCGACTGACTCTCAGCGAGTATGCATAAACAGATCACGTGTGCATTAACCAATCAACATAAAGCTTCTATTTAACACGTACACATCATTTAAATAATCAATTCTGTGTCTACCAAATTATGCAATATATTCTGCACGAATATTACACACTCTATGCAGGATTTTGTATTGTATTAACTGTAAACTGGAATTTCTAATCAGGTTTTTAAACATATCTTAGACCAGAAATTGTGGTCCCAGCTGACTGATAGATCTTCCTCCCATGTGGCAATGAGTTATCCATTTTAGAAAGTGTCCTGTATATTTTAGACAGTAATTTGGGGGGTTTCAGATTAAGGAATTCTGCCACACTTTGCGGAATTTGTAATTTGATTTGATTAGGCCCTAATGTGTTTTTTTTTTTTTTTTTTCACTATAGATTTAACTTGTTGATATTCTAAAAATCTATTCTTGCTAATCCCATATTGTTTAATATGTCAAAGGGAATAAGGTCTTTTCCTTGGAATATATGTTCCAAGTATTTAATACCTTTACAACTCCAATCTGGAAAGTTTATCAATTATTGTTTATTAGTACGTCAGGGTTGTTCCAAATTGGAGTACGCTTGCATGGGGTTAATGAAGACTCAGTCATTTTTAGAAACTCCCACTACGCTGTCAGAAAAGAGTTGATACTGATGCTTTTGAAGCATTCCTGTCGTTTTGATGTTTGAGCTAATGAATGGTAGATCCGAAATCTCTATCTTATTGCATAATGCCTGTTTTACGTCTGGCCAAGGCTCATCTAAGAGGGTATGTTTTAACCACCCTGAGATGTTTTGGAGCCTGTTGGCTAAGAAATAGTGGTGAAAGTTAGGCCGATCTAGTCCTCCTTTGTCCTTAGTCCTTTGCAGTGTTTCTAAGCTAATGCGTGGGGGTTTATCTTTCCAGAGGAATTGAGATGGCGGAGTCCAGACATCTAAACCAGTCAGGTGATGTTTTGCTCGGGATCATTGCAAATAAATAAGTTCTTGGCAAAACCATCATTTTTATTGAGGCATCCCTTCCCATAAGTGATATGGGTAGGGACTTCCACCTAACCAGATCATCCGCTACTTTCTTTAAAAGTGGGAAATGGTCTAGTTTAGTTGAATCTGCCAGCCTAGGTGTAACATTAATTCCTAAATATTTAATATCTCCAGACTGCAGTGGAGTGGGAGAATTATTCTGGAAGGAGCAATTAATTGGAAGAACTGTAGATTTTAAACAGTTTATCGAATAACCTGAGACTCTTGAGAAAGAGTTTATTAATGTAATCACCTCAGAAAGAGTGGTTTGTGAATGCTGGAGAAAAAGTAACACATCATCCGCATAAAGACTTACCTTATGTTCTACATTCCTGCATTTAATGCCTTTAATCACTGTAGCCTGTCTAATTGCTGCTGCTAGTGGTTCAATAAAATCGCAAACAGTGAGGGGGATAGAGGACATCCGTGGCTGGTGCCCCTCTTGAGACAGAAACTGGAGGATGTTTAGTCATTCGTCCTGACACATGCTGTTGGTGAACTATATAATATTTTTAATCAGTTTATGAAAGAGTTTCTGAAACCAAATTTGCATAAAGCTGCAAATAAAAAATTCCAGTTACTGTAACTCTATCGAATGCTTTTTCTGCATTTAGAGACAATATTGTAATTTGAAGGTTTTTATTGCATGAATAGTCTATGTCTAGATTAAGTAATCTACATGTATTTGAGTGCCTCCCTTATGAAACCAGTTTGGTCAGGATGAATTATGAGAGGGGTTAACTTCTCTATTCTTTTTGAGAGAGCTTTGCAGATTATTTTAAGGTCAACGTTTATAAGGGATATTGGACGATAGCTGATAGGCAATGTAGGATCTTTGCCTGGTTTTAGCAAGAGACTAATGTTGGCAGAATTCATATTTGGTGGTAGCCGACCATTTTCCCTGGTTTCTTGCAACATTCTGTGGAATGTTGGTGCCAGAATTGTCCAGAATTCTTTATAGAATTCTGCTGGAAATCCATCTGGACCTGGATCCGTTTTATTGGGCATACCGTTCAGGGCTTCCTGGAGTTCACCTAGTGTCAGCGGAGAATCCAGTGCCATCGCTTGATTGTCTGATAATTTCAGAAGGGTTATACTATCAAGAAACTGATCAATTTCGTCTTTAGATGCGTTTATCTGTGGTGAATATAAAGATTTGTAAAAGTCCCTGAAAGTGGTGTTTTTTCTGACAGGGTCATATACTGTATCCCCATTTCAGTCTTTAACAGCACATATAGTTGTTTTTTCCATATTTATTTTTAACTGATTAGCTAAAAATGGGGGCGGCATGGTGGTGCAGTGGTTAGCACTGTTGCCTCACACCTCTGGGACCCGGGTTCGAATCTCCGCCTGGGTCACATGTGTGTGGAGTTTGCATGTTCTCCCCATGTCGTCGTGGGGTTTCCTCCGGGTACTCCGGTTTCCCCCCACAGTCCAAAAACATGCTGAGGCTAATTGGACTTGCTAAATTGCCCGTAGGAATGCATGTAAGAGTGAATGGTGTGTGAGTGTGCCCTGCGATGGGCTGGCCCCCCATCCTGGGTTGTTCCCAGCCTCGTGCCCATTGCTTCCGGGATAGGCTCCGGACCCCCCACAACCCAGTAGGATAAGCGCTTTGAAAAATGGATGGATGGATAGATAGATGGATGGATGTTTTAGAATTGCTACCCCTCTTTATTATGATAATAAAATAATAATAATTGATACTTAATTTCCCTACAGGGGATTGATAATCTTTACGCCTCTTCAACTTGCTCTTTGTGGAGTAAGTTGACCGCGAAGGGCTGCCACCCGTAGTGGCGCCCAGGGACCTTAGCCCACTGAGCCACACGCTGCCCCCTAGTGCCCACTTTGCCTAGAGTTATAGCAGGCTGAGAACACATTGGGAAACTCAGGTGTTTTAAGTTCATCCTTTGGCAGGTCTAGGAGTCTCTTGTAATAAAACAACGTCTGCCTGTAGTTTTTTAAGCTGGCTACCAGGGAGTGGTACTGGGGTCGCCGTACAGCGGCCCATCCACGTAGAGCTGGTCTACGGCGATGAGAGCTTGGGAACCCTTTGAAATAGTTGCGTCGGATTGGGAGCAGAACTTTGCGTCGCTCCAGGATCTCTTTGGGGAACTGGTCGTTTACGCCAAAGTCTGTTCCTTTCAGCTCCCAGCCGCGGCTATTCACCTGCTCCTTCTGCTTAAAATATCCAAATTTAGCCACAATAGGACACGGTCTCAGTGCACCAGGCCTCTTGGCTTCCAGCCGATGGACTCTCTCAAAGCAAATGTTTTTCAGTGTCCTCTGAAAGCTTCTGGTTCTTGATAAAGGCTTTGACAGTAACTTCTGCGTCCTCTTCGGCAGATTCCGGGATGCCTGAAAACACCAGGTTATTTCTCATGCTACAGGCCTGTAGATCGATGAGTCTCTTATTTTTTTATTTTCTTCATTTAGATGGGTCACATTTTCAGTTAGAGACTTAACCGAGTCCCGTAGTGAGGTGTTTTCAGCACGAGTGTTTCCACCTGCTGCTGGTTGAATTCCAAAGATTCCCTCAGGGATTTGAATTCCTGATGTAGAATTTCGACGAGAGCCAACCTCTCGTCGAAGCTGGACAATCGTTTGTCGATTGAATCCAGGATGTCGGCAAAGTCTTTACCAGTCGGCGATGCTGTGCCAGGGGAGTCTGCCGGACAACTTCTTTTGGAGGACGGCGTCTCGCTTTTGGCTGGAGAAGATGCATCTGCATTCTTCTTCATGACTATAATGTTGAAGTACCAGTCGATATATTCCACAAGAGATTCCAAATTCCCCTCGCTGTTCATTCAGATTTTCCGCCAAGTCTCCGGCGTCTGACGTCACCTACAGCATTTCCGCCTCTGACGTGCCCTCCAACGTACTCATACTTGTACTTGCAAGATTTCAATTCTGCATTACAGTAGCGTACATTGTCCTGGAGCATATGGGTGTGAGGCAAGGAACAACCCAGCATGGGCCACCAGCATATCGCAGGGCACAGATACCAGTCACACCTACAGGCAATTTGGTAACTCCAATTAGCCTCAGTATGTTTTTGGACTGGGGGGGGGACCAGAGAACCTGGCGGAAACCCCACAACAACACAGGAAGAACATGCAAACTTTACACACATGGTGTTATGGCCGTGACTCAAACCCAGCTCCCAGAAGTGTAAGGCAATAGTGCTAACCATTGCACCACCATGCTGGACCATAAGTGGAAATCCAACAAGTGAAACTGATTTATTAGGGTCTCTAGCTAACAGACACCCAGAAAAATTAAAATGTAAATCACTGCAGTGCCGTGCAAACCTGTGTGAACAGCCAATCAGATCAGCCTGCTCTGTAGCATGTACCTCCCTGTTTCTGGTCCCTTGGTCAGTTTCTCACTGGCTGATTCAAAAGAAGCGGAACCACTATTATGTTCAAACCCTTTGCTCTTCTCATTTTCATTAGTAAGCTCCTGATCACCGTAACCAGTCAGCATTTACACTTTTCCCACACCCCATTCTCACAATAAAGTCCCCCGTCCTTGTCTGTAGAAGCACCCCTCTTGTTGGCTGTTCTCTCTGCCTGGGCCCCCTCTCCTGCTGCCTCACCTTTGGGTTGAAGTGGCTCCCCATTGCCTCTGTAAAGCTCTTTGTGTATCTTAGAAAAGGGTTGTATGCATGTAACATTCATTCATTTATTCAAGGTCCCAGCCAGAAGAGTGCAGTCCCACACTGTCCCCCACAGCCTGAATCAGCTGCATGTTATAGGATTAAGACACTTCCTGCATTAGGCCATTTACCCTCAGTGTATTTCCACATACCCTGACAGGATGGATGACAATACTGTGGCCCTAATTTTCAATACACAGTTTTCACAGGAGTCTCACCCTCATCCACATTCTCTGCATTCCTTATCTCATGCTTCTTTGCCACCCGCATCTCCTCTGCCTGCTTTGTCTCATTTTCCCACAATTTAAACGCCTTCCAATTTGTCTCCGTTTTAGTTCTACCACATTAATACCTGAGCAACCAGTCTGATCCCGTTCCTCTAATTTCAAACGCATCTGGCTTATCTGATTGGGACTGAAGCTGCTGTTTCTAGGAAAACCACATTCGTCCCACTGGGGCAGGTCTGAAGCCGCGTCCTTCCCATATTTCTCCCATGATTGTTGTAGAGAATTTCAGCTGGAGATCTTTCCCAGAAGCAAGTCATTTCACTTTAGCACCTGTTACTAGTAAATGTCAAGTCAAGTAGGTCTTTAATGTTATTTTTAACTTTACACAGTTGAGTATAGTACAGTTACAAAAGAAACTGTTTGCCTCGGACCAAGGTGCTACTTAAAGTAACACAAGACTAACACATAACAACCTAGCAACATACTGTATAGTGCACAATGAGCATAAACTGTGCAAACATTGCAGGACAGTGCAAAAAGAGAGGACAACTGACACCAACGAGCACAAACAGCACAGCAAACCCAATACTGATAAGGTGCAGTTTGGTTGTGCAATGAGGTAGCAATAAAAATAAAGTAACTGTAAACATGGCTACAATAAGATAAAAAATAGTAGTTAAATAATAAAGTGTGTTAATGAGTGTATGTGTGTGTGGTATCAGATTAGTCCCTGAGAGTTCAGTAGTCTGACGGCATGGGGGATAAAGCTGTTTGAGTCTGGCTGTGAAGGCTCGGATGCTCCGGTACCTATTTCCAGAAGGCAGGAGGGTGAAACGATGATGTGAGGGGTGGGTGGGGTCATCCACAATGGTGGTGGCTTTGCGGATGCAGTGTGTGGTGTGAATATCCGTGATGGAGGGGAGAGATACTCCAGTGATCTTCTCAACTGTCATCACTATCTTTTGTAGGGACTTGCGATCTGAGGCGACACAGTTCCCAAAGCAGACCGTGATGCAGCTGCTCAGGGTGCTTTTAACAGTTCCCTGATAGAATGTGAGGATGGGAGATGGGCTTTTCTGAGCTTCTGTAGAAAGTAGAGGTGCTGCTGTGCTTTACATACTATGGAGCTGATGTTGAAGGACCTGGTGAGATTCTCCGCCACAGTGCACACAGTGAGTACATTGCGCCTGCCTGTCCATGTTACATCACAGGAATGACCTGAGCAAGCTTAGGCATCTTGGGTGTGAACTGGATCATTAGCACCTAATAGCTGTGCTTTTATTATAGATGCTCTACATTTTATTTATATAAATATTTCTCCTCTTTCCATATTTAGCAGTGAGGTCTTCTGCAATGCCACTCGTTTTGTGTCACACTGTTGGGTGTCAGCAGGAGCCAGCTGACTTTCTATTTAGTTCTCTCACCTCGTCTCTGTGACCTCCCATCATCAGCAAGGAAAGGGAGCTATTCATGCTGTCAGCTGAGCTATAGTCTACTTCTTATGTTCCTCTTCTCTTCAGGTAATGAGCAGCTCCCTTTTTGAAGCTTGAGACTTGGTTAGTCTGTTGTTTGACTAAAGTGTTGTTAACTTCCTCAGAACTGGCCAGGGATGCTGAACTTCCTGTGTAAGGTAGCAAGGGGTCTGGAGCCTATGCTGGATGATATGGGCACAAAGCAGGGAATAACGCAGGACCAGGTGCCAACCTGTTACAGGGCACACACACCACTCAGACATGGGCAATTTGGCAACTCCAATTAATCTTGCCATATTTTTGGACTGTTGGGGGAAACAGGAGAAACCCCATGACACCTGGAGAACATGCAAGATCCACAGACGTGACTTGAACCCTCCTCCCAGATGTGTCAGGCAACAGGCCTAACGACGTGCAGCTCCTACGTACAAACAGTGAAATTAAATGATGTTGCTGATGTAGTTATGAAGACTGTAAAAATTTACAATGGCAAAAGTAATCAATCAGATATTCAGATTCCTTCCTGAATGTTTTTATGCATAAAAAGGAGAAACAAGAGGAATATCTCATCACAACCTTTATTTTGAACAGCTTTATTACAGGACATCATGTGGTTCACCTAAAACAGCTGTACTAAGGTCATTCCCTTTGGGAGATCGTCTGACACTAAGCTTGCCCTTTCTTCACAGTGACTAGAGTACTTACTGCTTCCATTATTTACCGAAACAGCTGCATGTGGGGCTCTGCTAACCGAATTTAAAAAACATAAAGATACACTGAGTTTATACAGATTACTAACTTTTGGGCATCACAATAAAAAAATCTCCTAAATATTTTAGGCAAGTTACTTATCTGTTTATTGAATGGTGGGCGAAAATAATGTATGTATAGTGTCCACATGCCGGCACCCATTATATAAAACCCTGCAATGACGTAGAGTTTGTTGTTCTTAAAATAATCCATCCATCCATTTTCCAAACAGTTTATCCTACTGGGTCGCGGGGGGTCCGGAGCCTATCCCTGAATCAATGGGCACGAGGCAGGGAACAACCCAGGATGGGGGGCCAGCCCATCACAGGGCACACTCACACACCATTCACTCACACATGCATACCTACAGGCAATTTAGCAAGTCCAATTAGCCTCAGCATGTTTTTGGACTGTGGGTGGAAACCGGAGTACCCGGAGGAAACCCCACGATGACATGGGGAGAACATGCAAACTTCACACACATGTGACCCAGGCGGAGACTCGAACCCGGGCAACAGTGTGAGGCAACAGTGCTAACCACTGCACCGCCATGGCACCCCCAATAGGCACTATATGTGATTACTAATTACTGTTACCTAATTTCCTGTCTGGACTTTTCCCCCCTCATTGTTAAAAGTCATTATATGTCTGGGTGCCAGTCAGTGGAAGCACACAGACACGTTGGCCAGCTGTCATATTCATTCAGCATCAGCCCATCAAGTAGAGAATTCAGCACCACGGACAGTGACCTGTGTTACTATGACATCAGGTCCCTTCATTGGCTCTAAATATTTTTCTAGAAATAACTAAATGGTTCTTTTGTAGAAATCTCCAGCCAGAGACTAGGTTCCTATATGAAGAGAACATTTTATTTTTATTCAGACAAAGAAACTAGCTCTGCATGTGATCTCCCCTTTACTCCTTAAGCAGGGCACACGCACATCAACAAGTACCAATGCAGAAAATACAGAGGAACAATTTCACAGCTTCAGAAGAAGTCAGATTTCTGTGTAATTCAGAGATTGTTTAAGAATTCTGCTAGAACATTTTCTGCACTAATTTCAAGATAAATGGTACCTGGGTCTATTAAAACAAGGTGATGCTACCTGACCCTCCAACCAGGACTGGGGAGGAAATGGAGGAATACTAGTCAAAGGAAGGAAGAAAAGGCCACCCTATCTCATGGTCACAGATACAAACGTCAGGGAGTGTTATGAAGAAGACACCACAGACATTGGTTTTACGCAGTGAATTACACCAGCGAGAGTTTTTACATTCTAGCTGTGTTACGTAACATTTCTCAGCCTTCAGTTTTTTCCACACAATGCAGGACATGCAGGGGTACCAAAGAAAACAGCGAAACTGCAGTGTAGCCAATTATTTGTTTCAGTAGTTTTAAGAAAACTAGAACATAAATTGTTTGTTTTACTTAGGTAAAAGTCCAGTTGAAACAGACTATATTTTTAAAAAGTTAGATTGGCTTTAAGTGATGAAACATGTTGCTTGTGTTAATATTGCTTAATGAAGTGTAGGTGACATAGAAGCATGCAGTTTGATGTTTGGGGGTTGTAGTTTTTAATGGGACAATTTGAATATGGAGTACTGGTGTTGTACTTTTAAGGGTACAGCACACAAAAACTAATACAGAGTATTAAAAGTGCCTCTTTTTAAAGGAACTGAGTTATCTTACTGTATTTTACATCACATACACTCTCGGTCCGTTGGGGAGTCCATCCCACTGTAGTTGGACAATGCTGCCATCAGTCGCTTGGTGTAGCACTCGCAGGATTTACCAGGCTCCTGTTTAAACTGATGCATCATGATCCAGTCCATGCGCAGGGGGACCAGTCTCTGAAGGGCTGTCGCATGGTGAGACCTGTTCTGCCTGGGGTCCAGCAGGTCACTGGCAATGTCCTTCAACTCCTGTATGTACAGTGTCAGATGAGCAAACCTTATCTCCCCCTTGAGGATTTGGACAAACCAACATAGGCGCAAGAATTTCTGCTACCTCGTCCTGCTGCCTGAGTCTTTGACCGCGGCACTTCATCACCGAGAAGGAGGTAGAGTCGGGTGCTGAATGGTTATGATCCTCGTCTGCAGGGGGGAGAGGGGAAGGGGCAGGGGAACCACTTGCTACTCCTCCCTCGGCGGCATAAGGAGGAGGCTACTGTTTGGGCAGCAATGCTTGGGCAGGAACCACACAGTTTATTTCTGGGTATCTAATTAGCGGACACCATTAGGTCCCTTCAGGGGCTCCACAGACAAACTCATTGACAAAATAGAATTGTCACAGAAAAATTCTTTGTCACATGCTCAGTCGACATGGACTGTGTGCTGTTTACATATTTTTGGCACAAGCGGACCTCCATCATTTTAAAGAGGGTAAACTCTGATCAGGAAATTTACGATGTCAGAATAAACTGATTTTTTAACAGAAGTAACTGACATGCCCTAATAAGGAAATGCATACTATATATACATAGAGTATTGTAACACTTGAAAAGAGAGGTACTGCCTGCCTTAGTGATTTTTACTATTGTCTAAGTGTATTCCCACCTGTAGGAGACAGCAATGGTTGTTATTAAAGGTGCTGAGATTACGCGGCTCTGGGCTGAAGGTGCGAAGTGAAACAGTCATTGACCGTATTTGCCGTGTGTGATGGTGTCTGCATATCGGCCCATTTGCGCCAAACAAACAAGTTCAAAGTACTCTGTGTTAAAATATCATATGAATAAATCCACTCAAGAACTAAACTCAATATCGTATCCTCATCATTCAACGCGTCCGACTTTTGCACCTCTTACCACAAGGCAGTGGATTACATGGGGAAATTACGACCAAGGAAAATTTAACCTGTTTTCTGACTACATTGTCGTTATTCTGAATATTACAGACTATGAACAAAAACGGACAATGTAAGAAAATAAAAAAATGTGTATGACAGAAAGCTATAGAGTATTTTTGCAACGGTGAGCACTAGCTGGTTTATGTACTAGCTCACATTAAAGAAACAGCATAAATGCTACTCATACACAGTTGGGGGGCAGGGGTCAGTCCTTGTGCCTGTAATGAGAAGGTCACCAGTTGAAACTAACCCAGCCTCAGCATGTCTGTGGGTCCTTGAGCAAGGCCCTTAACCCCCAGCTCCCTGGGCGCCCCAACAGGCAGCTGCACTTTGCGGACAACTTACTCCACAAAGAGTAAGCTGAGGGAGACATAAAACACACAATTTCCCCACAGGGATTAATATAGTCCATCCATCCATCATCTCCCGTTTGATCCCAGGTCAGGTCGCAGGGGCAGCAGGCTCAGCAGGGAGGCCCAGACATCCCTCTCCCCAGCCACTTCATCCAGCTCCTCCGGGGGAATCCCAAGGCATTCCCAGGCCAGCCGAGAAACATAGTCCCTCCATCGTGTCCTGGGTCATCCCCAGGGTCTCCTCCCAGTGGAACATGCCCAGAACACTTTATTAACCACTGCATCACCGTGCGATTAATAAAGTATTGATTATTATTATTATTAGAAGTTGTAGACAGTGAATTCCAGATGAATGCTGTTAATTGGGACATTGTTGAATCTAAAGTGGACATATTATTAGTGGAACACCTCAACATAAATGATCTAGAAGCAGGCAGTGTGAAGGTGTCCACATGAAATGGGAATGTGGTGAAGGTGCCCCTGCAAACAACTTATGGGAAACAGAAGAAAGGAAAGAACCAGCAAAATTAGACCCCACTGCCAACCACAAGAGCCGGTGGCTGAAGCTGAACATCCTTCTCAGCCTCTTATTTGAATTTGTCAAATTGTTTTTAATCATTGTGGGATTAACCCCATTGAACCCTTCACATACATACTTACAGCATCTCTAAAATACTTAAAATTGTAAACATGTTTCTTCTCTACAGCCATTTATTTCTTACCTACTATGCAATGTAAGGGGAATCTACTAATAATAACGAATGCTAATAATAATGCTAATAATAATGAGTAATAATGTAACTGTGTTTTCCTTATCTTGGAAGTCCTGGGTTAAGGAGAAGGAGTTTTTGTGTGTGTGTGTGTGTGTGCCTGCCTGTGTACGTGCCTGCATGCGTGTCTGCCTATCTGCGTGCGTGCCTACTGCACCTGCATGCTTGTGTGTGTGTGGGTCTCTGTGCATGTCTGCTTGCGTGCCTGTCTGTGTACGTGCGTAAGTGCCTGCTTGTGTGCTTGTATGCGTGCGTGTCTTTGTGTGTGCATGACTGTATTTGTGCCTGTGTGCTTCCGTGCCTGTGTGCATGCTTGTCAGTGTGCGTGAGTTCATCTCTACCTGTGTCAGTCCGTTCATATGTGCATGCGTGCCTGTGTATGTGGGTGCGTTTCTGTGCCTGCCTGTGCGCGTTGCTGCCTCTGTACATGTGTGTATGCCTGTGTACATACCTTCGTCTGTGCCTGCCTGCCTCTGTTCATGTGTGCCTGTGTCTCTGCTTGCCTGTATGTCTGCCTGCCTGCCTGTGTACACCATTCACACCTATGGTCAGAGTGGTAACTCCAATTAACCTCAGTATGTTCCCAGAGGCAGGTGGCACGGTGATGCAGTGGTTAGCACTGTCACATCACACCTCTGGGACCTGGGTTTGAGGTCCATGTGTGGAGTTTGCTTGTTCTCCCCATGTCATCGTGGGGTTTCCTCCCCCAAGTCCAAAAACATACTGACGCTAACTCATACTACCAAATTACCTGTAGGTGTGAGTGAATGGTGAGTGTGTCCTGTGATGGGTTGGTGCCCCATCCTGGATTGTTCCTGCTTTGTGTCCGGCTCTGGAGCCCCTGGTGTCCTGAACAGGAGAAGCGTTTGCAGAAGATGGATGGTTGGATGGTCCCAGAGGTGTGAAACAACAGTGCTAACCACTGCAGCACTGTGCCATCCCCATGTATGGGATATGTAGAAGAAAACTGTAACAGGTTCTCCAGTGTGCGAAACATGTCAAATCACATGACCCAGCCTGTTCCCAAAGGCGAATCGAGAGAGTCTGAGTTTAAAGGCCTATAAGGCACAGTTTAAGTCTCTGTAGTGTTGTTAAGGAGAAGCAACTCTGAGTATTAATGTATAATTGCTATCAAAAATATGGCCACCAAGGCGTGGAAATGAGCCAGTTTGAAGGCACATGAGAAGGGAAGTGCTCCAGCTCTCATTTCTGCTCCGGGGTGTTAGGGGCAGCTCCTGTTGTCTCAGTACTGTGTGTCCCATCCCCGTTTGGCCATCAGGCATCGCTGCTCATCCTGTCTCTCCTGTCAGTCTTTGTGTTTCCCCCTGTGTTGAGCATGTGGCTACCTGAAAATCCCTTTTGTTGTGTGTTTGAATCCCACCTACTCTGGTTTTCCATTTTGTTCCCTAGTGTTTCATTGTATGAGTTTTTCTAGTTCCTGTGTCTTGTGATTTGTATTTGGTTTTGGTTAAAATTCTTTGTGCCTGTGTTTCTATGTGTCTGTTACTCCTCTAGTGTAGATTCTGTTTCCTTCCTTCTGTCACTCTTAGTTTTTCCCCTCCCAGTTCCCTGAGTTAATCAGTTCCACCTGTTGCCTCTTCTTCTGCCTGCGCTTGTGTGTTTCCCTGGTTGCTCGTTGTCCTGCACCTTCCCCTATTGGTTAATTGTCTGTCTCACTCCTGCTGTCTCGTTACCCAGTTCAGTTTTCCTATTTAAGTTCTCGCCTGAGTTGAGTTCTCTAGTGGTTCCTTGTTTGTTGTAGTTTTGCTGTAAGTCCTGCCTGCTCCATTTTGTACTTAGTCTTTGTTTGTAGATCATTTGGTTTTGTTAGTTATTTTATACACTTTTACTTTTGACCCGTCATGGTCCTTTATTTTTATAGTGTTCCCAGTGTTTTCTGTTTTGTTTAATAAACTCCTTCTGCCCCTTGAGCCGCTAGTGGGTCGTCTGCATTTCTGTTCTGACCTGCACTATGCCTCGCCCGCATGCTAAACCCGCCCGCATGCGTAACACAGGGTTATGAATCCTTGTTAAACACTATTAGTCACTAACAATGCTTTGGACAGGTCTGCATGTTTACTGTATAGGACAGAAAAGTGAAGGAAATCTCTGATCTTAACTATGGATGCATCTGCTGTGCAAACGTTTTAATTTATGAAGTAAAGGGAATGTATTACGCTTTTGCCGGTTGTTATGCTATATCAATGAATAGTTTCCCAATAATAGCAGGAAAATCTATTACTATGTTAGTTTTCTTTACCAAACCTGACCGTTAAATGTGCTAAGTAACAAAAGTATGCAGCATTTAGAGATCAGAGACGTAAATTCAGTAATTAAGCAGCGTGGGGGTATACTGGTGTTAAGTGTAAGTGATGAATTCATGGACACCATGAGCAGACTCTAGAACTGAACACATAAAGCAATTTCAATGAAACAGAAGAAAGTTATCCCAGCATATTAATAATAATCACGATCAGTTATTTAACAGAAAAAAATCTAATCTTTAAGATTCTCAAACTTTAAATGTTTCTTTGAAATTGTATGGGCCCAGTTTCTCAAAACCTTAACGCTACGTCGTTCGTAAGCTCTATGTTAAAAGATAGAACTTACAAAGGACGTAGCATTAAGAGGGCTTCCAGAAACTCACCCATGATCTTTATAAGTAATATTTTGTTTTGTGTTCAAGATGTAATCTATAGTTGACCAACATTATCCAAATTAATAAAAATTAGCTGTGCCTTCGCATATTGCAGAATAGTCAGTGATAAGTGGACATGTGCCATGAACCAGCCCTCTTTCCTTGCTTTCTCCCTCCATTTCTGCCTCTCTTGTTCCTCTGTCCCTTCAAGATGACATCATAGCTGCCCTGTGACCATGATGTCCACCACCTCGCCGTTGTGCTGCTCCGCGTATTGCTCTGTTTTGGGAGGGAGCATCAGGAGCCTGTTAGCACTGTGTTAGTTCATCAGTCGAGTTCACCTAGTTCCCTGTGGGGGGCATAGAGAGATACCTGTCAGTACTGTCTTAAAGGCAGCCGTAATACATTCCCCATTAGTACTGCATAAGGGCCGGATGCGACACATCCCTGTCAGCTGTGAGATAAGAATGGGTACAACACATCCCTGTCAATGCTGCGTTACAGGTAGACATGACACATTTCTGTCAGTGCTGTTTTACAGGTAGACATGACACATCCCTGTCAGTGCTGCATTACAGGTAGACATGACACATTCCTGTCAGTGCTGCATTACAGGTAGACATGACACATTCCTGTCAGTGCTGTATTACAGGTATACATGACACATTCCTGTCAGTGCTGCATTACAGGTAGACATGACACATTCCTGTCAGTGCTGCATTACAGGTAGACATGACACATTCCTGTCAGTGCTGCATTACAGGTAGACATGACACATTCCTGTCAGTGCTGCATTACAGGTAGACATGACACATTCCTGTCAGTGCTGCATTACAGATAGACATGACACATTCCTGTCAGTGCTGCATTACAGGTAGACATGACACATTCCTATCAGTGCTGCGTTACAGGTTGTGAAAAAGGTGAGGGCTGGGCAGGCCCCGCCTCGTTAAGGGATGTAAACACCCCGGCGTGCAGATGAGGAGAAAACAAGGCACAGATGTGGTAGTCTTCTAAAAAGAAGAGGTAACTTTATTTTTTAATGCCTTTCCAGCCTCACATCAAGCTGTTGCCCCCACTATTGGCATTCCCGCAATCATTACAGGCCACATCGCGAAAAAGAACAAGAACTCTCTTACTCTAACCCCCTTTTCTTATATACTGATTCCCAATAGGTTAATTGGGACTGCCTAACTACAGGGGGAAACAGATTTGAGTGTCATATGCTGACAACTTACAACACATACTTTTAACACCAAAACATAACAAAATAGCTGGCCATTAGTGACTACATTCCCCGGATCTTCCAAACAGTACATCAAACATTGCACAACAAAACAATAACATACATAACATCACTCACCCCCCCCTCCTGTGCCAAACCATCCCCTTCCCCCGTTCCACCATTGGCAATAAGGGAACCTTCCCAGTGTGGCGCGCGCTTCCGCAGGAAACCAGTATGCCGAGAGACCAGAGAAAGCAGCAACCGGGGTGGAAGCTGGTGAGAGTTGTCTGCATGTTTACATATAGTTTTAAATTTGCTATGGCAGGTGGATGAAGCTGGAACAGTGAGTACCTCACTGTTCAAAGATGTTGCCATAAATAAATGAATGAGCTGAGCGGTAAACTGAGGTGTGGAACTTTTACTGTTCTGTGAGCAAGGGATGATGGGAAATGTAGTCTATGCCAATTTAATGAGCTACCATACGTAGGCCACCATTACTCCCCAAACAGAGTACCGGACACATTTACACCCAAACACTAATTACAACCAAAATTTAAAAAGTGACCCCTTCACTTTTTACACAGGTGGACATGACACATTCCTGTCAGTGCTGCGTTACAGGTAGACATGACACATCCCTGTCAGTGCTGCATTACAGGTAGACATGACACATCCCTGTCAGTGCTGTGATATGGACAGGTGACCGTTTGTGCTGAGTTATGAGTTGACATGACTTATCCCCATCAGCACTGTCTGACTGGCCGGTGTATCACATTCCCATCAGTACTGCTTTATGGGTATGATCGACACGTCCCTGACGCTGCTTATGTGGACACTGCTTATACCTCCCAGTCAGTGCTGCGTTATGCGCAAGGGTGACATTTCCCTGTCAGGGCTCCATTGCAGGCAGGCTAAATGCATTTCCGCCAGTACTGCATTATAGGCAGGTGTGACACATCTCTGTCAGCGCTGAGATACAGACAGATGCAATACAGTGACTGAAATGACTAGTTCCTGAAATCAAAGTCCTGTGTTTCAAACAGAATGGGCTTTTACAGGGGTTGGACAAGGAAACTGAAACACTAGCCAATAGCCAGTATTAGTGCCTGGCTATTAGTGCCTTAGCCACTAGTAAGTAAGAGCAGAGCGTGAAGGTCGAGTTCACAGAGCAACAGCACAACAGGCAGCAGGCTGAGAGCTGACCTTTCCCGGCTGTCACCCTGGGAAACCAGTATGGAGAGGGAGGAAGTGTCAGTGTTAGATTTCTTTCAAAGCGCTATACAAACCCAACCCCCTAAATCTATACATCACTTACCATTTTCAGCTGTAGCTGCCAATTCCTTCCATTAATCTGTCTGACCACAGATGCAGTGAAACAGACCCTATCCAGAGTTAACCCGCACAAAGCTGCTGGCCCCGACAACATCCCGGGACGAGGACTGAGGGAGTGCGCAGACCAGCTGGCAGACACTCTTACGGACATTTCTAACACTTCCCTGAAACAGGCTGTTGTTCCAGTATGTTTCAAGACCAGCATAATCGTCCCAGTTCCAAAGAAATCAGCGGTGTCCTGCCTGAATGACTACCGTCCCGTGGCCCTAGCACCGATCATCATGAAGTGCTTCGAGAGACTAGTCATGGGCCACATCAAAGCCAAACTTCCCATCTCTCTCGACCCCCTCCAGTTTGCCTACCGTCAAAACCGGTCGACTGACGATGCCATATGCACCGCACTTCACCTGTCACTGACCCACTTGGAAAAGAAAGACTCTCATGTGAGGATGCTGTTCATTGATTTTAGCTTTAACACCATCATCCCTCCGAAACGGTCACCTAAACTGAGTGGGTTGGGCCTAAACACCCCGTTAGTGAACTGGATCCTTCACTTCCTGATTGACAGGCCACAGTCTGTCCGGATCGGCACCAACACCTCCAACACCATCACACTGAGCTCAGCCCATTGCTCTTCACGCTATTCCCTCACGAAGGCACAGCAGAGCTCAGCTCAAACCACATCATTAAATTTGCAGATGACATGACTGTGGTGGGCCTCATCAAAAACAATGACATCTCAGCATACAGAGGAGGTGGGAAGAGTGGCAGACTGGTGCAAGAACAACAACCTCTCATTAAATATGGACAAAAAAAAAGAAATAATCATCGCCTTCAGGAGATCCAGCACTGTGCATCCACCTCTAACCATCGACGGCGCTGTTGTCGGCATGGTGCAGGTGCACCAAGTTCCTGGGTGTCTATATCACGGACGACCTCTCATGGTCCCTCAACTCCTCCTCTAAAGCTAAGAGGGCTCATCAGTGGCTGCACTTTCCGCGAAGACTAAAAAGAGTGCGCCTCCCACCGCAGATCCATAAGACATCCTACACCGGCACCATCGAAAGCCTCCTCTCCAGCTGCATCACTGTCTGATACGGGAACTGCAAGACTTCGGACCAGAACTATCTGCAGCGGATAGTGACAGCAGCTGAGAAGGTTCTCGGTGTGCCCCTACCTCACTTGAAAGACATTTTCAAGACCCGCTGCTACAACAGAGCCAGAAACATAGTGAAGGATCACTACCATCCATTACATGGACTTTTTTCACTCCTACCATCTGTCAAATGGTATCATAGCTGCCGTTCTGCCTCCACCAGACTGTGTGACAGCTTGGTTCCACAAGCCATCAGGGCTCTGAACGCACTTTAAGTTTAGATCATAGCTCTTCTGAAATACCTCATACCCGCATTTTCATGTTTACTCTGTACAATATAGTAACCAGTGCAATAGTACCGTGCAATACAATATAATATAATAACCATGTGCGATTTCAGTCACTAAGGCTCCCCAATCAAATAATACTGAAGTGTTGTGTACTGTTCTGGCCATTCATTGTTCAGTCGGTTCATTGTAAATTGTTGTGCACTGTAATGTGATCGCACCCTTTGCACTTTATTGTGTTGCCTGTTTGTACCTTTTTGCCCTGTTGTGTGTGATGTTCAGTGTTACTAGATGTTGCACCGGGGCCATGGGGAAACCTTGTCTCATCACACTTTGTACATGTATAAAGCTGTTGGTGACAATAAAAGTAACCTAAAAGTAACCATAACCAAAGTTGACTGTGTATAAGGTTGGTTTGCACACCTCCTAAAAACGTTAGCGAGAGAACTTTCAGAGAACCTTACGCCTCCTGTTCCTGAACCCATGCAGCTCAGATGCACTCTCCTGAGTCGGGAGGAGAAGCAGCGCAGGTGACAGCAACAATTGTGAATGTATTGCAGCGAAACCTTAAAGTTCATATAAACCTCAGAACCTTTGTCTCCCCACCAGCTGTAAGCTGTCTCCTAGATTTATTAGTCCTTTCCAAGCACTCCGGCAGCCATAACTCATCAGTTACAACTCCCGACTGTATATCGCATCTCCCACACTTTCCACAATTACATGTAGTGCAGCCGATGCCACGGGTCCACCACCTCCCATCCACCTAGAAGATGGTGAAGCCTAAGCAGTCTCTGCCATGGTTGACTCCCACTGCCTTCGCCTGCAGTACTTGGGTGACTGGGAGGGCTATGGCCTGGAAGGAATGGTCCTGGGTGCCTGCAGCTGCTCAATGCCTGCGCAACACCCCTCCAAACAGGGACACTGAGGCAAACAGGGCAGAGCCAGCACACCTGAGCTAAGCATGACAATGGCCTCTCCTGGACCAGAAGCCTGGGATCTGGGCATAGCAGCCCTCTCTGGGGCAGAAGTGGACATAGCCTCTCCTGCACTGGATGCCTGGAAGGTGGGCAAAGTGGCTCTCTCCAATAGGGTGTCCACACTGGAGGGGCGACCTGCATGCCAGGAAACTCCCTGAAGTCTCTGCCTCTTGCTAATTTTGAGGCCATCTGATGAGTCTTGGCATTCTGCTGTGAAGAGGGGCTTTTAGAACGCAAACATCCTTCTGCAAGTTCCAGAGTAGGCTGGCTGTGTACAAACCAAACTAAGCATAATAGCCTATTTTTATTTGGTGAAAATTTAAATGTAATTTTTTATTCACTCATGCAAATAAATAATTGTTTGATACCAAAAAAACACTTGTTTCATTCTTTTTCCCTGCGAACATATCAGTCACTTCCCTCGTGCTCCTGCATTCAAAAATGAAAGTTTGTCCTGCACTGCACTTTATTGCCATGGGTTCCACGGGAATGCAGACCTCTACTTTGGTGGAATCCTGCTGTTGTTGTAGATGGTCTGCTCGCACGCTTTCACATTGTGCACAAGCAGATCTGTTTCTCTATCTCTGTAGAGAAGCATTCTTTTCTTCTACCTGGCAAATCCAGCACTATAATAGCAATACATCAAGGTGCAAGAGCAGGTAGCTCTTAAAGAAAATGGAAGATATTTGAAAAAGTTCGTTTATAGGATTTGTTACGCTCCAAACACACCAGTGACTTAGTACAACCCCTGTGGACCAGGCGCCTGGCTTTGACTGTTTTTCTGCCATTAAACTAACAAAGGTGGGTTGGCCATGATGTAAAATAACTGGTGCCGTATGCTTCAGACTTTAGATTGCTAAAATAAAATCCTGTGTGTTGTAAAGTGAGGTATGAAACAGACACCAGACCACCTCGGTGAGGGTCAGTGTAAGTTCTATTCATGTGATTTTGTGGTTTCAGATGCTTCAATGGAATCCATCAAACTAGCAGCACCAAGACTGCAAATCTATTCAGCCAAAGAAGTGGGATGATGCCTGAGAAGAAAAACAAATCTTCACATCTCCTCTCTCCTCAGGCGATCGATGCACTTTGAATGGCTCTGAGCATAAGATGTGTATAAAAGATTCTTCACCACTATGCAAATGGAAATTGTTCTTAATATTAATTTTCTTAATCTGCCTGTACTGCCGATTTTGTCTCTGCCCATTTCAAATTTCTCTCCCTCTCTCTCTACCCCCATTCCTCTCCCTTTTTTCCTTTTCCCCCTCTCTCTCCCTCTCCTTCTCTTGAGGAAACAAATAAAAATCAGTAAATAAATAGAAATAAAGCAGTCCTCCGCAGAGTGGGGGTGGCGGAGGAAATTCAATTTAAAAATGGACAGTTTTCCATATCAAACCAAGGAGATACATTCACACCCAGATGAGGAATATGCTGTGGGTTCAGGTCTCAGACATGCAATGTCATCTCGAGCCCATGAAGAGATTCTGATTTTCCACAGCAGGCGATCGGACCTCTTATGGAAAGACAAGGGAGCATCATCAGTGATGACGAAGATGTTATCTTCCAGGGCGTGGTGCGTTTGGCCCAAGAAGTCATGGATGGGGCATTTGCTCAAAGGCTCCAGGTACTGAAAGCATCGCCTGGCTGGTGAACTTCGACAAGCATATGACCTTTGACCTCCTGCAGGAACAATCTGACAAAGAAGAGGAAGAGCTGGCCTTCACTCATGGGTTCCCAGCCCAGGCATCCCACAGTCTGGTCAGTACCTGTAGAATTTGGCACCATCAATTCATGTGAAGCTCACAGGCCAATGTGTAACAGGCTCTATCTTCCTCTGAAATGTGGGTTGATGGCAAGGCCTGTGAATACAGACCAGCCCAGCACCAGCCACCATGCTGGCCAGGTTTTATTATCCAGCCCCTGCTCACCGTTTCCTGTGCCCAGGCTCTGCTGGCTTCTGAGGAAAGCCAAGGTGCTGTCATTGCCATCGGCTTGAGCACCAGGGAGATCCGCTGGCTGCCAACAAAGTCATTTGACCCTGCCCACAGTGCTATGTCAGTGCCATAGTAAATGGCAGTCTATTCTGGAAACTATAGGCATGAGGCAGGGAACAACCCAGAACGGGGGGCGGGGGGGGGGGGGGGCAGCCCATCGCAGGGCACACTCACCCATACACTCCTATGGGCAATTTAGTAACTCCACTTAACCTCAGCATGTCTTTGGACTGTGGCGGGAAACCTTGAGGAAACCCTACGACAACATGGGGAGAACATGCAAACTCCACACACACGTGACCCACGCGAAGACTCAAACCCGGGCCCCAGAGGTGTAGGATCACACATGCACATATCACAAAGCTTAAATTCCAGGTGGCCTGATACAAGGTCTACCCTGGTACGAGAAGGCACACATCGGCCTAGGCCCCAAAGGGGGGGTTCGTGACCCCACACACATAGATAACCAGGGAGGCCAGCACTCCAACTTTTATTGCCCAAAGTTTTAACGACCTACAGATAGCAGAGTGGATCCCCAGGGACAGGGGCCCCTCGACTTGGCACACAACCCCCTCCCCAGACATCCTGCCTTACATACCACTCACCGAACAGACCAGCACCCCACAGAAAGTTTCCTTTAAGTTTGTTTTTTGTATACCCTGTATAGTATGTTGTTTACGTCTCAATATGCAAGTCATGTTTATGTGAGTGTCCTTAGACAGTCTTAGGGTTGTGTGCCACCCTTATAACCATGTTCACAGCGTGTCTATTATTTTACCCCTCACACCTAAACACTTGTATAAATTTGAATAAATAAATAGGTATAGCTACCACTGCATATATGTTAAACCAGAATAATCTTGGAAATTGAATAGTCTAACCAGGGATCTTATTGTGCCCTAACTTTCGAAGATTCTTTTCCTTTGTCTGACAAACCTTCTCCCCCCCCCCCCTTTTTTGCTTTGCCACATTCCTCAGCAGCCCTTATCTGATCTTTGTATTCTACCATGCCTATCTAAGGGTAAGATGTGCTTATGACATGAGAATATGTCATATAATGTCTGTGTAAAGGGTAATATCTGTTGAGGTACAACCTAAACCACCTGTACCATATACTGGTGTGAGTAAGGGAACATAATATAATGACATAATATAAGTAATCATTAATTAATCATCACAGATGGTATTTGGTGTGAACCGCTGGGCTGGTACGGCATGTTTGGTATCAAACCGAAGGAAAATCACTCCAGTTTCCAAATCTGGTCGGTGGTTACCACAAAAGTGGACATATCAAAAGTTACACCAGCCTAATGAAAATCACCATTACCAGAGAAGTCAGTCTGGTCATAAATCCCAAAAGGACTGATACCGACCCCCTTCCGAAAGCCCGCCAAATGGATGGTCAGCCATTGGTCCAGGAGTCGAATTCCTGGTCACTCCTAATCACGAACCTTATGCTATAAAACCTGGCACCTCAGAACAAAGCAGGGGAGAAAAGGAGAGAGAAAGGTGTAGAACATCAGCGGACTGGAGGAGAGCGGAGCAGAGGAAACAAAGACTATCAGCCCGGGAGAAGAGAAGCCCACAAGCAGCCCTCCTGAAGCCTATCAGTGAAGACCCAACTGGACAAAGAACTGAAACTTAGCCCGAGCTTCTCCAGGAGAGAGAATCAGAGGGGCTCCACTCCAACAACCGCTGCAAACACCGCGCCTCCCTGAGAGCCATCACCCATCAGCTCATCAGCCACTGCAACAAACTGCAAAGACCTCCCCCTTTCCTGCATCCAAGTAAACCAACTTCCTTTCATTTCTAACAACCTAAACTGTCCTATTCACCTGCTATATTCCTTTAGGGTCCACAGACCTATTTCCACAGACTGCTTGCTGTGCAGAACAGTTTTTCCCTCTTTAGGTTACTCATTTTAAATCTGGTCATTGCATTTTCATGATTACATCGTTTGTGTCTATTCCGTTATTTCATGTTTATTGTTTGTTAGGTGTAATGTCTGTCTTATGTTAGTTGTAGGAATAAATGCATGTCTTTTACACAACTTCAGCCTCCGTCATTGAGTGCTCACAATAGTCCCTGCCTCTGTGCGATCTGGCTACTACGCTCTGAAACCTCAAACTCGTCTGAAATATCGCGAGACCCTCTCTCATCGGCCGTGAGGGGAGCTTCGCTACCGATCGTTTACATTACCTGGTGACGCAGCTCGCTGGATGAGCCTACTAACCCAGGTTATTAAGCGATACGGGTTATTAATGAATCCCATTTAAGTCTCACATTAACAGATATCGGGGATTCGCAATTGAGTTTGGAGGAGCCGACCATTCGGCATAACAAATGGTTAATAATCAGCATTAAATAATAATTAATTAAAAGTTAATTAATTTCAAAACATATTGGCGGAGATATTAAAATTTACCTGAGCTAATAATTCCTACAGAGGTGTGAGGTAACAGTGCTAACCTCTGCAGCACCAGGCCACCCCGTCTAGCAGAGCAATGATCCTACAAAATTGCACATTCTGAGAGCCAGATATGATAAATTAACAGCTGAGAAAATGGCAAAGAGCTTAATGTGGACTAAAACATTTTATGACCAGGGAGAAAAAGAAGGTGAATTATTGGCCTGGAGGACAAAAAAGATACAAAGTGAAAGAACAATTACTAGTATAAAGTCCAAGTCAGGTATAATGACAACAGACCCTTCAGTTCTATGAATTATTATATAAATCAGAATATACTGGAAACGGAGAAGCACAAGCTGCATTTCTCCATCAGCTCACATTCCAAACCCTCTCAGAGGAGGATAAAACAACATTCAACAGCCCCTTAACAATAAGGGACCTATTGGAAGCCATAGAAGATATGAATAATGGTAAAACACCTGGTCCAGATGGACTTTCAATAGAATTTTATAAAACATTTAAAATCAAATTAGTCCAGCCACTTCTCAACATGTATGAAGAATCATATAAACCTGGAACGCTGCTGGACTCGCTGAGATTAGCTACAATAACTCTTATATTAAAAGCAAATAAGCCACCAGCTGAGTGCTCTGCCTATAGGGGAATCAGCCTCATGGGGTGTGACACAAAGATACTGTGTAAAACACTCTCTAGGGGGGTGGATCAATATATGGCCAATTTGATAACAGATGATCAACAAGGTTGTGTCAAAATGAGACAAGGTTACCACGATATTAGACGTGTCCTAAACATATTATATGAGAAACACAACAGTAAAGACACAGCAATGTTAGAATTAGATGCATGTCAAGCTTTTGACAGAATAGAGTGGAATTATCTGTTGCAAGTGCTCCCCAGATATGGATTAGGTGAAACATTTCTTAAATGGGTCCGGTTATTGTATACAAACCCTACAGCACAAGTTTTAACTAATAACAACATGTCAAAGCCCTTCAACTTACAGCGATCAACCAGACAGGGCTGTCCCCCCTCACCAAAACCTTTCACATTAGCAACAGAACCTCTGGCCATAGCCGTGAGAACAAATACAGGAATATCAGGTATCAGAACTGGAGGAAGAGATCATCCCATTTCTCTATTTGCAGATGACGTAATATTTTCCCTGACTAATTTAAAGGATAGTATCCACAATTTAATTAAGTTAATGGAAGGATTTGGAGAATTATATACTCATCTGGATATAAAATCAATAACTCTAAATTAGAATTAATGTTTCTTA
Source organism: Brienomyrus brachyistius (assembly GCF_023856365.1). Lineage (NCBI taxonomy): Eukaryota > Metazoa > Chordata > Actinopteri > Osteoglossiformes > Mormyridae > Brienomyrus > Brienomyrus brachyistius. The sequence continues at coordinate 402,727 of NW_026042335.1, read as the reverse complement.
ATGAGGAAGAAAGGAGAAATCCCATTATAGACACTCCGTTTACAACAACTACAGAAGGTTTTAAATATTTAGGCGTTAAGATCACTCCAGAACCTAATAAAATAACTTCAGCAAAATATAAACCCCTTATGGAACAAATCATGGAAACACTTAATCGATGGTCTAATCTGCTTATATCTATGCTGGGCCGGATATACGGTGTGGCCAGTGTTTTTGCTTCTTTTGTCTAACTGTTACAAGCTACCCCGGTATTGGTGTAAGTTGTAACAAAGGAACACCATGTATTTGTTATGAACTCACAAGCTCTGTGATATTCTTACAGAGGTTTGACTTGGTGCACTTTGTAGCGAACAAATGTGGGTACAATATCTGAAAAATGTAAAACTCTAGCTCAAAAACTAAGTGAGTTATAGGGGGTAAAGCAAAAAGTGTTACAACCATACCTGGTCTACCCTACGCATTCCCCGTACACGCGCGGCAATTCCTTGTAGTAGCAGCGCAAATGCGTATTTATTTTATATACGTTCACGATGTTATGACGAAAAATTATCGTGCATTTTAACATTTATGTGGCTAATTTGTACTTCTTTCGCGGCATGAAGGCTAAAATGCAGAGCGATTTCTTGTCATAACAGCGCGAATGCACATAACATAAATACTACAAGACATTACAGCGCGTATAGCTTTAGACAGCGAATGAGTACTTTCATACCAGTTATGTGCCCCCTGCATATGATCATTTTTGCATATGAAATAAGGGGCCGACTTACGCAGGGTTGCCAACTTTGGTGAGCAGCTTCGCGGGAGATTTTCAATTCCAGAAGTATTTAAATGTATAAAACAGTTTTATTACCTTGTAAATAGTCTGTAGGGTTTGGAAACTGCAGCCAATTTTAGGTTTAAAATGGATTAATAGAGATTCGCCATAAGATTTCTTGCTGTGAGCGTTTCAGTTAGAAAGCGTGAGTATCACGCCGGATGCGTCAGAGTTGGCAACCCTGCTTACGGCCAAATCGGACCTACAACCGGTCAGTGGGAGCCGAACGCGGTCGAAAGTCGCCGACGACCAGCATGGGATCGTATTGTCTGTTATGGTACGAATGGGCGTCCGTGACAACAGCTTGATTACTTTTGAATCGCATGTACCTCTTTTCTCAAAGTTCTTTCCAGTGTGGTTGTGTTTTGAACAGCTCTTTAAAAAGATGGAGAAAAACGACCAGAAAGTAATCAAGATTAAAATAAAAATTAAGGTCAAAGTTAGACTAGTAACTAAGGAACCCGACAGGACAGATGAGACGAGGATGTGTTACATGCCGAAGGTAAAGCCCTAGATTAAGAGACTTTATTATAACACTTCGATTAGCGTATGAAATGTGCTATATTGTGGTAAATTGATGAGACTGTCCTAGAGTAATAAGGAAGGGGGCGGTGTTCGACTTGATGTGGGCAAATTAATTATTGGGTTCACCTGTGGCGAAGCGGTGGAGGGACATGCAGCTGAGTGAGGTGATAAGAGGGAAACGTGTGAGAGCGGGAGGGGTCGAATGGTGCCGGTCGTGGTCAGTAGGATCGCTGCAGGTGAAGATTGTTGGTGGGGGAAATATACTGTAGATAGACGCCTTGTGGATTCATTAGTGCAATACTGTTGCTGGGCGTGTCGGACCATTTTTATTGTGGGGAGGATCTGGTTCGCAGCCGTGTTTTGTGAATTATGGCAAAACTTTTTGCGAATTAGCTGAGCAGACCCCGTGGGTGGCTCTCCTTGAGGAATAGGGACGTGCCCCTTTTTAAAGTTCTTTGTGTATGTGTGTGTTTTTAGGAGGGTCAGTTGGGCTGGTGCAATATGGCGTGCTAAGGGAGGGGGGCTGGACAGAATCGTATACGCTGCCGCTTGGGGGGTGTTTTGCATACCCCATAGTGTGGATTAGGACCATTCCTGGCTTGCTGTGCTGCTGTGACTGGGGTGCTGGTGATTATTTACCGAGTTGCTGTCTCGCACACTCTGGTCGCGGGGTTGCAGCCCATCTATCTGTTCCCTTGCTGGTTTTATTGTGCTGAGTGTTGGCTAAGCGGAGATGAATCCAGTTGGTGGGTAACCTGTGGCGAAGGGGGCTAGGATAGCTAGAGGATACATCTTTAATATCCTTTCCTTGTCCCGCTGCCCCAGCAGGGAACACCACAGACAGACTCCGCCCAGAGGGTTCAGCCATCCAGCAGGAGCAGCAGGCCACCCCCCCGGGAGGAAACTGCAGCCTTTCGGATGAGGTCCCGGTTGGCGTACCTCGAGCGCCGAAAGCGAGCCATGGAGATCAGTGGCTCCAGTGATCGGTGTATCCAGTTGGTGGGTAACCTGTGGGGAAGGGGGCCAGGATAGCTAAAGAATATACCTTTAATACCCTTTCCATGTCCTGCTGCCCCAGCAGGGAACACCAGGGAATGACTGCGGCCAGAGGGTTCAGCCATCCAGCGGGAGCTGCAGGCCACCCCCCCGGGAGGAAACTACAGCCTTTCGGATGAGGTCCCGGTTGGCGTACATCGAGTGCCAAAAGCGAGCCATGCAGTTCAACGGCTTCAGTGATCAGCGACCGGAGAGAGACCAGGGGCAGCCTCAGCAATCCGTGGAGCATCTCTTCACAAGGAGTGATGGACTTGTGGGCTATGGCCGGGGAAGGAGGGTTCATAGGGATATCCTGTAATTGTGTAGCTATAAGTTAAGTGTAGCTATAAGTTAAGAGTAGCTATAAGTTAAGAGTAGCTATAAGTTAAGAGTAGCTATAAGTTAAGAGTAGCTATAAGTTAAGAGTAGCTATAAGTTAAGAGTAGCTATAAGTTAAGAGTAGCTATAAGTTAAGAGTAGCTATAAGTTAAGAGTAGCTATAATAAAATATATACTTAATATTAAACTGTGTCTTTGTCATTTCTTCAGTGTTGTGTCTGGGTTTGAGAATTTTGCATCGTTAATTTATGTGGCACTCTCCTGAACCTCAGAGCAGACGGAGGAATGGGAGGAAGTAAAAGTTGAAAAAAAGTGTGAAAATAAGTGTTGCTTTATTTTGACATGGAGAGTAATTTCAGCTTTACTACCACCTATGAGTTAATGGTTGCCAATGTTTATGTTAAGTGTCAGTAAATAAATTTAACTGATATATTACAGAAAAATGCTGCCTTCTGCCTCCTGTCATTTGCTAATGTATAGATGATTATTCTGGTAACTACTAGGTAAAGTTGTCATTTAAAGTAATGCTAACATGCATTTCCAGTTAGTAATTGTTTTACTATATCACGCTATGTCCTTTATAGTTGTAGTACAGTGCATTCTGAATCCATCCTAACTAGCCAGCTAGTTCATGTGAACATAAAGCAGTACCGCCTTCCAGCTTGGGGATTCCCACCTCGGTCCGTGGCCAGTATTCTGCTGGGGGGGCTGTTTGCGGAGGGGTTGGTTGCAAATGCAAATGATCCCTTCAGGTTCATGCGTTGTGTTCAGATGTGAAAATAAAAGATAACTATCAAATTCAATGTGTATGTCCTATTATACAAGATAAGACTGAAATAATTTGCCATCCATATGGATGCCATGCAGTCAGAGGAGGATCATGACAGGGTGTAAGTGTGGTAAAAACAAAAATGTAACAGTATTTGAGGGAAGAGTGGGAATGTGTAAGGAGAAGGAGGTTCCTCAGAGCTCCAAGATGTGTTTGGCTGTAATATAGCTATATAACAGTTCTTGATAACACCAGCATTTGTTTTTTAGGCAAAAATGGCAAGCAGATCAGAACTGGCCAGATTTGATGTTGCAGCTTTTATTGAAAGCGCTGAAGTTAGAATGACTGTGTGTTTATTTCAGTTATTTTATACTGAGCTCAAAGGTTGGTTTCATCATACAAATACAACACACATGATGTTTACTGGAAATGACTGAAAAGTGACACCAGAATCGGAGGGTCAATAAGCTTTTCAGTAATAATGTGGATTGTACCCGGGATAGAAGCTGCACTTTGTGTTGAAGAAAAGTATAGATTTTCATTTGACAAAATATGCAAATTAATTGTAATAATATGACAATAATTACATGACTAATAATACTTTCAGAAGAAATATTTTGCCATTATTATTTTGCTATTATCATTGCTTCTTACAGTAAATTATTCTCGATGCCCCCAGTCGGTAGCCCATGTATGTAAATATGTTGGTAGGATGACGGTTAAAACCCCCCCGATTCCCATGCAGCATTTGATCACAGTTGATCACATTCATGCTGGGAGGAGTCATCCTGTCTTAGCAGAGTCTCTGCTGAAGCTGTGTGTCAGTTTATTCTCCAGGTCTGACTAGTTTTGTGTGGCTCCCCACACTTCTGTCACAGTAGATAGTCCTGCCTGCCCTGCAGCTTAATTAATGAAGCGGCTCTGTCCTTGCATCTAATTAATATAGCAGCTATTTACATGCATCTCTCACAGAAGCAGATGCTCCTTTACATTTGATCTACTACAGTTTTTATAAGGTGTTTCTTTTGCTTTTATCAGTCTCTGCCCTAATTCCCAATGTTCTTTTGCGGTTTTTCCTGATATCTCTGCCACAGCTTCAGCTTCATTTTTTGCAGCCTCTCCTACACTGTCTGCTCTGGCTGCAGCTTTGGCTCCTTCAACCTCCATCCTATAGCTCCTGCTGCAGCCAAAGCCCCCACAGCTACACCCACTATTCCTACTACTGCTCCTACACCTAATGCCCCAACCGCCTCAGCTTCTGCAGCTGCTGCCCCTAACACTAGAACTGCCAAATCTACGCAAAATTGCGTAAATTCCCTGGGCCTAACACCTACTAGCATCCCTGCTGAGAGTTTCTTGGGCCATTGTCCTCCTGCTTTTGTTGTGCAAACACACCCATTACCTGTGAGGCCTGGCACATTTGCATTTTTTTACTCAGAGCAGCTAAAATCCAAGGCAGGCTAAACCTCTGTGTGTGACATGGAAACCTTCACAAAAGTCTGCCATATCTATACCAAATATCCCACACGCTGACTGACCTGCAAATATGAAAGACACACATTCACAAAATATATGGAAGCACAAGTCTGTTTTATTTATAAAAAAAATTGAGTGTTTCAAACTTTGCAGTGTTTGCAGACCCAGTGACCATCATCCCTGCATTTGGCGCAAGTGAATTTGTAACACTTTGCACTGGTAAACCTGCTGCGGTTTCTGTTGCAGTTCTCCTGTACCTGACACTGAGTTGTCCATACAAGTCCTGGCACAGCAGCAGCCTTCCTCTGTCCCCATAGCCTTTTGTGGCATAAATTGGCAATGGAGTTCCTTGGCTAGATGACTCAAAAATAATCTTCTTTTGCCTTCCCACCCTGTACATGCCTTGTACAGAACATAGGAATTTGCCACCACCAGGTCCAGCATGTTGTAAAATACAGCTACTGGCCACCTGCATGTTGCTGCTCTTACGGAATACATGCGCGCCATTTGGTCCAACACATTTACACCACACTATAACAGCAGAGAGAGTCATGAGTGTATTTGCTTTTTTTCTACCTTCTTTCTATATAGGCCTGTATAGTACATATCAGAAAACATTGTAGCACTGATGTAAAATTATACACACATTCACATACCTTCATGTGGTTATAGTCTGTTATCGTGTTGGGTTTCCTCTTTCTGCCTTCACAGATCGCCACATCTTGGTCCAAGGAACTCAGAACACACACAATCTTGTTTTTTTAGGTGCATAAATTGTCAAGGAGACACTGCCACTTCTAAGCACTGACGCGGAGAATTCCTCTTGCTGTGCAGTGTCCTTTGAAATTGGAGGAAGTTCATACCAAACTTTATTCCCTGTGCTCAGTAGTGTTGTTTTGCGCTGAAGCAGTCTGTGTGACAGTGCCAGTGAGGTGAAGAAATTGTCCGTTGTGACATTTCTCCCGTCATCCAGAAATGGCTCCATCAGACTCATGACCATGTTCTCTGCCAGCCTCTCCCTTTTCTGGTGACTGGGGTCCTTTCCCAAGTTAGGGGACATGTTGCAGACGTATTTGGTCTCCAAATCCGTGGCCATCCAGAACTTGATCCCAAATTTGTCCGGCTTGGATGCAATATACCAAGTGACATGGAATGGATCCACATCTACTCCACGTTGTCTTTCCACCGGTGTCCCTCAGGGCTCGGTTCTTGGCCTTCTCCTATTCTCCCTCTACACTAAATCTCTTGGCGAAGTTATATCCTCACATGGCTTCTCCTACCACTGCTATGCCGATGACACTCAACTCATCCTCTCCTTCCCTCCCTCAGACACTCATGTCTCCACTAAGATCTCTACATGCTTGGCAGACATCTCATCTTGGATGACCACTCACCAGCTAAAACTCAACACTAGTAAAACTGAGTTGCTTTACATCCCGGCTGACTCATCCCCCCTCCAGGACCTTGCGATCTCCTTTGACAACTCCCTGATCCGTCCTTCGGTTTCTGCTAGAAACCTTGGAGTTACCATAGATGATCGGTTGTCATTTTCCTCACATATCGCCAGTCTTTCTCGCTCTTGTCAGTTTCTCCTCTTTAACATCAGGAGGATACGTCCATTTCTTTCCACCCAGGCTACCCAGATACTCGTCCAGTCCCTCGTCATCTCACGCCTTGACTACTGCAACTCGCTTCTAGCGGGTTTACCACTGAGCGCCATCCGTCCCCTCCAACTGATTCAGAATGCAGCTGCTCGTCTTGTTTTCAACCTTCCCAAGTTCTCCCACACCACTCCTTTGCTGCGCTCCCTCCACTGGCTTCCTGTAGCTGCACGCATCAGATTCAAAACACTGATGCTCGCATACAAAGCCAAAAATTCTCTGGCACCATCCTACCTAAAGGACCTCATCACACCCCGCTCTGCACCACGATCTCTCCGATCCTCCAGCACTGCTCGACTGGTCCCACCTCACCTCAAGGCACAAGGAAGACACGCATCTCGGCTCTTCTCTGTCCTGGCACCTAATTGGTGGAATGAACTCCCCCTAGATGTCCGAACAGCTGAATCCTTGAATGTCTTCAAGCGACGACTCAAAACTTTTCTTTTTCAGAAATACCTGACGTAGAACTTCTATATTCTTACTCGACTCTTTTTCTGGTGTGTGTTTTAAAAAAATAAAATAAAATAAAAATTCTGCACTACTCAATGGCGTTCTCAGAGATAGTATTCGTAGCTGGGGTCCTTATTGAGCTAGCATCGGAAATTCATTGCAGAGTCTCAAAGCACTTATGTAAGTCGCTCTGGCTAAGGGCGTCTGCCAAATCCTGTAAATGTAAATGTAAATATACTGCATGGACAATGAACCTTGGTCGAGAACAGCTGTACATCTATGTTCATGTGTTCTCCTGGAGTGAAACTTTCAGCACAGTTCTTGGTGAAGGCTGGCAGAGAACGTGGTCATGAGTCTGATGGAGTCATTTCTGGATGACGGGAGAAATGTCACAATGGACAATTTCTTCACCTCACAGTCACTGTCACACAGACTGCTTCACTTTACTGGGCATGGTGAATAACGTTTGCCGTGAACTTCCTCCATTGGCAAAGGACACTGCACAGGGAGAGGAATTCTCCACGTCAGTGTTTAGAATGGCGCGCATGTATTCAGTACGAGCAGCAACAAGCAAGTGGCCAGTAGCTGTGTTTTACAACATGCTGGACTTGGTGGCCGTGAATGCCTACGTTCTGTACAAAGCATCTACAGGGTGGAAAGGAAAAAGAAGATTGTTTCCGATTCTTCTAGCCAAGGAACTCCATTGCCAAATACAGGGATGATGGTCACTGGGTTTTCAAACGCTGCAAACACAGACTTTGAAAGATAGACAGACTGTGTGGGACAGTAACCACTGAGACAAAAGGCAGAAAGATGACGAAGAGATGAACCTGGAACTGAGGCACGGATACATCAATTTTTACATGAACAGCCAAACATGCAAAGCTGGAGAGATCACACAAAAACAAAATTCACTTTTGGTGTTATAATTCAGTGATGGCCAATGAAAATGAAATGACATTTTATTCTGTATGTGTATGAGCATGTCAAAAACCATGGACCATGACTTCACTCAGCTTATGACATTTATATACAAACATGCATTGGAGACTGAAGTGTTAGCATGTTTTCATTTTATTCATTTCATTCTATTAGCAACTTTTCATTCTATTTTCACTCAATTTGTTTTATAACACAGACTTGTGTTTCCATATATTTTGTGAATGTGCGTCTTTCATATTTGCAGGTCAGTCAGCGTGTGGGATATTTGGTATAGATATGGCAGACTTTTGTGAAGGTTTCCATGTCACACACAGAGGTTTAGCCTGCCTTGGATTTGAGCTACTCTGAGTAAAAAATGCAAATGCGCCAGGCCTCACAGGTAATGGGTGTGTTTGCACAACAAAAGCAGGAGGAGGATGGGGCTGAAGACCTGCGAAAATCACAGCAGGGGTGACAAACACCTTGGGACTCTCAGCAGAGAATAAAAACTTGGTAAATCTAGTGCTAATGCCCCAGCTCACACTCTCTCTTGCTTGTCTCCTGATCTGACTCCTCTGCTATAGCATCTGTTATTACCTGGAGTGATTTATTTGTGTAATGACAGGGAATCCTTATTCCCTGGCCTGCTATGTAGTTCAATGGGTTGTTTGAGCAGCTTAAAAGTTGACACCCTTCCAGTCATGGAACAAGCCAGGCCTTTGGTCTGTCTCACCTCTTTGTTTTAGTGTTTTATTTTATCCTTGGCTTTTGGTGTTTCCTGCTTGTGTCTTGTTTTTTCTGTGATAGCATAACATGGCACAGGCAAGGAAAAGAGTATATAGTCCATATTCCTAGTGTTTCCGTTTTTATTTTCTGTCAGGTAAAAGTCTTTATGACCATATATGCGTGGGTACCAGGCGGTGGCATCTTAACCTGTTGTTTGTCGAGGTTTAAATGTCGCCCTCTAGTGGCAAGCAAAATCTATTACAGTACATTAAGTCACGTCAAGCCTTTTCTTTATAATGGGAGTCAATGGAGGGGAAAACGCTTAACGGAGTATAAAATCTATATTCGCAGCATTTTCTATTTGATTTTTTGTCAGATGAAAGTATTTCTGACCAGATATTTGTGTGAGAAATTTGGTGTCGCTATTTTGGTACATTAGAACACATTAAGCCTTTTCACATTAAGCATTTTAGAATGTCCCCAAATAAGATGATGGAACAGAAAGTGGAAACGCTGCTGCTTTGAAAAAGTCTGCTGCCTTGAAAAATTAAAATAATTACGGTACATAAAATGCGCAGAAGGCACGTGCATGTGAACAGGAACCTTCATTCCCAATAACATGTGAGACAGCGCCCCGGAAGTCACACATAACGACGGTAACAAACTATGGTGCAACACCGGCAAGGAGCTACCCAGTTCCGCCTGGACCCTTTGGAAATGCCAGACGGCGTTTTGGCCAGAGCGCACCGCGTACATTCTTTGTTGCTCTCCCGATTTTCGTTCTGCTTCATATAAGTATCTGCTGCTCAGCGGTCGCCCATCTTCTCGGCACGACGCTGCTACGCCCCCCTGCTGACCGAGACAAGCCAAGAAATATGAGCGCAGGACCAGTGTCACCGTCAGAGCGGTATCACCACGATCCTGCATAAAACAGATAATCAACGCAGATATTGTGAGAATCTGTCAACGCAGATAATGTGAGAATCTTCAGCACTACAGCTAAATATACCTGGGGACCTTATTCAGATCGTGCATGGGATATACACGTCTGCTATACTTAAATACTCAGTTTCCTGGCATATATTTAAATCACGTATTTAAAAATAAGTTGCTCACATTGTTATGGAAACTTTTTGTCACATCTTGCGCCGCACAGAGGAGGAGGCAGGACGCCAGGAAACGCTAAAATGTGGTGTTTAATTAAAGCGAAAACGAATGAACAAGTAGCAAAGTAAGAGATTTTTGTTGATTGTTTAATGATTAACAGTACTATAGTGCTTTTGAATAACAATGATTGTTATGACATCTGCTGCCAGGAAGGGTCTCAAGGCACTGGGTCCAGTGTATAACCACCTCTTTTATTCCAAATGTAACCTTTTTCTGTAGCTGTGCTGTATTTGGTGCCTGTTAATCGTTGTCAAGAAGATACACACACTGGCCACACAGTTGCAGCCCATTTGTCTGCTGTGCCCTCATGATCCAAATCCCCCGTTTCATCACATTCCATCACATTCCATAGGTGCTCTGTTGAAATCTAGTGACTATGGAGGCCACAGACCTTTCTGTCACGTCTCACACCACATAGAAAGGGAGGCAGGATGCCAGGAAACGGGGAAAATGCAGAGTTTAATTAAAGCAAAAACGAATGAACAAGCAGTAAACACGGGTTGACAATACAGATGCAGCCACCTCAATTGTCCCCTCAAAGCTGGCTGCCTGCCAAAAGCCAGCCAAAGGGAGTGACCCTCCTCCTGGGAGTGTGCCTAAATTCTCGTCTAAACCCGCCCATTTATTCACTTGCAGGGTGTTACCATGAGATGGTGCTTTCTTTACAAAAACACATTTTAGTTGTAGTCACACCTTTTGTGTTTACATACACATGTACAACAGGTATCAACCAGAATCTTTTGCTTGCCATTAGCAATCCTCTCGCATAATTCAGGCTGAATTTTTGACCACTCTTCTTTGCAGAATTTCTAGTTCATTTAAACTAGTTGGGTTCCTGGCACAGACCTGGCTTTTAAGCACAAAAAATTTCAATAGGTTTGAGATCGGGGGTATTTCACAAAGCAGGATTTCTTGCTTAGCCGAATAACTTGTTGGAGTTAAGGTAAACTGAAGACACAGCTGAAGTTTTTGCAACACCAGAGACAAACAGGGCTAGGTACTTTGCTAGCGCTAATGCCGGTACATACTAATCCAGCGCTATAATATTGTACAGTACATACAAAAACCCCTCGGAAGTGCAAAGCATGTGCTTTCTATCTCTGCCTTCAACCAGATACGAACTGTTTTGAACTTAAAAGCGAGAGGAGGCCATCCGGCCCATCAAGCTCGTTTGAGGAGAACTTAAGTAATAGCTCAGCAACTAATAGCTAACTAATTTGTTGTTCTAATATTCATGTATTTTTGGCATTATTCATGTAATATAATGTGATTGCACATTTTCTACATCAACATTTAATCTGTTGCATGTTATAAACTGCAAAAAGGCTAGTATTGTGTCTTTTCTTACAGATTTTCAATTGCTAAGACAAAGTAGTATCTAGGGTAATATCTCTTCACATGCATGATCCATCCTTGGCATTGTTCTAGAGAAATATCTTGGCATACAGCATTCATTGTTTGATCTTGTGTCATTTGACATAATTTGTTTATATAAATTATATCTAATTTAGAAAGGGTCTTGATAGTAATTTAGCAAAATGACATATTTTAGAGGGCGGAATGGTGGTGCAGTGGATAACACTGTTACCTCACACCTCTGGGACCCGGGTTCGAGTCTCCACCTGGATCACATGTGTGTGGAGTTTGCATGTTCTCCCCGTGTCATCGTGGGGTTTCCTCTGGGTACTCCGGTTTCCCCCCACAGTCCAAAAACATGCTGAGGCTAATTGGAGTCGCTAAATTGCCCGTAGGTGTGAATGTGTGCGTGAATGGTGTGTGAGTGTGCCCTGTGATGGGCTGGCCCCCCATCCTGGGTTGTTCCCTGCCTCATGCCCATTGCTTCCAGGATAGGCTCCAGACCCCCGCGACCCAATAGGATAAGCAGTTTGGAAAATGGATGGATGGAAATATTTCAGTTTTGATTGTTTTATTGGCAGTTTTAGAATCCGTATGTACTTATGTGCAAAATGGCCTCTGAAAATGTAATGTTGTGAGTGAGACAGGAATCCATGACTATTGAAGCGTTTAGTCATTGATTGCATTTTGTATGAAAGCAAAGCAAAATGCTTAACAGTTTAGCCCACATAAGTTAATGTTGTGGTGACTGTATGAAGAGTTTTGAGAAAGCAACTTCAGTATCGCAGTATCTGTCTTAGCAACTTCAAAGTTGTAACACTTTAGTAATCAAACCTCATACAATTCTTTGAATGTCTCATTCACCTTTGTGCAAACAGCCCCTAAGTCTATAAGCTTCAGAGCTCAAAAGTCTTGGTTAGAAATGTTTATAATGTGATTTTTTTACAATTTGTCAGCACCAAGGAAAACAGGTTTTTGAAAAGTGTATGTTTAAGAAAGTGGATTTTAAGAAAAAAAAAGAATAATCATATTCTAAATGATCTTAGATTATTGGCGCTGAGTTTGTGCTGAATAAAAGCATTTGTAGTACTTTGGGATAAATGGGTTTTAGATAAGTGATATACTTTACAGTTTTTCTGAATTGCTGAAATATTAAAAATCATTTTGGGAAGTGTTGGAGTTAGACTCCACCGAGTCCGTTGATGAGGAAAAGATGCATTCGTGAGGCAAAGGATGGTTGTAAGTCAGCTCTCTTTATTTGTTGTACAGATCGATCCGGGAGCCACTCTCAGATGCACAAAAGTACACACCAAGGGAAGCTCAGCTCCCTGTTGTCTGTGTCTAGCTTTTATACCCCGTTTAGGGCGTCTACTGTTCTTGTTGGTATCTTTCCAGTTGGCGTAACAACTATTGTTTTTTTTTTTTTGCCAAATATTTTTATTGAAAAAAGGAAAACAATACAGTACTTGCATTTACAGAAATACAATTTACCTTTCTTCGTTTTTCTAAATAAATATATTATCTTTTAAACACAACTAAACAAAAAACACTCCAAAAAAAACTAAGAACCACCCCCCCTCCCCCTGGTCCCACACGGCTCAACACAACCACCAAACATATTCCATAAATATAACAGTAACAGGTATACATTTAATCAGGCAATACCTCTAGACTAGCAAAATAAGAAATAAATGGATGCCAATTGTGGAAAAATTTGGCAGTACATCCTCTTAACGTATATTTAATTTTTTCAAGTTTTAAAAAAAACATGACATCTTTAAGCCACTGGGAGATAGAAGGATATTTAGCAGACTTCCAATGCATCAATAATAAACGTCTCGCCAATAAGGATGTGAAAGCTATGATATCCTTTTGTGTAGAATTAAGTGTAAGTGAGCGATCAGGAATCCCAAATATAGCAATCAGAGGACAAGGTTGTAGAGTTACCCCAAGAACAGTTGACATAATAGCAAAATAACCTGTCCAGAAACCTTCCAGCTCAGGACACAGAAAAAACATGTGGCTAAGGTGACAGGGAGAGCCATGGCATTTATCACATTTGTTTTCCACTTCCGGATACATTTCAGAAAGTCTAGACTTAGAGAAATGTGCCCTGTGTATGACCTTAAATTGAATAAGTCCAAGGCGAGCACAAGAGGTGGAAGACCGTACCCTCGTTATAGCCTGTTCCCAGGACTCCTCAAGTATTTGAATTCCCAGTTCCCCCTCCCATGTACACTTAAGCTTAACATTTGAGTGGTTACTAAGAGACAGGATACTATCATAGAGTTTCGAAAAGGTTCCTCTATGATGAGGAATAAATGAAAGCATAGTTTCCCACTGCTGTTCTGGAAGTAAAGAGGGGAAATTAGGGAAACACTTGGCAACAAAATTTCGAATTTGAAAATAGCGAAACAGATGGGTAATGGGGAGACCGTAACGAGATGACAAATTGGCAAAACTATCGAAGACACCATCCACATATAAATATTTAAATTGTTTTATACCCTTGTCACTCCACATTGAGAATGTTGAGTCTAGGAGTGATGGGGGAAACAAATGGCTGTCGTTTTGAGGACCCAAGGAAGATGCCCTTACAAATTTATAGTGCGGTCTAAACTGAAACCAGATCTTGAGTGTGTTAAGAACCACCTGATTATCAGTATACAGAGAGGGTTTTATGGGTAAAGAGGAATAGAGGAGAGCCGGTATAGAAGATCCCTTACAGGATGATAACTCCAATTTACACCAAGAGGATCCAGAAGATTTTAACCAGTAGCAAAGTTTATGGATGTGAGGAGCCCAGTAGTAAGCTAGAAAGTTAGGCAATGCAAGTCCTCCACTAAATCTGCATCTCTGCAGTAAAGTTTTACGAACCCTAGGTGTGACGGGACGGCTCGCGATCGCCTGGTGAGCGGGCAGAGAGGCGAGCGAGCGGAAGCAGGCACACAGGCAAGGTTCGGGAAACAGGGTTTTTACTGGCAACAGGCACGGACAAACGCTGGGTAACATCAATGACAGACACTGGATTAGTACACAACAGGAACTTAAATACAAGAAACAAGGCAGCAGGAAACAAGACATGACTGGGCACAATCAGGGAATCACACGTGGGTAATTAGAGGGCGTGGCAGACACGAGGAACGGACGGAGCGGGCGTCACACTAGGTGGCTTCCCACCCCAAATGAAAGAACCAATAATCTTGTCCAGTGAGACAAAAAAATATTTTGGCAAAAATAAGGGAATCGACTGAAATAAAAATAAAAATTTTGGTAAGATATTCATTTTAACAACATTATTCTTACCGATTAATGAAAGGGAGAGATTACCCCATCTTTGAATATCAGATTTAATCCTTGATATAAGGGGAGTAAAATTAGCTGATTTAAGACCAGATAGAGAACGAGTCACATTAACCCCCAAGTATTTAAACCCCGATGGACTAAGATGAAAGGGTAGATCGGACTGTTGAAGATGACATGCTGACGTATTAATGGAAAAATACTCACTTTTCCCCAAATTTAATTTATAACCTGAAAACGAGCTGAAATTCTCCAGAATACCTAAAACAGTAGGGATGGAGAGTGCAGGATCGGTTATATATAATAACAAATCATCTGCATACAATGATAATTTATGTTCAATTCCATTACGGATGATTCCCTTAAATACAGAGGAGGATCTCAATGTGATAGACAAAGGCTCGATGGCGATGGCAAAGAGTAAAGGTGACAAAAGGCAACCTTGACGACATCCACGACCCAGAGCAAAATAATCAGAACAAACGTCATTAGTATGAACACTGGCTTTAGGGGACGAATAAAGAAATAAATTTATCGCCAAATCCAAATTTCTTTAAAACAGCAAACAAGTACTCCCACTCCACCCTATCGAAAGCCTTTTCAGCATCTAAAGAAGTCACAAGTTCAGGAAGTTCAGATAGATGCTTTGAGTAAATAACATTAAAGAGTGTACGGATATTAAAAAACAATTGACGTCCCTTTATAAAGCCATTTTGCTCTTCAGATATAATACAAGGAAGCACATCCTCAAGGCGAGATGCAATTACTTTAGCCAACACCTTTGCATCGGCATTTAGCAGAGATAATGGCCTGTAGGAACCACATGAAGTTGCATCTTTGTCATTTTTAAGGAGTGCTATAGTGGCTTGTGTGAAAGTTGGTGGTAATGAACCCCTTTCCAAGGATTCATTAAACACAGATAAAATCAACGGTGCCAATTTACCAATAAATGTTTTATAAAATTCAACTGGAAACCCATCAGGGCCTGGGGCTTTATTAGACTGCATAGCTGTAATAGCATTTAATACTTCTTCAACGGAAAATGGAGAGTCCAATTGCCTGGCAATATTAGTATCAATAACAGGATTTGAAAGATTATTAAGAAATTCGTTCATTTTAGCTTTGTCCGTAGGAAATTCTGACTTGTATAACGAAGCGTAAAATGTTTTAAAGGTAGATTTAATTTCCAAGGGATCTGTAGTAATAGTGTCATAAGTGTTTTTAATACTAGGTATTAAACGCGAAGTGGCTTGTCGTCGTAGCTGATGTGCCAACAAGCGACTTGCCTTGTCACCATATTCATAATATGAGCCACGACTGCGTAGTAACAAGCGCTCTGCCTCTTTAGTTGACATAAGATTGAATTCTGCTTGCAAATCAAGACGCTGCTTCAGTAATTCTGGAGAAGGGTTCAGTGTATAACTTTGATCAAGGTTACTAATCGCAGCTGTAAGTTCTTCAAGCCTGGCATTAATCTTTTTATTAGCAAGAACAGAATAAGAAATAATTTGACCTCTCAGGTAGCATTTAAGTGTCTCCCATAGCAAAGAATATGAAACTGAATCACTTTGATTGAAGGACAAGAACTCCTCAATAGAACTTGAAATGAATTCACAAAATTCTTTATCTGCCAGAAGAAGAGAGTTAAATCTCCAAAGTGGTGGGCTACGTTTATAGGTAGAAAGTTGAATATCCAATAACAGAGGTGAATGATCAGATATTACATTACCAGAATAGTCAGAAGAATTAACACACGAATTAAGAGTTCTGTCAATAAAAAAGTAATCAATCCTGGAATAAGAATGGTGCACCTGGGAGAAAAAAGAAAATTTTTTGATTGAAGGGTTGCGAAATCTCCATGGATCAATAAGATCGTTCTGTTTCATAAAATCTGAAAATATTTTAGACATAGATGATGGAGTCAGATTACGAGGATTAGATCGATCCAAGATTGGATCAAAAACGCAATTCAGATCTCCACCGAAGATCAGCAAATGGGTATTCAAGAACGGGATGTTACTCAGCAATCTATTAGCGAATTCAGCATCATCAAAATTTGGGGCATATACATTTACCAACAAAACCTTTTTTTGCATTAGGGTACCAGCAACAATGATGTATCTACCATTCTTATCAGCAATAACATTGGTCGATGAGAATTGAACTTTCTTATTAATAAGAATGGTAACTCCTCTAGCTTTCGAATTAAAGCTTGAGTGAAAGACCTGACCTACCCAAGGGCAATATAACCTATAATGATCTTTAATGCGAAGGTGAGTCTCCTGTATAAATGCTATATCAGAATTTAGACGTTTCAAGTGTGTGAAAACCTTAGATCTCTTAACAGGGTTACCCATACCTCTGATATTCCAACTAATAAATCTAAGAGGCCTGCCTGACCCAGCAATGCTGGGATCTATATTACCTATAACCATTCAAAAATAAAAAAAAATTAAAAAATACCAGTGGTCGCAAAGAGCCGAAATGGGACACCTCCCCCCCCCCCCCCCCCCAAAAAAAAAAAAAAAAAAAAAAAAACCAAAGTCTCCACATAACAAAACAAAGGAGACAGCAGTATTCCCCAAAAGAGCAAAAATGATCCACTAAAGTGAATGGACTAACCGGAGCCCAAACAAAACAAACAAAAGCGAGAGAGAAAAACCTCCCACCGACTTCCACACTGTATAACAGTGTGCGTATAACTAAACACGTTATATTAAAAACTCACAGTACAACAGGAAAACATCGTTTCCTCAGAAGATGAACATTACAACAAAACAACAAAAATACGGAAAAAAACAAATAAACAAGTCCTGTGCAAATAGATGCAGTAAGCATAGAAAAGATTGTGCTGGACTAATCCGAAGTACAAGAGTATAATATCCGATTTAATCTTATTATATAAAAGTGAAAATAAAAACAAACAGTACCGTAACTAGCGCAATGCACCTAAAAAATAAATAAATTAGCAGCATTACAGCACCAAACTGAAGGGCTATTGAGGCTCACTCAGAAATCAACGTTTTGACATAATCACTGGCTTCCTCCGCTGAAACAAAATTCTTCTCATCACCCTTATATGTCATGCGAAGTCGCGCTGCTCCATCTCCCTGCGTGCTCCATCTCCCTGACCGTACCTTTCAGCTCGGACACGGTAGCGTCATTAGCAGCTTTATCAATCGCCAGCTGCGTCTTCACCGCTTGCAAGTCGAACTTAATAGTAGACAAAGCATCACTGAGAGTATCCTGAAGTTCTTTTTTAAAAATATCAGCGATATCTTTCCTCAGCGAAGCCAACAACTCGCCTTTAAGAGCATCCATATCCGGATTAGCTTTACAGGGGGGCTTTACAGGTGATGACTCACTCGAGGATGTGGTCGCGGCTTGCAAACTAGGCCTCAGTTGTGTTTGAATAGTACTGCGAGTTTTAATATTTTTTGCTGCCATTTTACAAAGTCCCGAGTAAAACTTCTCAACTCAACGAACTACAGAATGAAACAGGACTAAAATTATGGCCGAAAAGCGCAAATGAATAACAATTTTAAACGAAATCGGCGGGAGCTCCCAAACTCACGTCCTACTCCATCAAAACTCAACCGGAAGTCCCCATACAACTATTGTTTTGAAATTGATGGCGTTAGTCCCCACACCCGTTCCCTTTTACCGTATCTTATGTTGCAAGATCCCTTGTTATGTCCCCGCAGGTCAAGCATCAGCTTAATGTCACCATGACCCTATCCGTGTACCTTTTGCTTTCCGAAATTTACTTACACTACGCCGGAGCCCCCCCCCCCTCTCTTCCTGCCTGTGTTCCAGTTTGTTCCCCTTTCTCAGTGTGACAAAGTTTAGCACGGGGCCTAGCTGCCTTCAGAAGAAAACTGCCAATTGCCAAAAGTCATTTATTGAATCAGTCACTTGGCAAAACTTTAAACCATGCTCACCTAGTTAGACATAATTTGCAGATCTGTCACCCCTTTTGCAAAACTCTCATTCATCAAAACACATTTTGTGCTATGGTGAACTTCGATGCAAAATAGAAAACACAGGCCGCAGAGGTTAAGCGCAGCCAGCACACGGTAGTCATTTAAACACGACTCACAACTGTTCACACACATTTCTAAACATTTGAAGAAAGCAAAGAGTGACTAGAACATAGAATACGTGGCATAGGTGAATAGGAGCTGAATTCCGACATTGAGGTACAAATGGGTCTTCTTTCCTTGAATCTGGTTTGGCAGTTACACAACATTTTACTATAATATGCCTCTCATTTTTCTTTTTGGCTTTGTCCTTTACATTAACATTTCTGGAATACTGAATACATACTCAGGTAAAACTCTCTGCGAGTTAGCTGACCAGACCCCGTGGCAGGCTCTCGTTGAAGATAGGGAAGTGCCCTTTTTAAAGTTCTGTGTGTCTGTGTTTGTTTAGGAGGGTTAGTTAGCACGCCATGTTGCACAAGCCCAAGGGATGGGGGCTGGACGGAATCGTATACGCTGCTGCTTGGGGGGTGTGTTGCATACACCAGTGTGGATTAGGACTATTCCTGGCTTGCTGTGCTTCTGTGACTGGGGTGTTGGTGATTATTTACTGAGTTGCTGTGTTGCACACTTCGGCGGCGGGGTTGCGGTCCATCTATATCTGTTCCCTTGCTGGTTTTATTGTGCTGAGTGTTGGCTAAGCGGAGATGAATTGAAGTATTTGATCCCTCAGTTGGTGGCGTGTATCCAGTTGGTGGGTAACCTGTGGCGAAGGGGGCTAGGATAGCTAAACGATACATCTCTAATACCCTTTCCTTGTCCCGCTGCCCCAGCAGGGAACACCAGAGAAAGACTGCGGCCAGAGGGTTCAGCCATCCAGTGGGAGCAGCAGGCCACCCCCCCGGGAGGAAACGGCACCCTTTCGGATGAGGTCCCGGTTGGCGTACCTTCGAGCGCCGAAAGCGAGCCATGGAGTTCGGTGGCTCCAGTGATCGGTGCATGTAACACCAACAAATGACTGTGGCCAGAGGGTTCACCCTTGCAGTAGGAGGAGCAGGCCACCCCCTCAGGAGGAAACTGCAGCCTTTCAGATGAGGTCCCGGTTGGCGTACCTTGAGCACCGAAAGGGAGCCATGGTGATCAGTGGCTCTAGTGATCGGTGTATCCAGTTGGTGGGTAACCTGTGGCGAAGGGGGCTAGGATAGCTAAAGGATACATCTTTAATATCCTTTCCTTGTCCCGCTGCCCCAGCAGGGAACACCACAGACAGACTGCAGCCAGAGGGTTCAGCCATCCAGCGGGAGCAGCAGGCCACCCCCCCGGGAGGAAACTGCAGCCTTTAGGATGAGGTCCCGGTTGGCGTACCTTCGAGCGCTGAAAGCGAGGCTTGGAGTTCAGTGGCTCCAGTGATCGGTGCATGTAACACCAACAAATGACTGTGGCCAGAGGGTTCACCCTTGCAGTAGGAGGAGCAGGCCACCCCCTCAGGAGGAAGCAGGAGCCTTTCGGATGAGGTCCCGGTTGGAATACTTGGAGCGCAGAAAGCAAGCCACGGACTGCAACGGCTTCAGTGTTTGGCGACGGAAGAGAGGCCAGGGGCAGCCTCGGCAATCCGTGGAGCAGCTCTTGACCCCAATTGATGGACTTGTGGGCTATGGCCGAGGACTGAGGGTTAATAGGGATATCCTTTAAGTGTTAGTATAGGGTAAAGAGTAGCTTTAAGTTAAGAGTAGCTTTAAGTCAAGAGTAGCTAGAATAAAACGTATACTTAATATTAAACTGTGTCTTTGTCAGCTCTTCAATGTTGTGTCTGTTTTGGTTTGAAATTTTGCATCGTTAATTTGTTTGGCACTCTCCTAAACCTCAAAGAGCAGAGACATTTCTGGAATTCTGAATACGGCAAACGCTACATATTAGTTATCAGTCATAACTGTACAGTATACAAATATTTTTGGTAGATTATATATATATATATATATATATATATATATATATATATATATATATTCTAATAGACTTTCCGTTTCTAATTTACATGCCAACAACAGTTTTCACTGGTAGTATTTTCATTTTTTGTGAGTTTAACTTGAATTTTAGCGTTTGTGCTTAGTGGTTTAATTAAAGGAGATGAGATTTTAAGAAATTTGTTTTAGTAATTCAGAAAAACAGTAAAATGTCAAGGCATGTCAGACTACTTTGAAAGTGGGTGAGAGGCCTCACACTCCAAAGGGTTACAGTAAATACTTATTATGCTATGTTTCTTTTATGTTCCTCTTTTTGAGTCTGGGAAATTTTTGTCATAGTACCAATCTATCTATTGCTACTTCATTATTCCATCCTCTTTGTGCAATGTAGTGATGTACAGTACTGTCAGCAAAACAGCATGATACTACAGTACCACAACCCTGCTTGACCATTGGTTCATTGTTCTTAGTTTAAGAAAACAACCTTCATGATAGAGTTAGTCAGTTTCAGCAGCCAGTGAGGCTGCACAGCAATGCCGCAGACAGTGATACTCTATTTTTTCTGGAGCTTTGACCATCAGGGCTAACAGAAAAAAAGCTTCTTGGCCCAAAAAAAATCATTTTATATTTTTCAATTCAGGACCATTTTGTGTGGAATGGACCTATAGTTGGTAAAGCATAAAGTGTTACAACCATACCCGGTCTACCCTACGCATTCCCCGTACACGTGCGGCAATTCCTTGTTGTAGCAGCGCAAATGCGTATTTATTTTATGTGCGTTCACGCTGTTATGACGAAACATTATCGTGCATTTTAACATTTATGTGGCTAATTTGTACTTCTTTCGCGGCATGAAGGCTAAAATGCAGAGATTTCTTGTCATAACAGCGCGAATGCACATAACATAAATACTACAAGACATTACAGCACGTATAGCTTTAGACAGCGAATGAGTACTTTCATACCAGTTATGTGCCCCCTGCATATGATCATTTTTGCATATGAAATAAGGGGCCGACTTACGCAGGGTTGCCAACTTTGGTGAGCAGCTTCGCGGGAGATTTTCAATTCCAGAAGTATTTAAATGTATAAAACAGTTTTATTACCTTGTAAATAGTCTGTAGGGTTTGGAAACTGCAGCCAATTTTAGGTTTAAAATGGATTAATAGAGATTCGCCATAAGATTTCTTGCTGTGAGCGTTTCAGTTAGAAAGCGTGAGTGTCATGCAGGATGCGTCAGAGTTGGCAACCCTGCTTACGGCCAAATCGGACCTACTACCGGTCAGTGGGAGCCGAACGCGGTCGAAAGTCGCCGACGACCAGCATGGGATCGTATTGTCTGTTATGGTACGAATGGGCGTCCGTGACAACAGCTTGATTACTTCTGAATCGCATGTACCTCTTTTCTCAAAGTTCTTTCCAGCGTTACAAGGAGTGATCGTGTTTTTGAAAACATTATAAGAAAATGGAGAACACTGAAATTAAAATAATCAAGATCGAAATTTGCATAAAAGTTCAAATAAGTAAGAATGCAAAGCCCCTTTCTACGAGGATGCCAAAGGTAAAGCCCTAGATTAAGAGACTTTATTATAACACTTCAGTTAGAGGATAAAATGTGCTATATTGTGGTGAATTGATGAGACTGTCCTAGAGTAATAAGGAAGGGGGCGGTGTTCGACTTGATTTGGGCTAATTAATTATTGGGTTCACCTGTGGCGAAGCGGTGGAGGGACATGCAGCTGAGTGAGGTGATAAGAGGGAAACGTGTGAGAGCGGGAGGGGTCGAATGGTGCCGGTCGCGGTCAGTAGGATCGCAGCCGGTGAAGATTGTTAGTGGTGGAAATATAGATAGACGCCTTGTGGATTCATTAGTGTGACACTGTTGCCGGCGCATCCGACCATTTTTATTGTGGGGAGGATTTGGTTCACAGCCGTGCTTTGTGGACTCTGGCAAAACTTTCCGCGAGTTAGCTGACCAGACCCCGTGGGTGGCTCTCGTTGAAGATGCCCTTTTTAAAGTTCTGTGTGTTTTTTTAGAAGGGTTAGTTAGGCTCGTGCAATATGGCGTGCTAAGGGATGGACGGAAATTGTATACGCTGCCGCTTGGGGGGGAGGGGTGTTTTGCATACACCAGAGTGTGGATTAGGAATATTCCTGGCTTGCGATGCTTCTGTGATTATTTATTGAGTTGCTGTGTCGCACATTCCGGCGGCAGGTTTGCGGTCCATGTATATCTGTTCCCTTGCAGCTTGTATTGTGCTGAGTGTTGGCTAAGCGGAGATGAATTAGAGTATTTGATCCCTCAGTTGGTGGCGTGTATCCAGTTGGTGGGTAACCTGTGGGGAAAGGGGCTAGGAAAGCTACAGGATATACCTTTAATAAACTTTCCATCTTTGAACAGAATACTGATAAGGCTGGCCGGTCAGAGGGAGCTGAATTCAAACAGTTACACCAGCAAATGACTGTGGCTGGAGGGTTCAGCCATGCAGCAGGAGGAGCAGGCCACCCCCCCAGGAGGAAGCAGGAGCCATGAGGATGAGGTCCCAGTTGGAGTACCTGGATTGCAGAAAGCGAGCCATGGACTGCAACGGCTCCAGTGTTCGGCGACGGAAGAGAGGCCAGGGGCAGCCTCGGCCATCCGTGGAGCAGCTCTTCACCAGGATTGATAGACTTGTGGGCTATGGCCGGAGACGGAGGGTTAATAGACATATGCCAAGATAGGGCTGCCCAGTCCTGCTCCTGAAGAGCTTAGGTGCAGCCCTAATTTAACACACCTGATATAGATAATCAGGCACTTCAGTTCTCATACTGAGAAATAACTGAAGTGCCTGATTATCTGTATCAGGTGAGTTAAATTAGGGCTATACCTGAGCTCTGCAGGGTGGTAGCTCTCCAGGAGCAGGACTGGGCAGCCCTGTACTAAAGAAGATATGTTTATCATAAAGATCTCATCTTAGCATACTTACTATTTGCAGTGCCTGACTGGATTGCCTGTGGTAACCTTGTTGGTTTAACTCTAGGTGTAGTCAATCTTGGGCAAATCTTGGACCCGTATGCCTAGATTTGGAATGCAGGTGGGGTGTAGGTGGCAGCATGCACACAAGACACAAGGCAGTTAATCAGCTTTATGGATATGGATGAAAAATGGAAAGACATACACAGAAAATAAAATGCACAACCAAACATAAAATACACATTAACTGAATCTGTGAGCTTAAGTTTTATACCCTTAATTTCTCTGATTAAAACTAGATTTTAATTCCTCTTTAACCAATTTACCCTATTTTAGGTTTAGTTATGTTTAGACTTTCATAGCTAAATTTAGAATCAATAACTAATTACGTCAAGATTAATTTGTAATTGGCCGTAGATTAGACTTGGGGATGTTTTTAGATTTAGGTTCACCAGTTCCAATATGTTTTTTGATTACCCTTCTTAGTCCAACTCCACTCAGGTGAAGAAAGGGTAAGTATATAACAACTTAAATGAAATACAAATTAGTTACGTACACTGCATAAAACAATTTAACAGTCCTACCACAAATCCGGTAGTTAAATGAATATGAGTTGTCAACACAAGAATCGGTTTAGTTCCTTGGGTGACTCACCATCGACATCCAACGATATTCGAATGCAGCTCCAGGAAGTTTAGGTTCCCGCTAAAAGGACCTGATCTGCGTAAGCAAACAGGTATTATAATATACTACAATATTTACTATATCAGTCACTCTGTCTAATCATTACAGTTATAATTAATCAAATATGACATTATATCAAAGCAAATACTTTTGCACATAATCAACTAATGATAGCCTTTCTTTAACAGGTACTCCGGAGAGATAAGTATTAGTTACCTTTCTTTTACAGCATAAAGAATTGTACATTCACTTCAATACCGAAATGTATTGAATTATATAATACACTCAAAATAAACATATTTCTAAACAAAATTACTAAATTGTGCCTCTTTACTGCACACACGTTTAGCGAATAAGGAAAATGTACCTCTGGTCAAAATGTGCTCACGCGGCTGCTCCGTGCCTCACGGGTGACTAGTAGCAGGAAAAAACGTTCAGCCATCACAACCAATGTTGTCTCGCTCTCTGAATATTTTTTTAATATTTCGGTGTATCTCCAAAAGAAAAAACTTTTTTCCCTTTGTAATACAGCTTGTTCATCGCCTAAGAAAACTACGTGACTAAGTTTTTTCAGGCAACCTGGAAAAACCAGAATATTCCTGTTCTTCACTTATGAGAGGGCGTGGCTTCACTCAAGCCAATTGAGTTTAACCTCTTAAACGCCAGATGGTTTTAACTACACTATTTTTCTGCATATAACGTATGTTACATATTCAACTGTGTATTTCTCATCACTTTAGTGTTGTCTGTCTTGGTTTGAAAATTTTGCATCGTTAATGTGTTTGGCATTCTCCTAAACGTCAATAAGCAGAGACAGACGAACAAAAAAGTATCAAAATGACAGTGTTGCCTTATTTTAACACAGAAAGAGTCATTTCAGCTTTACTGCCACCTATGAGTTAATGGCTGCCAATGTTTGTGTTAAAAGTGTCTGCAAATAACTTTAACTCCGGTATCTTACTGAAAACGCGCCGCCTTCTGCCTGCTGTCATTCCGCTAAGATATAGGCGACTCTGGTAAGTAACAGGTAAAGTTGTCGTTTAAAGTAATGCAAATGTGCATTGCCGGTTAGTAATTGTTTTACTATATCACGTTACGTCATTTATAGTTGTAGTACAGTGCATTCTGAATCCATCATAACTAGCCAGCTAGCTCATGTGAACATGAAGCAGTACCCCCTTCCATCTTGGTTTTGCAGAGGGGTTGGTTGCAAATGCAAACGATCCCTTAATGTCCGTGTGTTGTGTTCAGATGTGAAAATAAAAGATAACTGTCAAATTCACTGTTTAAGTCCTATTATACAAGATAAGACTGTAAAATAATTTGCTATGCATATGGATGCCCTGCATTGGGGCTGGGATCCCGCGGGCCCCAACGGAAATCTCGCGGGAGCGGGCGGTTTTAAGGTTGCCGCGGGCGGGCGAGCGGCTAAAAATAGACAGCGGGTCCCAATATTTTTGGCAGGATAGAGAATGTAACTGATGTTACATTCAGATGTCACAACACGGAACTAGAGAGGGGAGAGGACGCTGGCGTCGACTGCTCGCGGCTTCTCCCTCTGAGTCTGAGTCTAATACTACCAATTATTACTTGTTTACCATTTTACTACTTTTTTTTTTATTATTTATTTTATTTTACTACTTACTTCTAGTAAAATAGTTTTTGTTAGAAAGTTTCGTACTTTTTTGGAAACTTTTCTTGTTTTGTTTTACCGTCTGCTTTGGATCTTACGGATTTTATCACGTTTTATCAAGTTCTTGTCGTCTACGCACTTGCTGCCCGGATATACTGCTATACTGCTTTACCGTCTGCCTTGAATTTTACGGATTTTAGGTCAGTATGGCGTTCATCTATTCCAGTTCTCAGCTCTGCCGACTCCGCCGACTAAATCCCGCAATCACTCCAGGAATTAACATCTCCGTCATTAAAAAACTTGGACACCTTTGCCGTCATCGTTACATTCACAGAGGTTTACGAAAGTTTATCTTCCATAACCTGCCAAAGTGCTCTGCTACTAACATTCCATCTTTCTGGTCACTGGTCGCACATCTGACGTGTCATCAGAGCGCCGTCGCTTCAACTACTATCAACACTCGAAGTATCGCGAGATCTCAGCACTTAAGCATGGGAAATACCCGAGCCACTGAGAGAAACACTGCGAGATCCTCACATTCCCGGTTGGATTTACTTTGTGGAGTGGACTCTAAGCTGCGTGGAGTGGATTTTAGTGCTCTGCGACCTGTACAGAGATTTACTCCGCAGAAATTAGTCAAATTTGAACTATTCAACTCTCAGTCCATCAGCAGTAAATCCACATTGATTGAAGAACACATCAGGGAGAAAGGACTGACAGAAACCTGGCACCAGCCAGAGGTTTACTCTTCCCTGAATGAAGCCTGCCCACCTGGTTACAGTTACTTGGAGGTAGCACGCAGCACGGGGCATGGTGGTGGCCTAGCTATCATCTACCGTCAGGATCTGGGGTTGTCCCCTATTTCGATATCTGCACCATCTTCATGTGAGTGCCTTGCATTTAAATGTAAGCCCCCTTTTCCCCTGACTGTTCTCCTAATTTACCAACCTCCAAAACCCAACTCTGCCTTCATCCCGGAAATGTCTGATCTTCTCTCAACACTTTGTGCTACCTCTACTAACATTATAATCCTGGGAGATATAAACATCCATGTTGATAATCCCACAGGTTATCTCACTGCTGATTTCCTAGAGCTGCTAGATTCCCTCAACCTATAACAACATGTTGATGTCCCCACACATTCCAGGGGTCACACACTTGACTTGGTCATTTCAAACTTCGCCCCCATCAGTAATCTACAGGTATATGATCTTGGTATCTCGGACCATAAAGTAGTGTCAATGGAGCTGCCCTTTCTATCCCCCCATATCAAACCATTTCTCGTTTGGCTCTCAGCGGAGGCGGACGCACTTCTCTCCCTCTCCATCCCCTTATCTTCCCTGCTTCGCTCCTCTCGTCTCGTCTAGTCTACTGTCTTATACTTGAGAGACTCTCTCAGCCCTGCTTTCCAAACTACGAAAAACGAACGATGGATTTGATCAGCTGGTCTCTCAACGCAATTGACACCATCTTCTCGACGAGAAGCCTAGGTTCGGGGGAACTTAACTGTCTGGCAGGAACGTATGCTGCTGGCTACACGATGGACGGATGGGAGCGGTGGAGGGTCGTGTGCCTGGCAGCTCTTTCCGTGGAGGACATTGAAGACATCTACCTATTCGGAACCATGATTACAGGTATTATGCTGATTGGATTAGGCATTGCCCTGGTTTATCAAAGATTGAAGAAGACGGTGACAGCCGCTCAAAGCCCCACTAGGCTGGCCGGAATGATTGATGGAGTGGGCAGAGCTGTTAGCACTCAGACTGTGAAACTGGATAACATCATGGAGAAGCTCACAGCTTTGCAAAACTTATTGGATGGCAGAGACCAGCGTGGACATTAGTGGAGCTGGAAATTACAGCTTCTCGTACGGAAACCCAAACAACCTTATTCTATCAGGTTTTGGCTCCCCCCAATCAGCACTGGCCTCGGCCAAGGCCGCTGCTGAACTAACAACTCCCCCTGAAGAACAAGGCAGTGAGACTCTCTTGCATTCCTCTCCCCCGATCCCAAGGACTTACCGCACCCTCCCCCCCATCCAACGCCTTCGCCGCTTCATACCCCCAGCGTGAACAGGCGGGTCTGTTGACCAGCGCCTCCATGGCTGCAGGACCGGATGGCTGTCTGTCTCTGCTGGACTACCTCCACCACCCCTTTTCCCTCAGCAAGTCGTGTCATTTTTATGTTGTAAGGTGTAGTGCGATCATGTGCTTATGTTGCTGAGATGTTTTTTTCGGTTCCCACAATGTCCTCCCCACTGGAGTACAGCCTGGGGGCTGTTTTTTTTATTATTCTCCTCCTCTCTCCTCATGTTATTCTGTTTCTTTTCTTCTCTCTTCCCCTGTCTCCCGACCGGTCTACCCCCTACTGTGATGTTTGTGTATATGTATGGTCGGGTTGATGGCCAGTTTTTTCGCTGGTACTCGTGACTAGTGACATGGTATATTGCAACAGCAATAAAGGGTTTCATCAAATCAAAATCAAATCAATTCAGATCCAATTCAGAAATCTGAAGAACATCATTGCAGATGCCCTGGCGCTGGACCTTAAATTTCTCTCCTCTGAACCTACCAGCTCCCTCTCTGTTGCTGACCTCGTAGATTTCTACAACCAGTCCCTGAGCAGTCTCCTGGACTTCCACGCCCCCTTAACATCTAGATCTGTCTCATTGTCATGCTCAGCACCTTGGTACACCTGCGAGCTACGAAAAATGAAGGCGGCTGGGCGTGTCCTTGAGCGGCGGCTCAAGACCTCTGGGTTGACTGTCCACAAACAGGCTTACAGGGAACACAAGAGGGCGTATGCAGAAGCTCTGAAGGCTGCACGGTCCAGGTTCTATTCCACCATCATCAGCAACAGCTCCAGAAACTCCAAAATACTTTTTTCAACTATAAATCACCTTCTCAAACCTCCTTCACCTGCCCACTCTGAGGCCACTGAGGAGAGGTGCAACATGCACATCAATTTCTTCAGACAAAAAGTTGATAACATCCGCTCATACCTCTCCATCACGAATATCTTGCCTACTCCAACTGTCGACCTGAGATGGTCCAGCCACTTTGCTCCTTTTCTGCTACCACATGGGAAGAGGTGGAGAACGTCAGGAAAATGAAACCATCTACCAGTTCCCTGGACCCTTTCACTTCAGCCCTGCTAAAGGTCAACATCTCTGCCGTCTCTCCACTCATCACCAGGATCATAAACCAATCCCTCCTGACTGGCCATATTCCTTCTACTTTAAAAACTGCTGTCATCAGACCTCTATTGAAAAAACCCACCATGGACTCTGAAGTTCTCTCTAAATATAGGCCCATCTCCAATCTTCCATTTCTCTCTAAAGTTCTGGAAAAAACAGTTGCAGCACAACTTCATGATCACCTCAAACTGAATAACCTGTTTGAAAAATTTCAGTCCAATTTCCGCCCTGGCCATAGCACCGAAACAGCCCTGGTCAGGGTCACCAATGATCTTCTGATGACAGCAGATACTGGTTCCCCTTCTCTACTCATCCTCCTTGACCTGACAGCTGCTTTTGACACAATAGACCATAACATCCTCCTTCACCGCCTGCAATGCACCATTGGACTCTCAGGAACTGTTCATAACTGGTTCACATCATACCTAACCGGCAGAACTGAGCATGTCGCCCTTGGCAGCACAAAATCTCACATCCACAACGTCACCTGTGGTGTCCCACAGGGCTCTGTGCTAGGCCCCATCCTTCTCACCATCTACATGCTCCCCCTTGGAAATGTCATTAGCAGGCATGGTTTATCTTTCCACTGCTATGCCGATGACACTCAGCTTTATCTGAGGACTACCCCCACCTCCTCTACTGCTCCTCTGCCGATATCCACACTAACTACCTGCCTGGAGGAGATAGAGGCGTGGATGAGGCTCAACTTCCTTCAGCTGAACAAATCCAAAACAGAAGCCATCTTAGTAGGCACACCACACCATCTCCGCTCTTCTACCATCACCAGTATCACTTTCTCTGGCCAAAACATCCACCTTTCTACAGCTGTCACCAATTTGGGTGTTAAAATGGATTCTCAACTCACCTTTGACACCCACATCAAACACCTCTGTAAGTCATCATTTTACCACCTCAAGAACATCGCTAAACTCCGCCCAACACTTTCCCTGGCAGATGCAGAGAAGCTCGTCCATGCTTTTGTCTCCTCCAGGTTGGATTACTGTAATGCACTCCTCATTGGGATTCCTGGCAAGAATATTCAGAGACTTCAGTATATTCAGAACAGCGCTGCCAGGATCCTGATGAGGGTGCGAAAGCATGATCACATCACCCCCATCCTGAAAACCCTTCATTGGCTCCCTGTCCCGCTCAGGATAGAGTACAAGGTCTCCCTTCTCACCCATCAGTGCATCTATGGACATGCCCCCCTTTACTTACTTGAGAACTCCTCACCCCCCATACCTCCTCATGCACCCTCCGCTGTGTACACACCAACACCCTCCAAGTTCCCAGAACCAAGCTCCGTAGCATGGCTGATAGGGCCTTTTCATCTGTGGCACCGAGGCTGTGGAACGCCCTCCCTGACCACCTGAGAGCCCCACAGTCTACTGATGTTTTTAAAAAAAATCTAAAAACCTATCTTTTTAGAAAGACATTTAGTTGAGTATTTTTACTTTTTACTCATTATAGTCTACTCTTTGTATTTTATATTATTTATATTATTATTATATTTTATAGTATTTTTATTACACTACTCTTCTACTTTGTAGCACTTTGAGATTGCTAGAATATAAAGTGCAATACAAATACAATTTATTATTATTATTATTATTATTATTATTATTATTATTATTATTATTATTATTATTATTAAAAACGCTTGCATGCTGCATAAACCATGAAGATCTCGCGTCTGGCCAGAAATAAGAGACTGAGGAGGGGAAGGTTGACCACAGATGGGAGGGGCGGGGTTCCAAAGCGGAACCACACCTCCTCAGGCACTTCCATCTCCTGCCAACATTCCTCTGTCCTTTATTTCCCTTCACACTGCACTCCTATCATGCTCCACAACCACAAACCTCTGAAATCTCCTACACTCTCTGCACTCGACTGACTCCTTACCAGCTTCTCTCCTGCCGCTGCCTGCACTCCTTCATGTTCTGTCGGCACCCAAACCACCTGCTTTGCTCGCCCCATCATTTCTCCCAGATCCAGCGTGGGCTGATTAAAAGCCACTGCTAAGGGGGGCTCCTCCTCTGGTGTCTTGTACCATTCTCCCACTACTCCCATCCTCTGTATCTGAATGGCTACTCCCTCAGGGCCTAATATTATCCAGTCTGCCGTCATGCGCATCCCGTCTTTCTCTCGGTCAGGCAGCGGATCTATCAGCCGATCCCACTCATCCCTCACTCCAGGATCACTGAAATCTCCCATCGCCACTATCAACTGTATTTATCCTATTTCCAATTTAGCACATTACTATATTGTTCCTGTATAAATGGTCCCCACTGTTCTAGGATTTTCCAAACCTTTCCAATAACTTCTTCTAATCCGTATAAGCTATACTATCCCTGCTGGACAACAACCTTTGTTGCAGAAGGGTGAACTGTCCACTGAGTACCTCTACTCCCCCTTCGTACATTTTATGTCTATCTGCAGCTGACACAAAGCATCTCTGCCTAACAAATTCACTGGGATATGCTCTGATGTTAGTTTAGACATATTTACATTTTTGGCCCCTATCTGAACTTCTACTAAACAAGATTCTGGAACACGCAGGTTGGATAGGTGTGTCCAGGCTGATCACAGCTCCAGCATAACAGCTGAATCAGCCTGTTCCCCAGTCTCCCCGGGATCACTTCCCTGTACCCATATAAACAACTTTCTTCATCCTTC
This sequence comes from Brienomyrus brachyistius, assembly GCF_023856365.1. Taxonomy (NCBI): domain Eukaryota; kingdom Metazoa; phylum Chordata; class Actinopteri; order Osteoglossiformes; family Mormyridae; genus Brienomyrus; species Brienomyrus brachyistius. Next base: position 371,096 of record NW_026042335.1, on the reverse strand, counting down.
TGTTTCTTCCCCTCTGAACTTTATCTTGCCCTCTATTACTGGAAAGTGGCCCTTCTACTAACAGATACAGTCCCTGATACTGAGGAAGTCGTAACTCCTCCTGCTCTGTTTCACCTTTGACTCCTGCCTGATTCTCACTCATCACTCTCTCATCACTTTCTGCTCTTTTCTCCAGGCCTCTCCCTTTGCCTTAACCTCAGAACCTCCTGTTGCTCACTCCTTTTCTTTTTACGCCTTTCTGTGTTCCTATTAGCCTTATGATACTTTATCAGAGTCTCCATCTCCTCACACACTGCCACATCCAGAAATATAGCAGAAATATAAAGTACAGATATTTTATGGGTTCCACTGAAATAAAGGTAGCTGATTATGAGAAATATCTTGGTGTGTATGTTGATGCTTCCATGTCCCACTCTCGGCAGTGTGGGGAAGCAATAAAAAAGACAAATAGAATTTTGGGTTACATCTCTAGCTGTGTGGAGTTTAAGTCAAAGGAAGTGATGCTACGATTGTATAATTCCTTGGTAAGACCCCACCTAGAATATTGTGTGCAGGTTTGGTCACCATACCTTAAGAAGGACATTGCTGCCTTGGAAAAGGTGCAACGTAGGGCTATGAGAATGATTCCCGGTCTTAGAGGAATGTCTTATGAGGAGAGGTTAGCTGAGCTGAATCTGTTCAGCCTTGAGAAAAGGAGACTAAGTGGGGGCATGATCCAGATATATAAGATTCTAACAGGTTTGCATGGCGAGTGACATGACATACTAGAACTCGTGGCCACAAGTGGAATTTAGCGGGAGGACATTTTAAAACGAATTTGAGGAAGCACTTCTTTACACAGCGTGTAGTTAGAGTATGGAATAGTCTTCCTACTAGTGTAGCGCAAGCTAAAACCCTGGGTTCCTTTAAATCAGAGCTAGATAAGATTTTACCAACTCTGAGCTGTAAGGTAAGTTTTCTCCAAAAGTACTTGATGTGCCGGATGGCTTCCTCTCGTTTGTAAATTTCTTATGTTTTTAAGATTACTTTTCCTATAGAACAAGTCTATACATTGTCCTTTTATTAAACAAACTAAATAGCCTTATGCTATTTATCTTATTTACACAAAAGCTTGTCATTTTTGTCTCTAAACGGTTGCGCATTTACAATTCTCCTCTGCTCTCTGTATTGCGCATGGCGGACTTCCGCCCCGATGCAGACAGGTGAGCACACTCCCACCAGCGGACAGAGAGCGCGCGTCGGAAAATATGTCACGTCAACCATCTGAAAAGCAGACAAAAATATCTGCTGTGCCATACATCTGTGTATGACTCCTCAGATCTCCAGCCCGGTGAAAAGTTTCACTAATTATCTACTTCTTCCCTTGCATGTTTAGTCCTATACTAAACTCCCTGATCGCTACACCTTACTGTTACTTTAAGTTTAAGATTCGTCCAAATTTTACAGTAACCTACCAACACTTATACTACAGAGAATGTTTTTTGCATTAAAGCTCGCAAATACTAAATTTCGATTCCACAGTTATGACTTTAGATACCTAGGGATCCTGGTATATCATACTTATACAAAACTAATTATGGTAAATTACTATGTGAAATAAAGAATTATCTCCAAAGATGGGAAATCCTCCCTCTATCCTTATTGGGGAGAGTGGAGAGCATTAGAATGAATATACTACCTAGGCTTCTCTTTATGTTCCAGTCCCTGCCCATAGGGGTCCCTATATCCACATTAAAAACGCTCAATAAATGGTTATCCAAATTTACCTGGCAAAACAAAAGACCCAGGATTGAACTGAAAAGACTATTAAACCCAAAAGAGAATGCGGGTCTGGACTTGCCTAATTAAAAAAAATATTACTTGGCAGCCCAACTTAGATCAGTAGTGGTATGGATAACCCAGGACAGGGAGGCTCAGTGGGTGGGAATGGAGCAGAGTAACTGTCCAAATTTGCCGCTGGACATAGCAATTATTTTTAATCAAGATACATGGAAAGTAAATAAAATTAATAACATTTGGATAGGAAACACTCTGAAAAGTGAGAGAGAGGCTGGGACGCCCTTCATCAATATCAAGATCATTGAAAATTGCACAGAATGTTGATTTTTATATCATCTAAATTAGATACAGGGTTTAAGACATGGGGAGAAAAGAGGTTTAACCAGTTGGATTAGTTGTGTGATGGAGGAGATCTAATGTCCTTCGAACATCTTAGAAACAAATGTGGCCTCCCAGTGCCCAACTGTTTTAGATACCTACAGTCAACAAGTATATTGTTTATATTAACAATTAAAGGATTTGTTAAAAAGAACATTATATCATATATTTATAAAATATTGCAAAAAGAGTCAACAGTGTTAATAAAGAGAAATGGGAACTAGAGATGAATACTATCATTAACGATGAAGATTGGACTCATTCATGTAAAGAAGGACACAGAATAACAAACAGTTCTACATGGTGGGAATTTGATTGGAAAGTTAAGATGAGATACTTTAAGACTCCCCTTCTCACCTCTACGTTTGGCAACACCTCTAATCAGGGGTTTATTGGAGGGGTTGTGACCTGGTAGGAGACCACACCCACATTTTTTGGGATTGTCCAAAACTGTCAGAGTACTGGCAAAATATACAGGAAGAGATAAAAAAAATGTTTGAACATAAAATTACCACTTGAACCAGCTCGTTTCATACTAGGAATTATGCCACAGAATATAGTGCATGAAAATAAGGTTGTATTACTGAGAGTTCTTCTTTTAATTGCCAGGAGGATGATAACGATCTCCTGGCTAAAACCCCAGCCACCCACGACAGTACATTGGAAAAGAAAGTGTATAATATGGAATTTATAACTACAAAATTGTTAATGAGAACGGAGTGTTTCTTTACCAAATGGCTTCCAATCTGTAATTTTCTTTTTTCAACAGAAGTATGACACTTAGGAAAGGATAGGGTTGAATTGAGACTTCCATGTACAGCACTGTGCAAAAATCTTAGGCAGTCAAAGAAAATGATGTTTAGATTGTCCTCATGTTGGTGTAAAACTATGATATTATGCCTGTGAAAGTGTGTCAGCTTAGCCATTTCAGATCCTCTGCTAAAGTCATCCTAGTATTTGTAGTGACCGTCCAGTGCAGCCTTTGTATTTTTTGACTTGGCCACTAGCACACCTCATACAGCTAGTCAATCTGTCACTGACTTTTTAAACCAATATAATTAATTAATTAATTGAGCTGTTGGTGAAATTTAACAAAATCATGGAACGGCTGAGATGCCCCTAATGTTAAATTGTGTTATTTGTTCTAAGCCAAAGTACACTTGCTACCCACATAAACAGCTTTAAACATTTCTTTGGACTGCCTAAGACTTTTGCACAGTACTGTATATCTTAGAACATGAGAAATTTACAAATGAGAGGAGCCCATTCGGCCCATCAAGCTCGTTTGGGAATAACTTAACTAATAGCTCAGAGTTGTTAAAATCTTATCCAGCTCTGATTTAACCATCTCTCTCAATATAATATTGGGATCATTTATTCTCTTCAGAGGCCTCCATAGAATAATGCATCCATCCCCTCACTTATGTTTAGACAGACGTATCCTAAGGCACCAGGGCAACAACAGTCAGAATAACAACAGAATCATCAATTTCACAGCTAGTTTTAAAAATTGCTTTAATGCAGAGTGATTACAGAAAAAAAGATAAGCAAATTAGGTAATATTAACAAAATTATTAAAACATGTAGAGTAATAGGCATATTTGTCTTTCAGACATATTGTGCTTTTTTAAGAGCAGAAGGGATACATTAAATCACAATTATATTTTGTTCTTAATAATATAATTATATATATTATTTTTAAAATTTTACATCATTATAAATGAGAACTATACGTGATTGCTAATTACTGTTAACTAATTTCCTGTATGATCTTTCTCCCCTTCAGTGTTAAAAATAATTATATGTCAGGGGGCCAATCAGTGGAGGCACACGGACACATTGGCCGGTTATCCTATTTGTTCAGCGCCAGCCCAACAAGTAGAGTATTCAGAACCATGGACACTGACCAGTGTTACTGTGACATCTGGTTCATTCATTGGCTCTACATATTTTTCTAGAAATAACTAAATGCCTCTGTTGTAGAAATTTCCAGCCATAGACTTGGTTCCTATATAACGAGAAGATTTTATTTTTACTCAGATTAAGAAGCTATAGATAATCAGCTCTGCATGTGATCTCCCCTTTACTGCTCAAGGAGGGCTCACGCACATCAACAAATGTCAAGGCAGCAAGTGCATACAAACAACTTCTCAGGACAGTTATAGGGCCTTCAGGAGGTGAAATTTACTGCTTCACTGCTGCGTCATTCAGAGATACCATTGTCTATGACTTGCACTAAACTATTCCAAGCACATGCGCGTATTTAGTGTCAGAATCCATCCCTGCCTTGTCCTGTTCTCTCTTGTTTGTTCCCATTTGGCCAGCACATGTCACTGGCCATCCTATTCTCTCCTCTGACTTGTAGCTCCTTAGCTCATAGTGTGTTTGCCTGCTGCTTGGGCCGCCATGTGGCTTAGTTTGACATGTGATAAAAATTTAGAGTAAACTAATACATGATAGCTTCCCTTAAAAAAAGATCAATGGCAGAACAGGGGTTCTGAACGCAGTCTGCATTAATAAGGAATTAACCATTTGTCTCAATATAAAATTGGAATAATTATTCTCTTCAGAGGCCTCCATAGAATAATGCATCCATCCCCTCACTCATGTGTACAGAGGCATATCGTAAGGCTCCGGCAACATCTTTCAGATCAACAGCATCAACAATTTCACAGCTAGATTTAAAACATACTTTAACGTACAGTGATTGCAGTAAATGATAAATAAATTAGGTAATATTAATTCAATTATTGAAATGTGCAGATTAACAGAAAAGGTTTTATAATTTTACATCATGATAAATGAGAACTATATGTGATTACTAATTACTGTTACCTAATTTCCTGTCTCGACTTTTCCCCCCTTATTGTTAAAGGTAATTATATGTCTGGGTGCCAGTCAGTGGAAGCGCACAGACACGTTGGCCAGCTGGTCTATTCATTCAGCACCAGCCCATCAAGTAGAGAATTCAGCACCACGGACAGTGATCTGTACTGCTATGACGTCAGGTCTTTTCATTGGCTCTATATATTTTTCTAGAAATAACTAATTGGCTCTTTTCTAGATATTTCCAGCCTATATGAAGAGAATATTTTATTTTTATTTAGACTAAGAAACTACAGAAAATCAGCTCTGCATGTGATTTCCTCTTTACTGCTCAAGGAGGGCACACGCACATCAACAAATATCAATGCAACAATTACAGAAGAACAATTTCTCACAGCTTCAGAAGAAGTCAGATTTCTGTGTAATTCAGAGATTGTCCAAGACTTCTGCTAGAACATTTTCTGCTTGAGCCGAATTTCAAAATAAATGACACCTGGGTGACCCAGGTTCGAGTCTCCGCCTGGGTTACATGTATGTGGAGTTTGCATGTTTTCCCCATGTTGTCGTGGGGTTTCCTCCGGGTACTCTGGTTTCTCCCCCACAGTCCAAAAACATGCTGAGGCTAATTGGAGTTGCTAAATTGCCCCTAGGTGTGCATGTGTGAGTGAATGGTGTGTGAGTGTGCCCTGCAATGGGCTGGCCCCCAATCCTGGGTTGTTCCCTGCCTCTTGCCCATTGCTTCTGGGATAGGCTCCGGACCCCCCGCGACCCAGTATGATAAGCGGTTTGGAAAATGGATGGATGGATAAACCTGGGACTATTAAAAGAAGGTGATGCTGCCTTAACCACCAACCAAGGCTGAGAGGAAAGGGAGGAACACTAGTCAAATGAAGAAAGAAAAGGCCACAGTATCTCATGGTCACGAATACAAAAGTCAGGGAGTGTTATGAAGAAGGCACCACACTTAAGACCATTGGTTTTATGCAGTGAATTACACCAGAGAGAGTTTTTGCATTTTAGCTGTGTTATGTAACATTCCTCAGACTTCATTTTAATGTTTTCTTCAACACAACAAAGTCCCACGGTAACAAAAGCGCTGAGGTCTGGATCGTTAATTGCAATGTGGGGAGTGCAGACCAGCTGGGGTGGGGGATTGTGCTCAGTCACGGTAAAAGGCAAACGGGTAAATTGTGAATATGCTCTTAAGCTAACTACAGCTTCTTGAATTGTGGGAGGCGTGTGTAACATAACGTTGTTCCACATACCAATATCATTACGTATCGGTATCGCAAAACAAAATTTTAAATGTTAAGATTCTGTCATTCTGAAAATCTGAGTATTTAAGACATTATGTTCCATAGCGATTTGTGGAGATGAATGCCCTCGGACAGTAGCGTTCATTTCACAATTAAGTCTCTTTAAGTCAATGTTTTATATTATGCAGGATGAATGTGTGATTTTTAATTAATCAACCTTTAAGGGTTATATGCTTACGGTGTTGTATACTATTCTCGGTGTACAAGTTATTTGTATATATATTAAAATATGTTTGGTGAGTAAACTCTATATATTGTTTTTAAATAAAGTGATTTTGTTCCGAGCTACTATGTTAATTATATTTCAATTTTATGCGCAAAGTATAGTTGACGTTTAACTTTTCCGCCTGCGCTTTCCCGCGCTTAAGTAAATTATTGCGCTTGCTTGTGAGTAAATTAGTTCATTGCTTTTAAATAAAGTGAATATTGTTGCGGGCTACTGTGTTTATTCTATTTAAATTTTACGTGCAAGTCGGCTATTTCCTGTGCTGCAAAGTCTAGATGATATTTTACTTTTGCACGTGCGCTTTCATGTTGCATTCGACTGCGGATGCGGGTGGTTGCGCTCGGTGCTGCCTACAGCAATGATATTCCAGCAGACCAGGAGAGGGCAGATGTATTGCAACAAACACAGATAAAAGTAGTGAAGCAAGACCTGTAAAGTTTGTTTGCTGACTAAAATCAGTATATTGCCATTTAGTAAAATTTTAAATTGTTCCAGGCTTCTGTCTTCATTATATCTAAATTTTATTTGAAGGTTAACTAGTTTCCTATGCTATAATGCAGTTGTTCATTGCGAAGGTTTCAGTGCAGGGCTGTATTCCATGTGCCAGGAGTGACTGACAGCTCCATTATATTGCCTGTATGTTGTTTTTCCTCAATCAGAAACAGACGAATGGCGAAAGCTGTCAGCTGGAGCAACGACCGATACTGGGCAACTTGGGACAAGTGGGGGGAGGTGATTGACTGGGGAGATGAGGAAGAGCTGTGCTCCCCAGCAGAAACACCCTCTGACCAGGCTGACGGTTAGATTGTGTCACACACCCGAAAGCCAATTGCCAAGGCAATTAGCTGGACGGATGATGTGTATTGGGCAGCCTGGGACAAGTGGGATGAGATCATCTGCTGGGGTGAAGAAGAAGAGTGCTCCCCAGCAACTCCACCCATGAACCAGCCTGGGAGGGATAAGGGGTTAGACATGTATGGGTTAGAGGTTTTTGTGTTAAATGAAAGGACAGTCTCCATAAAGCCTGCAGATGACCACCAAGACAGGCAGAAAATAGGAGCCGTAGTGGTCGACCTCTGCCAATTTGAGCTAGATGATGTAAATGGTAAATTTGAAATTGTCCAAATACAAATTGGAGAGGTCAAATTGGAGGAGACTGCAGAGAGGGGTTTTAATTCAGTATTTGAATTGGAAATTATGGATGTTGTTAGGGGGCGGCATGGTGGTGCAGTGGTTAGCACTCACACCTCTGGGACCCGGGTTTGATTCTCCGCCTGGGTCACATGTGTGCGGAGTTTGCATGTTCTCCCCATGTCGTCGTGGGGTTTCCTCCGGGTACTCCGGTTTCCCCCCACGGTCCAAAAACATGCTGAGGCTAATTGGAGTTGCTAAATTGCCCATAGGTGTGCATGTGTGAGTGAATGGTGTGTGAGTGTGCCCTGCGATGGGCTGGCCCCCCATCCTGGGTTGTTCCCTGCCTCGTGCCCATTGCTTCCGGGATAGGCTCCGGACCCCCCGTGACCCAATAGGATAAGCGGTTTGGAAAATGGATGGATGGATGGATGGATGTTGTTAGGTTGAAGAAACATCTTATACATCATCTTGTCATCATTTCTGTATGATCAGCAATGAATGTAAATACATATATACGTTATTTCTTATCTTCTAGCCACATACTCTTAGCTATTGTACCCTAAGTATGTGGTCAACAGATGCCTACTTAGATAAGTTTCTCACTTCCCTCTCTTGCACCTCCCACTGACTATAAATAAAAGAGCCAAGGGGAACTACCCTTTGTAACACATTCTGCTGTAGTTTGCATTGCAGAGAGTGTGGGTACCCTTGCAAGTAAAACTGTAAAGTGTGTGTCTCGTAAATGTGGAGTTGGGGTGGAAATGCCGGGCGCTTTCCCCAACATAGAATTTGGTCCTTCGAGCCGGATCCGAGGATCCCCGAAGACGTCTCCAGTACGGCGAGAGAAGCGACACCGAAAACTGCCGGCAGTCACTCGAAGACGGGTGCAAGAAAGACCTGTGATGTGAATTCGTCATCAGGCTGGTGGTTAGAACTGCGCTCGACGTCTGGTGATGTCTGAAGGACCTCGGTGACGGAACAGAGACCACAATATACAGGTGAGAGATACGGCACCTTAGTGAGTAGGTGGCCAAGGCATGCGTATGGTTAAGTTTAGCCGAAATTAAACGGGAGAGAAAGTAGTTGTATGGTTAAGTTTAGCCGAAATTAAACGGGAGAGAAAGTAGGCGTTGTGGGACAGAGTGTACGGCGTTCTATGTGGATGTGTTTTTATAGGTTTTAGATTAACCTACATGATCCACCCTAAAAGCAACAATGTTAGGTTGAAGAAACTGTTAGTAATCATTTGTTATCATTTCTGTATAATCAGCAATGAGTGTAAATATGTATATACGTTATTTTGTTTTCCTTTACCTTCATACTTTAGATTATATTAGTTTACACGTATCCTGAGCACGTGTTTAAATAGTTGTCCACCTGAGTAAAACCAGAACTTCTTCTTACTCTCACAGTCCTTTCTTTGTTCTCACTCCAAGACCCCTGCCCCCCATTGACTATAAAAAAAGGTGCCAAGGGGAACCACCCTTTGTAACACATTCCTTTGTAGCCTAGCATGCAGAGAGTGTGGTTACCCTTGCGCAAGTAAAACTTTAAGTGTGTTGTCTCGTAATTAATGGTGTGTACAGAGTTGGAGTGGAAAGCCTGACGCTTTCTCCAACATATGAGTTTTTTGAGGAAGCTACTCAGGAAGTTGATGATAAGAAGGCCTATGATGTCATCTACTTAGATTTCCAAAAGGCTTTTGATGTTGTCCCCCACAAGAGGCTCCTACTTAAACTCAAAGCGACTGGTATTTTAGGTACCGTAGCGACCTGGATTGATAACTGGTTAACAGATAGGAAACAGCGAGTAGTTATAAGAGGCACAATGTCACAGTGGGCTTGCGTTCATAGTGGGGTACCGCAGGGTTCGATTTTAGGACCACTATTGTTCCTAATTTACATAAATGATATGGATACCAATATATACAGTAAACTGGTGAAATTTGCAGATGACACCAAGGTGGGTGGTGTAGCAGATACTGAATTAGTGGCTCAGCAGCTACAGCGGGATCTTGATTTAATTAGTGACTGGGCCGATACCTGGCAGATGAAATTTAACGTCGATAAATGTAAGGTACTCCATCTAGGGAGCAGAAATATAAAGTACAGGTATTTCATGGGTGTCACTGAAATAAAGGTAGCTGATCATGAGAAAGACCTTGGTGTGTATGTTGATGCTTCCATGTCCCATTCTCGCCAGTGTGGGGAAGCAATAAAAAAGGCCAATAGGATGTTGGGGTATATCTCCAGGTGTGTGGAGTTTAAGTCAAGGGAGGTAATGCTAAGATTATACAATTCCTTGGTGAGACCTCACCTAGAATATTGTGTGCAGGTTTGGTCACCATATCTTAAAAAGGACATTGTGGCCTTAGAAAAGGTGCAGCGTAGGGCCACAAAAATGATTCCTGGTCTTAGAGGAATGTCATACGAGGAACGGTTACTTGAGCTAAATCTGTTCAGTCTCAAGCAAAGGAGATTGAGGGGGGACATGATCCAGGTATATAAGATTCTAACAGGTTTGGATGCTGTTCAACCAAATAGTTACTTCAGCATTAGTTTAAATACACGAACTCGTGGCCATAGGTGGAAATTAGCGGGAGAACATTTCAAGCTGGATTTAAGGAAGCACTTCTTTACGCAGCGTGTAGTCAGAGTATGGAATAGCCTTCCTGATAATGTAGTGCAAGCTGAATCCTTGGGTTCCTTTAAATCAGAGCTAGATAAGATTTTAACGACTCTGAGCTATTAGTTTAGTTCTCCCCAAGCGAGCTTGATGGGCCGAATGGCCTCCTCTCGTTTGTATAGTTCTTATGTTCTTATGTTCTTATGTTCTTATATAATTTGGTCCTTCGAGCCGGATCCGAGGACACCTGACGACATCGCCAGCACGCCGAGAGGAGCGACACTGAAGCCTGCCGACAGCCACTCGGAGACGGGTGCAAGAAAGACCTGAGACGTGAATTCGTCATCAGGCCGGTGGTTAGAACTGCGCTCGACGTCTGGTGATGTCTGACGGACCTCGGTGACGGAAAACAGGCACACGGGACAGGTGAGACAACAAGGTTATTTAGCGAAATAACCAGGTCAATTGACGTGGGTTAGGCTTAGCCGTAATTAAGCAGAAAAGGGGTTAGGCTTAGCCGTAATTAAGCGAAGTATGAACATGCATGTATTGTGTGAATGACTGGTCCTCTCATATATCTCGTACCAGTGAAATTCCACCCAGGACCTGTGTAATGCGCAGAAGGTAATAAAAAAAAAAAATGGGAAAGAATCAGAGTAAGAGGATTGAACTTGAGGGAGATGAGAAGTTTTTGGAAGGATATAAACCAGGTTCAGGACAAATAAGTAATTGGAGGTGGAGAAAAAAAACATGGATTTGAAGGGAAACTCCACACTCCAGATATCTTAAAATTACAAGGAAATTTAAAACTAGAAATGTTACAAACCTTGAAGAAAGGAAAATTGGAGAAAAGGAAGAAAGAATATAAGTATTCAGATAATTGGTTGGAACAAAGTAAGTTAAGAGATGTATGTAGAAAGCATAAAAAGGATGATAGAAAGGATAAATTAACTGCAGCCGCTCTAGTCACTTTAGATGATGAGACAGTAGCCAAAACAAAAAGTAGAGAAAATAGACCACCAACACCGCCACTATTGCCTGCCCCTGTGCAACCCGTAGATAGAAGGGAAATAAAACAACCATCAGCTATGGGCACAATACCAAAGAAGCCATCAGCTCCTCCTTCTTCCCCCATTATAACTAGGAGTAGAGATCCTACGTTATACCCGGTGCGCGATCTAGCTACTTCTAAGATTCGATGGCATCCGCGAAATGAAGGCATTGATATTGATAGTGAAGAGGAAGAAATAGAATTACAATGCCCCCTAGTGGAGGTGGCAAACCCTAATAGAGAGCCAGATGGAGGACCTGAAACAATGTTAGTCTATAGACCATGGACAGCTGAAGATAGAACGGCAGCATTAAAGGGAATACCTCCTGTTGATGAAGGGGTACCAGAATTTTGGACAGCAATATTGGAACTACAGAGCAGTTTCCACCTGAATGGTAGAGAAATGTTCCAATGTTTAAGACAGCTGTTCAACCATAAGTGGGGAAGAATAGCAGGAGACTTTACTGGTCATGGACCAGACAATCAACCACTTGCACATAATTCACAAGCTCTACAACAGAGTATGCAGCAATTACATGGAAGGATAGAGACAGTGTTTGCGAGACGAGCAGATTATGGCAGAATTGCACAATGCAAGCAAAAAGATGGAGAAGAGCCAGAGGATTTTATGGATAGGATGCGAGTGGTGTTTAGAGGGAATTCAGGAATTCCTCATAATGAGGAAAATGGAGGAGTTTATCAGCAACAGTTAAAACGTGCGTTCATCACAGGGCGAAAACCTGAACTGAAGAGATACATAGATAAACATTGGGTACATCAGAATACTGGTTCAGTACAGCAAGCCCTAGAATATGCCCAACACGCCCATACAGCACAAAAACAGAAATCAGACGCAGTGTTTGCTGCTAATGATACTGTTGCAATAATACATATGAATCCTCCGGGGAGGGGAGGGTTCAGAGGAAGGTCACGAGGTCGAGGAAGGGGGAGAGGTGCTTTTAGGAGCAATCAGCAAAATTTATTACAGCAAGATAACACTTGCTGGACATGCGGAAAACTTGGGCACTTAGCTAGGCAATGTAGAACCAAGTTTATAAACAACCCAAATTCCACAGAGAATCAATGACAATTAGCCTGTGAACTATCAAAGGAGCCAGATAAGCTGCAAAAACAGGATGAGACAGAAGAGATAGATTTGCAAGCAGTTTGCCAACTGCTAGCACTAAAACAACTTGAAGAACTACCAAAACGAAGGCTTATTATAAATGGGAAAATATATGAGTGCCTATTTGATACTGGAGCCTGTAGAACAGTGTTAACCACTAGCCCTCCAAGGGTCACCTTTTCCTCGTCCTCCATAAATATCCGAACTGCAGGAGGCCAAGCTGAGAGTCATCAATTGACAAATCCAGTTAGCATAAAAGATGAAGAAACAGAGTTAGATTGTCACGCCCAAGTGCTAATAAGCCCTTCATGTCCAGTCAATCTGTTAGGAAGGGATCTTATGATACAAATGGGTATTAGTGTGACTGCAACACCCACTGGCATGAAGGCCATAGTAGAAAAACAAACTTTCGTGATACATGGCATGTCAGCTCCACAGTATTATTGGTCCCTAGATCTGGGGGGGGACAGCACAGACACGTGAAATATTGAGAAAAACTAGAGAAAAGCAGTCCCCTAAACAAACCCAGTTCATGCCTGGCGATGCCTTACACGTCACTATGTGGTACAAAGGCACCCCAGGACCAGATTATGTCTATGACAAAACGTTTCATGCCCTTCAAGACACTTGTATCACCTTACAACATATATATGTTAACTCCACTACTGGCTTTTCTGCTGCCTCAGTCATCTTATCTAATAAACAAGAGGCTGTGTTCAGAGGGGGAACACCACACGTATCTCTATCAAAACCACCTCAGATGCAGTGGAGGGATGCAGAGATGTTCTTACGAGATTCCATGCACAGTCACAATGACTACCAACCCGTACCTGGCTCCTGTTGGAGCTATGACAAAAAACACAATGTGTGGCGGTTTCCTTTGGGATGGAGAGTTCAAACCACTCTCACCACACACTTGCAGGACCCAACCTGACAAATTTTTCCAACCCTGGAGGAGGGATCATGTCCAGATCTAGATCGCCTCCCGGAAGGGTTGTGGTCGTCCTCCCCCACTGATGTAGGACTGGTAAAGGGGTTCCCACCTTACAAAGTAATTGTGAAATCAGAACACCTCCCAGTAGTTAGACAATACCCGTTAAAACCTGAGGCAGAGAAAGGTATAGCCCCTGTAGTGCAGGATATGTTGGCATCAGGAATATTGCGAGAGGCTCCTGAGGCCACTTGCAATACTCCTATCTTCCCCGTCCAGAAGGGACATACAGGGAAATGGCGCATGGTGCAGGATTTAAGACCAGTAAATGAAATAGTACAACATGCTGCACCAGATGCGCCTAATCCACACCTTTTGTTAAATTCCTTGTCCCCGGACAAGAAGTATTTTTCAGTAGTGGATCTGAGTAATGCTTTTTTCTCAGTACCACTACATCCTGATTCACAACACTTATTTGGTTTCACTTATAAAGGACATAAATACAAATACACTAGACTCTCTCAAGGGTTTTCAGAAAGTCCACATGTATATACAATGGCACTACGGTATTCAATGAGTTCCTGTAAAGTACCGTCCCATAGTCAAGTGCTATTATATGTAGATGATATATTAATTGCTTCAGATACAAAACAGCATTGCAAGGAAGCCACACTGTTAGTGTTACAGCATTTGTATGATACAGGACATAAAGCATCAAAACAAAAATTACAGTATTGCAGAGAGGAAGTTATATATCTTGGACATAAACTATCCCAACAAAGTCGATCGTTATTAGAAACTAGAAAACAGGCAATACAAGAGGCACCAAAGCCAAAGACTAAACAGCAAATGATGTCCTTCTTAGGACTTTGCAATTATTGCAGGGAATGGTTACCTGATTATGCTGCACAAAAACAACCTGCCTTAAATGTTACAGATGTCTTGTTGATAGATAGTGATGTACTATGTGATGCACAGACTCATGCACCTAAAACAGAAATACAGAGCTGGATTAAGAGAGGAGCAATACAACAAGGGAAAACTTATTATATGAATGACAAGCCCATCCTACCAAAAAATGTATACAAGACAGCTGCCTTAGTGAGCCATGGAAACACCCATGTCTCAACAGGAGGGATGGTACATATTATTCAACAATACTTTTATACTATATATTTTTCTGATTATGCAAAACAATTTTGTCGAGCGTGCTTAATTTGCTGTAAACACAATGCACAAGGCAACATAAGGCCAAAACGTGGCCAGTTTCCCGCAGCTGAGTATCCATTTCAAATTGTACATATGGATTTCATTGAATTATCTTGGTCACAAGGGAAGAAGTGTTGTCTAGTCATTATAGACACCTTTTCTAAGTGGGTAGAAATATACCCTGTAAAACACTGTGATGCAATGACCGTTGCAAAATGTTTGGTAGGCCATTATTTCCCTACCTATGGCATACCTCATATTATAAGATCGGACAATGGGACTCATTTTGTAAATCAGACCATGTCCCTCTGCTCACAAGCACTAGGGTTTACGATAAAAAATCATTGTGCTTATCACCCCCAGAGCGCAGGCTTGGTAGAAAGAACTAATGGCACCATTAAAACAAGGCTCAGAAAGACAGTGGAAGAGACAAAAAGGCCGTGGCCAGAATGTTTGTCTCTAGTAAAATTATGGATGAGAATAACTCCCACTCCTGCAGGATTGACACCATTTGAAATAGTGTATGGTAGACCGTTTCCCTTAGCAACCGAAATGAGTGATATAGGAAAAGCAGACAGAGAAAATACGTTAGCCGATTGGATGCGTAAACTACTAACATCACAACAAAAACATAGCCCCAGTAGTCTGCCGGTAAATTCTGTTTCTGTTCAACAGGATAATCTGCAGCCAGGAGATTGGATCCTGGTCAAGGTCCTGTTGTGAAAGGATTGGAGCACACCTCGGTGGGACGGACCTTATCAAGTCCTCCTCACAAGACCAACAGCGGTGAAAATAGCAGAGCGACCTTCCTGGATACATAAGAGTCACTGTAAGCCCATCAAGCCCGTATCAGAGACCTCTGTACCTTCGGAGTAGCAGTGGAAGTCCGCTACAAAGGCGCAGTAATCTATAGGATACTGACGTCTCAACCCGGTGAAGAAAACAGCTGATCTGCACTCCATTTAGAATGGCTCTGATTGGGTGGGGATGCGGTAAGGTGACTCTCGGTGTAATTCTCTTTATGGGAATTGTTGGTCTGCTTCTGCACTCACCAGAGCAGGTGCTTCATCCACCTAGATGGACACATGACGGCTCCCACCTGAGGCCTATCTCCACAAATGAGACCCATCCTTTCCTACAAAACTACTGGTATCGTTATGTTTATGATTCAGCAAAGAAAGACAATTTAACTAACTGTTATGTCTGTACACATATGTCCCTGGATCCCCATGCCGGTCCCTCATGGTTGGACTGGTTTCTCACTGGGTCCTGGTGGCAGTTACTGCTAAAATTCTCACTCCCCATTCTTGTTACATTATCATTTGCATGTTGTTGTTTCATTTGTATTATACCCTGCCTCCATTCCATGATACAACAAACTTTTAGTTCTGTTTTTCTGCTATACGCTGCAGAAGAACGGTTGGACTTTTTAAACTTGTCTAGCCCTCTTAATAATGATGATGATGTCATCTGAATGACGATTGTCCTGAAAGTGCTTTTGCAACTTGTATAATACTGATGCTTCTGATTATACTGTCATGATAAACAGGAGGGATTGTTAGGTTGAAGAAACTGTTATTAATTATTTGTTGTCATTTCTGTATAATCAGCAATGAGTGTAAATATGTATATACGTTATTTTGTTTTCCTTTATCTTCATACTTTAGATTATATTAGTTTACACGTATCCTGAGCACGTGTTTAAATAGTTGTCCACCTGAGGAAAACCAGAACTTCTTCTTACTCTTACAGTCCTTTCTTTGTTCTCACTCAAGACCCCTGCCCCTCATTGACTATAAAAAAAGGTGCCAAGGGGAACCACCCTTTGTAACACATTCCTTTGTAGCCTAGCATGCAAAGAGTGTGGTTACCCTTGCGCAAGTAAAACTTTAAGTGTGTTGTCTCGTAATTAATGGTGTGTGCAGAGTTGGAGTGGAAAGCCTGACGCTTTCTCCAACATATACTGTACTGTAGTTTGGTCCTGTGTGCAGAGTTGGAGTGGAAAGCCTGACGCTTTCTCCAACAACAGTGAAAGTCTGTACTCAACTCAAAAGCCTGGACTGCCACCTGACCGGACATTTCTCTGTGAGCTTTCATATGATGTTTCGTATTTTGTCACATAAACTGTGCTGTTTGTTTATTGTATCCTGTGATATACCTTTCAGTAAAATATCTGAAATATTTACATAATGGTTACATTTGCCTTTTATTGTCTCATATATAATGTCTCATTTCATATACATGAAAGTTAATTCATACTTGGATGAGCATCAGACATTTTTTATACAAAGAATGAGGTACAGCTGTCATAGACCTGAACACCCAAATAGCCAAAGGTGCCTTGTAGGTTTGTAATGACAACCATGCACATAAACATTAAACTATATGCAAACCAGTGCTGGGCAGTAATGCGTAACTTAGTAAGGCGTTACTGTAATTTGATTCTTTTTTAGTAACGTAGTAACTTAATGCATTATAATTTTAAAATTAATAACTGCATTACAGTTACACTTTCAAGTAGCTTTACGTTACCGCTACGTTACCAATAAAATCAAGTGCTTTAACATCTATATTGTAAAAACAGAAATAATAATTGACAGTAACCTGACAGTGGCAGGCAGATGTCTGTTTGACAGTCGCACATGCGACGTCATTTACAGGAGACCTACATGCATGCGAAACCAGCTCAAACAAAAACAAAGTGAACATGGCGAGTGAGAAGTACGTGTTCAGTAGCTGGAATTCATCTCGACTAAAGGCAAGAACATTTTTGTGAGTTGTACGTTATGTGGGGGTAAGAAATCATTGTCAACCTCAAAAAATTCAACATCTGAAAGGGCAGCACTGCGCAGTGAAATTAGTGGAGAAAATACCAGGTGAAGCGACTGATGAGCCCAATGCCAGTACATGTCCCACTCCTGCCAAGCAGCAGGCTGGATTTCTCCTGTCAAACACCAACTATAAGTGGAGAAGACCTAAACAAACTTGTGGCTGGGTATATTGTGGACAGAATGCTACTTATTTCCACTGTGGATTCTCCTTCCTTTTGTCACATAATTGAGAAATTACCTATTCTACACGTTTGCCTACCGCGTAGAAAAACATTTGCTGCCTACCTGGATAGAGAATATGCAACGATGGAAGCTAATTCAAAATCAAAATACTAGTTTGAGTAGATCACAACAATACTTATTATACTGTATATTGTTCATCCCATAAAAGGCAGATTATTGGACTATAGTAAATAGCCTGCACTGTAGCCTAAATAGTAAAATAACAAAATAAACATGTCTAATTGTACAGCTACAATACATTTTTTGTTCTCTTCAGGCTATCCAGACTCGTTTTGCATATGTGCACTTCTTGCTGTTGTCAGTTGTCCAGAATTCGAACTCCGATGGTTAAGGGATGAGTGTAGGAAACAGGAACTGAAGGAGCTTCTGATAGCAGAGTGTGACACAGTTGCTCCTGTAGCAGAAGAAAGTGCCAATGGGCACACAAAGTCAGCCATACCTGGTGATGGGATGGACTTTTTTGGTTTTGAACTCGAGTGTGAGGAGAGCTATTCTGCAGAAAAAGAAGTTATGGTGATGAGTATGTGCTTCCTCACCATGGACTGGGTGTCTGCAGGAATCCAAAGCGCTGCTGGACATTAACTCAAAGGCAGGACAGAACATTCCACACCCCACCGCAACGCTAGTCTCAGTTCCAGTACAGAAGCCACTCTTGTTCATGTTTTAATCCAGCCCTGTAATCGTGTCCATATTTTTGTGTTCATCAAATTGTTTTCACAAAAATAAAGTGTGTCTTTTAATAAGGTTGTGCCCTTTTCTAAATGACCAGGCCAGATGGCAAAAGCTGAAAAAAGCATTTTACTATTTTCCAGTTTTCTTTAGTTTCAAAGAACAAAAACCGAAGTTAGTATAGGCTGGGAGAAGACGCCCAAGTGGCTGCCTAGCGCCCCCTGGCGTGCTGACCTCAAATCATTCAAAAAGGGGCAGAGAGTGAAGAGCAGGTTGAAGATTAAGCTGCTGAGGGTACCGGGTAGTTTTGGGTTCAGATCTAATCTGTTTCTAAGGAAATAAGGCTAATTGTTTATGAATCTAATCATTTACGAATGACTATTACCTGCTCTGCTACAGTTTGATGAAGTCTGCGGCGTCGGATGGGGGGGACTGAATTTTCCCCGGCTGGGGGTGAGGATTGCATTGTATATCGTAACATTGCTCGGCACGAATGCAATAATCACATCATGAAAGGATGCGACATAGGAGAGATTTCAAATTAATATATTTTTCATCAGTTAAAATAAGAGCAACAGTGGTTATGGTACAGTCTCACAACTTAACTAGTTAAAAGATAACTCCATAATCCACAGGATAAAATGATGCTCATACAATGCAACATTCAACATGGGGTAGTAAAGTGATATGTGGCAGAGTGAAGTATGATGTGGAGCAGTGGTGAGAATGCAGAGAACGCTGCAGCAGTATTAACAAATGAATAAGATGCTCATTTTTATCAGACCGCATGTTGTTCTTTAATGTTTTGTCCAAAATGTTCCTACAGTTGCACTGCACCATTTCAAAATGTGCAAACTATTTCACGGTATCTTTTCTTTATATTCTACATTTATGCATCCGAAAATTTTTCTATAATTGTTTGTGCAAATGTTTCATGGTTATTTTGCTCACATACAGTCTTTATAAATGAGGCCCCTAGTTCCTGGTTCCAGGTTCCAGGGCGGTCTCAATGTAACGTTACCTGTTCAACGCAAAATCACACCTGCTAAAATGGGTATTTATGATTTCTCCACAGGACACAAAACATATCCATTTGTCATACAAAACTGCAACAAATTAAGTTCTGTTAGTACTAGGCCCGTAAGTCCCAGTTCTTTGGGTGCTACAACAGCTAACTACCCTTCACAACCAGCTTGCTCTGACCTACAGAGTGGTAGAGGTGTAAAGCAATTCACCCACAGGGATCAATAACACATCAATTATTAATATTTACTTAGTGTTCATTATTATTGAATGGTACTTAATTTCTTATAAAGTTCAATTATGAAATAAAACTGCAAAAGTGTAAAAAACTCAATTTTACTATATATATATACACACACACACCAGAGTACCTGGAGAAAACCCCACGACGACATGGGGAGAACATGCAAACTCCGCACACATGTGACCCAGGCAGAGACTCGAACCTGGGTCCTAGAGGTGCGAGGCAACAGTGCTAACCACTGCACCACCATGCCGCCCTATATATATGTCATGACCCGGCTCGTCGGCTCCCTGTGTGCCACACCCCCTGATTACCCACGTGTGCTTCCCTGATCGTCTCCCTCTGGGTCTGCGTATTTTGATTAGTCACGTCCTATTTAAGTCCTGGTCTTACCTGTTCCCCTTGTCCGTCATTGTGGATCTCTTGTGGTTATGGTGTGGTTTCGTGTTGTTCTATGGTCCCAGTTCCCTAATTAAACCCGTAGTTTGCCCGATTTTGCCTGTCTCGCCTAGTCTTTACACGCCTGCCCACACGATCACCGCTGCTCTGCTCGCCCCAGATCGTGACTTTATATATATCCATCCATCCATCCATTTTCCAAACTGCTTATCCTATTGGGTCGCGGGGGGTCCGGAGCCTATCCCGGAAGCAATGGGCACGAGGCTGGGAACAACCCAGGATGGGGGGCCAGCCCATCGCAGGGCACACTCACAC
Source organism: Brienomyrus brachyistius (assembly GCF_023856365.1). Classification (NCBI taxonomy): domain Eukaryota; kingdom Metazoa; phylum Chordata; class Actinopteri; order Osteoglossiformes; family Mormyridae; genus Brienomyrus; species Brienomyrus brachyistius. Next base: position 350,771 of record NW_026042335.1, on the reverse strand, counting down.
ACCATTCACTCTCACATGCATTCCTACGGGCAATTTAGCAAGTCCAATTAGCCTCAGCATGTTTTTGGACTGTGGGGGGAAACCGGAGTACCCGGAGGAAACCCCACGACGACATGGGGAGAACATGCAAACTCCACACACATGTGACCCAGGCGGAGATTCGAACCCGGGTCCTAGAGGTGTGAGGCAACAGTGCTAACCACTGCACCACCATGCCGCCCCCTTTATTTATATATATATATATACACACACACACACACACACACACACACACACACACACACACACACACACACACACACACACACACACACACACACACACACACACACACACACACACACACACACACACACACACACACACACACACACGGCGGCATGGTTGTGCAGTGGTTAGCACTGTTGCCTCACACCTCTGGGACCCGGGTTCGAATCTCTGCCTGGGTCACATGTGTGTGGAGTTTGCATGTTCTCCCCATGTCGTCGTGGGGTTTCCTCCGGGTACTCCGGTTTCCCCCCACAGTCCAAAAACATGCTGAGGCTAATTGGACTTGCTAAATTGCCCGTAGGAATGCATGTGAGAGTGAATGGTGTGTGAGTGTGCCCTGCGATGGGCTGGCCCCCCATCCTGGGTTGTTCCCAGCCTCGTGCCCATTGCTTCCGGGATAGGCTCCGGACCCCCCGCGACCCAATAGGATAAGCGGTTTGGAAAATGGATGGATGGATATATACACACACACACACACACACAGTGAATTCAGTCAGGTCAGTGAATTCAAGCATGGTAACTAAATATTCCACACTGAACTGTTAGTTGTATTTTACCAAAGTGGAAAAATTGGGAACAACAGCAAATCAGCCATGAAGTGGTAGGCCACATAAAATCACATCACAGTTCGGGTTTGTTTGAGGAGCTGTCTGTATGCTGGGTAGAGGAATGGAGACGTCCAAAGTGGGGACCAGGTACAACCTTGTACGCCTCCTTCACATTGCTATACATGTATGTTTTTTTCCCATGTAGGAAATGTAAGGTGTTGTTGGTATGCTGGTATCACAGTCCCTAAATTACAATGATTAAAATCACCAGTTACTGTAAACACTGTATCATTATGTTTGTTTTCTTGTGCGCTTATAGCCTCATTCAATGTGCCCAATGCTGCCGTGCAGTTTGCATGTGGAGGAATGTAAACAGGCAGAATGAAAGCAGCGTTAAACTTCCTAGGCCAATAAAATTGTCCGCATTTCAGCATTCAGTGCTCCACATCAATTGAACAGTGTTTACATCACTTGAAAAGTGACAGTCTGAGTACCACTGGTTGTTGATGTAAATGCAGATCCCCCCCCCCCCCTACTGAGTTTGCCAGATACTACTGTGCAGTCCCTGTGATGAATGGAGTGAGTCTGTAGCCGGACAGCTGATTCTACAATATTGTCCTACAGCTATGTTTCAGTGAAAATCAGCGCACAGCAGTTTTTAATTCTTAATCCTAGTCCCAAGTTCATCCATATTATTTTCGAGAGATCGAATATTAGCAAGCAGAAGGCTAGAGAGAGTTGGTCTGATACATACCTCTAGTCTTAGTTTAACATGTAGCCCTACCTCTCAGCTCTGCTGCAAGTGGGCTCTGCCTGCAAGATTTCTGACAGAGGGGATAATCCAAATCTGGCAGATTAAGAATAATATTGTGAAGTTGTATACCAATCTCTACCTCAGTGTCCTCTCTAAGCTGCCAAATAGTCTACCTGCTGGGGAAACCTCTGAATGCTTAGGTTCACCCATTCCTACTGCAGGCACAAGCAGACTGATGGGATGTGCCAGAGATGTGGTCAGAGCATGGCTGCATAGTAATGATACTGTCACTGCCACTGGAGATGTGGATGCAGTCCTTAGTATCCTGAAGCAGTATTCTTATTTGACTGTGCATTCTGGGATGCCTCCAGCAGATTTTTGTTCAACCAAGTCAGATGCTAGGGAGGATCCTCTGGACTATTGGATTAGGCTGAATGAGGCAGCAGATGATGCCAAGGGGTTTATTACATGAGAGGTTAGGGCACTGCCATGTCTATTAGAAATTGCTCTGTAGGAATATCTTATTAATGCTTTTACATTTATCTGATGCTTTGATCCAAAGCAGCTTACAGTAGATGAGTATTTATGTCTGCTCCCTGGGACTCAAAGCCCTTTAGTGCCCCGGTGTCTCAGCATATTGTCGCTGCTGATCCTGGTGGGAGGGGACTTGTCATTGGTGATGTAACCACTACTGTCCAGCTCCTCTACCATTTGCTTCCCATTGTAATTTCTCATGTCAAGGTGCACCCTGGGGCGGCATGGTGGTGCAGTGGTTAGCACTGTTTCCTCACACCTCTGGGACCCGGGATCGAGTCTCCGCCTGGGTCACATGTGTGTGGAGTTTGCATGTTCTCCCCATGTCGTCGTGGGGTTTCCTCCGGATACTCCGGTTTCCTGCCACAGTCCAAAAACATGCTGAGGCTAATTGGACTTGCTAAATTGCCCGTAGGTGTGCGTATATGAGTGACTGGTGTGTGAGTATGCCCTGCGATGGGCTGGCCCCCCATCCTGGGTTGTTCCCTGCCTCGTGCCCATTGCTTCCGGGATAGGCTCCGGACCCCCCGCGACCCAATAGGATAAGCGGTTTGGAAAATGGATGGATGGATGGATAGATAAAAGGTAAAACACTAACCTGAAGACAGGTTATGTTCAGGGAGAAATGTACACACACTGAAATAAATTTGCAACATCAACCTGTCCAATGCTAGGATATTACCTTCATCAACTCAGCCAAGTCTGTGGCTAAGAATGGCATCACTGGTTCATCAGTTTGATATCTTGTCAAGAAAGGAGTGAAGGTCCTGGTGATAGCTATGTAGAAATGTAGCTTTGCGAAGATGAGGGGGTCTGTCTGAGCAGCTTCAAGGGTGTCACACAATGCAGTTCCTGGATTTGGTAGCTTCCTCATTCTGACTGCATCCAGGTACATGGTCAGAGACGGCCACACCTCCAGGGCTCTCTCTGCTACTGGTAAGTTTTCAAGCCATTGGTGGCTACAGGATGCAAGTGGAAATTTTGCAGATTTAGTAAAAGCAGGAGTGGAGTTTAAAAAAAAGTGGAGGAGTTTAAGTATCTCGGGATCTTGTTCAAGAGTGGGGGAACGATGGAACGGGAGATCAACAGGTTGATCGGTGCGGCGTCAGCAGTCATGCGGGCGCTGCATCGGTCTGTCATGGTGAAGAGAGAGCTGAGCCAAAAGGCGAAGCTCTCGATTTACCAGTCGATCTACGTTCCTACCCTCACCTATGGTCATGAGCTATGGGTAGTGACCGAAAGAACGAGATCGCGGGTGCAAGCGGCCGAAATGAGTTTCCTCCGCAGGGTGGCTAGGCTCTCCCTTAGAGATAGGGTGAGGAGCTCAGTCATTCGGGAGGGACCCCGGATTAAGCGGAAGATGATGGATGGATGGATGGATGAATGGATGGATGGATAGTAAAAGCAGTGAAGTCCTCTCTCCTTGCTGGCACACTATGGAAGAGAATACAAATGGCTTTCAAACTTCCTCTATCTGCCATATGGAGAGACCACATTTGCTGGCATTATATAGGGTTTGAAGGCCACAGCTCCCAACCACAATCAGCTGAGTACCCTCATACTGCTCACGCTGTTCTTCATGAAGCAGTTCTAAAAACTTCCATTTTACATTTGGTCTATCCATGGAGACTGAAAGCAGCTGATGAAAAACTGAGTGTCATTTATCAAGCATATATAGACTAGGTGATCATCTATCACACATCTATCAGTCCTATGTATTTAATTCCGTATCAAAGTATGTTTCCCCAGTCCAGTCATTGAAGTCGCTACCTGTATTGCCCCGTGTTCCTAGCTGGTTTCCCCAATAAATCCCTTGTTTCCCGATTCTCCGGCTTCCTACTTCCTCGATCTGTGACAACAATCAACATGAACACACCACAGTCCACAGAACCAATCTGTTGAGGAACATTCCGCAAAATACAATGCAATACTAACAAAGACATTTGTTACAATTCTAATACAAATGTAACAATAGTAAATGCTGAAACCCACTTTACCATGTTGTTCAAGTATTTTCCAATGTCCTGGGCTTATTCGGTTTACCAGTTTGCTGCAAATAGAAATTTGGAATTCTGGGGGCAATATAACTACAGCTTTTCATGTAAACGGGATTAAAACTCAATGTAAGAATTAATGGACACACAGAAAACCTTTTCTCACATTTATAAATGTTTCACTGTTGCGCCGCGTCTGGCTGTGAATGTTACATTAGTAACATTAGTACATGAGTGTATGACAGTCTCTGCCCCAACTGTCGGCAGGAAAGAACGAAGAAAATTATGATTAAAAGATTTAAAAACGCCACACAATACGACTTAAATATATAGTTTATTGTAGAAGATATGCCTACTATACATATGGTCAGGACCGCACATAACTGTATGGTACGCAAGTATGCATTCTCTGTGCACGCGCGGCAATTCCTTGCTGTAGCAGCGCAAATTCGCATGTATTTTATGCGCATTTACGCTGTTATGGCAAAAAATTACCGTGCATTTTAACATTAATGGGGCTAATTTGTACTTCTTTCGCGGCATGAAGGCTAGAATGCACAGTGATTTCTTGTCATAACAGCGCGAATGCACATAAAATAAATACGCATTTGCGCTGCTACAAAACATTGCAGCGCGTATAGCTTTAGACAGCGAATGAGTACTTGCATACCAGTTATGTGCGCCCTGCATGTGATAATTCTTGCATACATAATATAGCACCGAATTTGGTCGGCTGGTTTGTGTCACGGGACGCTCCGGAAGTGGGCGAACGAGCTGGCAGGCGAGCGAGCAAAGGGCAGGCGAGCAGGCGTAAGCAGGGTAAACGGGAGTTTAATTAGGAAGATCCGGGACAGGAAACATAGGACGGCTACTGATATCAATGACGGACGAAGGACTCAGGTAAGACACGGACTGAAATACACAGGACTGATTGAAAATAATCTGGGTACAAATCGGGAAAGAACACGTGGGTAATCCGGGGGCGTGGCACACACGAGGAGCCGACGAGCAGGGCATGACAGTTGGCATGAGATTTTCATTTCAAGACAAGTCTACTACACACATACTTACATGTATATAATAGTTTTATTACCTTGTAAATAATATGTAGGGTTTGCAAACTGCCCCAACGCTTTTGGTGTAGCCAATTTTAGGTCCATAAGAATTATTGCTGTGAGCGTTTCAGTCTGAAAGCGCGAGTCTCGCGCCAGATGCCTCAGAGTTGGCAACCTGCTTATGGCCGAATCGAACCTACGACCGGTCAGTCGAAGCCGAACGCGGCCGAAAGTCGCCGATGAGCTGCATAGAATCACATTGTCTGTTATGGTTGGAATGGGCGTCCATGACAACAGCTTGATTACTTTTGAATCACATGTACTTATCTTCTCAAACGTCTTTCGAGCGTCTTGGCGAGTGGCTGTAGTTTGAAGAGATGTAATATCTTAAAAATGGAGAGCAAAGAAATGAGAGTACTTAAGATTAAAATTAAAATTACCGCTAAAGTCAAAATAACAGCTAAGAAATCTGACACCCATTTAGAAAAAAATGAGGCCGTAGAAAAGAACAGCAGCGAGAAGGTGGAGAACGTCAGCACTGGCGAACGATGTGATCAAGAAGACGGATGAGACGGACAAGCCGTGTTCTACTCTTTCGGTGAGTGTTACGGGACTGAGTTAAGGGAAAATGTAGTTTGTGCTATGGCGGAATATAAAAAGAAAGGGAAAAAAAGCAATGCTTTAGTTTGCCGATTGAGATTATGTAAACCTTGGATGTTATAATGTGTCATCGATATGTACATGTACATGAATGTGATTTCGTTATGTGTAAATGGGGAAAAGGGATATGTTTTATTTTTCTACTGCGCCATATTCCCTTCCCATATTTTCCTTTTATACGTTCGTAGCCCAGGTTAATACTGTGTGATAGTGTGTGAAGCCCTGAAACCAAATTATATCGAGGATATTGTGGTTATGACATAATTGATAAAACTATATGTATGGTTTAATGATTATGCAATCTGCGACGTGCCGGTTGGTTTTTTTATGATTGCTGAAATCCTGTTCGACATCAGTGGACGTTTACTCAGAGAGGAGTACGGTCACACGCACCCTGCCAGGATCTGCACCGGAGCCGAGCGCCCTCCGTTAAATTTCAGATAAGAAAAGAAAAAGAACAGTCGGAGGAAAGCTTTGCTGACTGATCGCGGTAAAGTTGGTTTTATGTTCGATTTTCGCTACAATTACTGTCATCTAAACTGCAATATCTTCGGGATCATGACGGTAATTCTTTTCAGATTAGGCTCCACATGTGAAGTTAAACTAGAAGAATATTTCACACTTTTAGCTCCACATTCTCCAGCAATATGAATTAAAAATATAAAGCGAGACGGGATCGAATATCCTTCTGCTCACCCAGAACTGCCCGAAAACTTAGAGACTGTCTTGAAATTGCAATGCCAATCACCACAACACCACTAGTGCAGTCAATTGGAGCGTAATCTGAAAATTATTACCGTTATGATCCCGAAGATATTGCAGTTTAGATGTCAGTAAATGTAGCGAATATCGAACATAAAACCTACTTCACCGCGGTGCGGACTGACTGGACTGAAATGACTGACAATATAGCAATGTTGTTCTTTTAAATATTTCTTTGACTAAGTTTTGCCTGCTCATGAGCAAGGTTATCTTTTGTGGGGTGAAAGTATTTGTTTGATATTATTTGTTATAACTATTTGGTTTGCCCTGGTATTGTTTTATTTGAGAGGTCTGTAATAATACGTATATATTTAATTCTTTCTTTTTGGTGGATACGGAAACCCAGACTAGAATGGAAAGCGGTTTAGAAATGATTATACAGAGATGGAACCAGTCTGATCCTTTGAGAGGAGATAGTTTATTGTTATACTATTAATTACATAAAAGGTTACAGGTCAAAATAAATAAGATAAGGAAATAGCAATCATCCTCCTCCCGAGCCTAGAAAGAATGGTTACATATTGCAAAGCTCTTGTTTTATCTTATCTCAACCTGTGTTATCCTATTTTATTTTAGGATAGGTTTGGTGAAGACAGAATAGGATGAGATAGGATAGGAATGGCTAACATAAGAGTGTAACCGGTGAGTGACGTGGACTATGTCACTCACAGGTCACGTGTTGGGCTGCGGTATACGAGCGACTGGTTTGTAGGGTTACTACGGCAGCGTTCCGTAAGTCCAAGCACTCTGTATTGTGCAGGGTTAGGTAGGTAGGTTGTTTACGCGGTTACCATGGTAGCCTCCGTAATAAAGTTTCTGACATTGCGCAGCTGTTTCTGCTCTTGAAATTATACTGGCTGGCATCAGTGAGGATAAAAGCCGTGGGAAGCCGGTGGTAGGGGGCGTGGTCTGGTCTTCCTTTGGCATTTCTTTAACACGTGGCGGCAGTGGCGACGTGTGTTTTGTTTGTAATAACAACCGATTTCTTTTAGACTTGATGCCAGGTGGAAGGGGTGTGTGTCTGGGTTTATACTGAAATCCAGGTAGGATTCATGTATATACATTGTGTATATAATTATTCTAAATTCATGTGTATCATGGCTATGGTATTAATTGTGTGCATATGTCTTTAAGAGTTGCCATTACTGTTTTGCCTGTGTATTTCTGTTACTTTTTTATTTCCTTAAAGGTTTTGTGTCAATAAACATTGCCAAGCCTGGGATACGACTCTCTGTTATTTATGTGTTTTATAGCTGTGCCTGTGGTCATCCTGAGGGTAACAGTAATCATACATCTTAACCCTCTGGAGTTGCTGATCCCAGCAGGGGGATCTGACAGAAATTTTGCCAAACCATTTAAATAATTCTGTGACTTTATGTCATATAAAAATTTAAAAAACACCCTCAGGAACGGCTAACATAAGACAGAATACAATAAGTTAGGATAGGAATGGCTAAGGTAAGACAGAGTAGGATGTGGTGGGATAAGAATGGCTAAGATATGACAGAATAGGATAAGGTAAGATAGGAACGGCTAAGATAGGATAGAATAGGATAGGGTAGGAAAGATACGGCTAAAACAGGATAGAATAGGATACGGTAGGATAGTAATGGCTAAGATATGATTGAATAGGATAAGGTAGGATAGAATAGGATAAGGTAGGATAGGAACAGCAAAGATATGATAGCTTAGGATAAGGTAAGATAGAATAGGATGTGGTAGGATAGGAATGGGTAAGATATGATAGCATAGGATAAGGTAGGATAGGAACGTCTAAGATGTGATACAATAAGTTGGGTTGGAATGGATAATATAAGTTAGAATAGGATAAGGTAGGATAGGAATGGCTAAGGTAAGATAGAATATGATGTGGTAGGATAAGAATTGGTAAGATATGATAGAATAAGACAAGGCAGGATAGGAATACCTAAGATATAATAGAATAGGATAGTGTAGGATAGGAATGGCTATGGTAAGATAGAATAGGATGTGGTAGGTTAAGAATGGCTAAGATAATATAGGGTTAGGTAAGATAGGCACGGGTGAGGTAAGATAGAATACGATGTGGTGGGATAAGAATGGTTAAGATATAATAGAATGGTTTAAGGTACAATCGGAATGGCTAAGGCAAGATAGAATAGGATAAGGCGGAATAGGAACAGCTAAGATATTATACAATAAGCTGGTTTGGAACTGCTAATATAAGATAGAAAAGGATTAGGTAGTATAGGAACGACTAAGATATGATACAATAAGTTGGTTTAGAATGGCCAATATAAGATAGAATAGGATAAGGTATGATAGGAACGGCTAAGGTATGATGGAATAACATGAGGTAGGATAGGTACGGCTAAAATATGATAGAATAAACTGGTTTCGAACGGCTAATATAAGACAGAATAGGATGAGGCAGGATAAGAATGGCCAAGGTATGATAGAATAGGGCAAGGTAGGATAGGAACGGCTAAGGTAAGATAGAATAGGATAACGTAGCATAGGAATGGCTATGATATGATAGAATAAGCTGGTTAGGAAAGAGTAATATAAATAGAATAGTATAAGGTAGGATAGGAATGACTAAGGTAAGATAGAATAGGATGTGGTAGGATAAGAATGTGTAAGATAGGATAAGGTAGTATGTGAACGGCTAAGGTATGGTAGAATCGGATAAGATAGTAACGGCTAAGATGGCATTAGGTAGGATAGCAACGGGTATAGTAAGATAGAATAGGATGTGGTAGGATGAAAAGGTCAAAGATATGATAGGATAAGGTAGTATAGGAACGGCTAAGATATGATAGAATAAGCTAGTTTTGAACGGCTAATATAAGATAGAATAAGATAAGGTAGGATAAAAATGGCTAAGGTATGATAGAATAGGCCAAGATAGGATAGGAATGGTTAACGTAAGATAGAATAGGATGTGGTAGGTTAAGAATGGCTAAGATATGATAGAATAGGACAAGGTAGGATATAAATGCCTAAGATATAATAGAATACGATGTGGTAGGATAGGAATGGGTAAGATAGGATAGAATAGTATAAGGTAGAATAGGAATGACTAAGATATGATACATTATGCTGGTTTGGAACTACTAATATAAGATAGAATAGAATTAGGTAGGATAGGAAAGGCTAAGGTATGATAGATTTGGATAAGGTAGGATAGGAACGACTAAGGTATGACAGAATAGGATAAGCTAGGACATAAATGGCTAAGGTATGATAGAATAGGATGTGTTAGGTTAAGAATGGCTAAGATATGATAGATTTGGATAAGGTAGGTTAGGAACGGCTAAGATAATATAGGGTTAGGTAAGATAGGCACGGGTAAGGTAAGATAGAATAGGATGTGATGGGATAAGAATGGTTAAGATATTATAGAATGGTTTAAGGTACAATCGGAATGGCTAAGGCAAGATAGAATAGGATAAGGCAGAATAGGAACAGCTAAGATATTATACAATAAGCTGGTTTGGAACTGCTAATATAAGATAGAAAAGGATTAGGTAGTATAGGAACGACTAAGATATGATACAATAAGTTGGTTTAGAATGGCCAATATGAGATAGAATAGGATAAGATATGATAGGAACGGCTAAGGTATGATGGAATAACATAAGGTAGGATAGGTACGGCTAAAATATGATAGAATAAGCTGGTTTCGAAAGGCTAATATAAGACAGAATAAGATGAGGCAGGATAAGAATGGCCAAGGTATGATAGAATAGGCCAAGATAGGATAGGAACGGCTAAGGTAAGATAGAATAGGATAATGTAGCATAGGAATGGCTATGATATGATAGAATAAGCTGGTTAGGAAAGAGTAATATAAATAGAATAGTATAAGGTAGGATAGGAATGACTAAGGTAAGATAGAATAGGATGTGGTAGGATAAGAATGTGTAAGATAGGATAAGGTAGGATAGGAACGGCTAAGATATGATAGAATAGGATAAGGTAGGATAGGAATGGCTATGATGTGATAGAATAAGCTGGTTAGGAAAGAGTAATATAAATAGAATAGTATAAGGTAGGATAGGAATGGTTAACGTAAGATAGGATAGGATGTTGTAGGATAAGAATGTGTAAGATAGTATAAGGTAGGATAGGAACGGCTAAGATATGATAGAATAGGATAAGGTAGGATAGGAATGCCAATTGTAAAATAGAATATGATGTGGTAGGATTAGAATGGTTAAGATAGGATGGAATAGAATAAGGAAGCATATGAACGGCTAAGATATGATAGAATAGGACAAGGTAGCATAGGAATGGCTAAGGTAAGATAGAATAGGATAAGGTAGCATAGGAACGGCTAAGATATGATAGAATAAGCTGGTTAGGAACAGCTAATATAAGACAGAATAAGATAAGGTAGGATAGGAATGGCTAAGGTATGATAGAATAGGATGTGGTAGTATATGAACGGCTTAGATATTATAGGATAGGATAAGGTAGGATAGGAATGCCAATTGTAAGATAGAATAGGATGTGGTAGGATTAGAATGGGTAAGATAGGATGGAATAGAATAAGGTAGCATATGAACGGCTAAGATATGATAGAATAAGCTGGTTAGGAAAGAGTAATATGAGATAGAATAGTATAAGGTAGGATTGGAATGACTAGGTCAAGATAGAATAGGATGTGGTAGGATAAGAATGTGTAAGATAGGATAAGGTAGGTTAGGAACGGCTGAGGTATGATATAATCGGATAAGATAGGAACGGCTAAGATAGCATTTGGTAGGATAGCAACAGGTAAGGTAAGATAGAGCAGGATGTGGTATGATAAGAATGGCTAAGATATGATAAAATAGGAAAAGGTAGTATAGGAACGGTTAAGATATGAGGGAATAAGCTGGTTTGGAATGGCTAATATAAGACAGAATAAGAAAAGGTAGGATAGGAATGGCTAAGGTATGATAGAATAGGATATGGTAGCATATGAACGGCTAAGATATTATAGGATAGGATAAGGTAGGATAGGAATGGATAAAGGTAAGAAAGAATAGGAGAAGGTAGCATAGGAACGGCTAAGATATGATAGAATAAGCTGGTTAGGAAAGAGTAATATAAGATAGAATAGGATAAGGTACGATTGGAATAGCTGAGGTATGATAGAATTGTGTAAGATAGGAACGGCTAAGATAGCATTAGGTAGGATGGCAATGGGTAAGCTAAGATAGAATAGGATGTGGTAGGATGAAAATGGCAAAGATATGATAGGATAAGGTAGTATAGGAACGGCTAATATAAGAGAGAATAAGATAAGGTAGGATAAAAATGGCTAAGGTATAATAGAATAGGCCAAGATAGGATAGGAATGGCTAAGGTAAGATAGAATAGGATAAGGTAGGATAGGAATGGTTAAGGTAAGATAGGATAGGATGTGGTAGGATAAGAATGTGTAGGATTGGATAAGATAGGATAGGAATGGGTAAGATATAATAGAATAGGATAAGGTAGGATAGGAATGCCAATTGTAAGATAGAATAGCATGTGGTAGGATTAGAATGGGTGAGATAGAATGGAATTGGATAAGGTAGGAAAGGAACGGGTAAGATATGATAGAATAGAATAAGGTAGGATAGCAATGGCTAAAGGTAAGATAGAATTGGATAAGGTAGCATAGGAGCGGCTAAGATATGATAGAAAAAGCTGGTTAGGAAAGAGTAATATGAGATAGAATAGTATAAGGTAGGATTGGAATGAGTAGGGCAAGATAGAATAGAATGTGGTAGGATAAGAATGTATAAGATAGGATAAGGTAGGTTAGGAACGGCTTAGGTATGATATAATCAGATAAGATAGGAACGGCTAAGATAGCATTAGGTAGGATAGCAACGGGTAAGCTAAGATAGATTAGGATTTGCTAGGATGAAAATGGCAAAGACATGATAGGATAAGGTAGTATAGGAACGTCTAATATAAGATAGAATAAGATAAGGTAGGATAAAAATGGCTAAGGTATGATAGAATAGGCCAAGATAGGATAGGAATGGCTAAGGTAAGATAGAATAGGATAAGGTAGGATAGGAATGGTTAAGGTAAGATAGGATTGGATGTTGTAGGATAAGAATGTGTAGGATAGGATAAGATAGGATAGGAACGGCTAATATAAGATAGAATAAGATAAGGTAGGATAAAAATGGCTAAGGTATGATAGAATAGGCCAAGATAGGATAGGAATGGCTAAGGTAAGATAGAATAGGATGTGGTAGGTTAAGAATGGCTAAGATATGATAGAATAGGACAAGGTAGGATATAAATGCCTAAGATATAATAGAATACGATGTGGTAGGATAGGAATGGGTAAGATAGGATAGAATAGTATAAGGTCGAATAGGAATGACTAAGATATGATACATTATGCTGGTTTGGAACTACTAATATAAGATAGAATAGAATTAGGTAGGATAGGAAAGGCTAAGGTATGATAGATTTGGATAAGGTAGGATAGGAACGACTAAGGTATGACAGAATAGGATAAGCTAGGACATAAATGGCTAAGGTATGATAGAATAGGATGTGTTAGGTTAAGAATGGCTAAGATATGATAGATTTGGATAAGGTAGGTTAGGAACGGCTAAGATAATATAGGGTTAGGTAAGATAGGCACGGGTAAGGTAAGATAGAATAGGATGTGATGGGATAAGAATGGTTAAGATATTATAGAATGGTTTAAGGTACAATCGGAATGGCTAAGGCAAGATAGAATAGGATAAGGCAGAATAGGAACAGCTAAGATATTATACAATAAGCTGGTTTGGAACTGCTAATATAAGATAGAAAAGGATTAGGTAGTATAGGAACGACTAAGATATGATACAATAAGTTGGTTTAGAATGGCCAATATAAGATAGAATAGGATAAGATATGATAGGAACGGCTAAGGTATGATGGAATAACATAAGGTAGGATAGGTACGGCTAAAATATGATAGAATAAGCTGGTTTCGAAAGGCTAATATAAGACAGAATAAGATGAGGCAGGATAAGAATGGCCAAGGTATGATAGAATAGGCCAAGATAGGATAGGAACGGCTAAGGTAAGATAGAATAGGATAACGTAGCATAGGAATGGCTATGATATGATAGAATAAGCTGGTTAGGAAAGAGTAATATAAATAGAATAGTATAAGGTAGGATAGGAATGACTAAGGTAAGATAGAATAGGATGTGGTAGGATAAGAATGTGTAAGATAGGATAAGGTAGGATAGGAACGGCTAAGATATGATAGAATAGGATAAGGTAGGATAGGAATGGCTATGATATGATAGAATAAGCTGGTTAGGAAAGAGTAATATAAATAGAATAGTATAAGGTAGGATAGGAATGGTTAACGTAAGATAGGATAGGATGTTGTAGGATAAGAATGTGTAAGATAGTATAAGGTAGGATAGGAACGGCTAAGATATGATAGAATAGGATAAGGTAGGATAGGAATGCCAATTGTAAAATAGAATATGATGTGGTAGGATTAGAATGGTTAAGATAGGATGGAATAGAATAAGGAAGCATATGAACGGCTAAGATATGATAGAATAGGACAAGGTAGCATAGGAATGGCTAAGGTAAGATAGAATAGGATAAGGTAGCATAGGAACGGCTAAGATATGATAGAATAAGCTGGTTAGGAACAGCTAATATAAGACAGAATAAGATAAGGTAGGATAGGAATGGCTAAGGTATGATAGAATAGGATGTGGTAGTATATGAACGGCTTAGATATTATAGGATAGGATAAGGTAGGATAGGAATGCCAATTGTAAGATAGAATAGGATGTGGTAGGATTAGAATGGGTAAGATAGGATGGAATAGAATAAGGTAGCATATGAACGGCTAAGATATGATAGAATAAGCTGGTTAGGAAAGAGTAATATGAGATAGAATAGTATAAGGTAGGATTGGAATGACTAGGTCAAGATAGAATAGGATGTGGTAGGATAAGAATGTGTAAGATAGGATAAGGTAGGTTAGGAACGGCTGAGGTATGATATAATCGGATAAGATAGGAACGGCTAAGATAGCATTTGGTAGGATAGCAACAGGTAAGGTAAGATAGAGCAGGATGTGGTATGATAAGAATGGCTAAGATATGATAAAATAGGAAAAGGTAGTATAGGAACGGTTAAGATATGAGGGAATAAGCTGGTTTGGAATGGCTAATATAAGACAGAATAAGAAAAGGTAGGATAGGAATGGCTAAGGTATGATAGAATAGGATATGGTAGCATATGAACGGCTAAGATATTATAGGATAGGATAAGGTAGGATAGGAATGGATAAAGGTAAGAAAGAATAGGAGAAGGTAGCATAGGAACGGCTAAGATATGATAGAATAAGCTGGTTAGGAAAGAGTAATATAAGATAGAATAGGATAAGGTACGATTGGAATAGCTGAGGTATGATAGAATTGTGTAAGATAGGAACGGCTAAGATAGCATTAGGTAGGATGGCAATGGGTAAGCTAAGATAGAATAGGATGTGGTAGGATGAAAATGGCAAAGATATGATAGGATAAGGTAGTATAGGAACGGCTAATATAAGATAGAATAAGATAAGGTAGGATAAAAATGGCTAAGGTATAATAGAATAGGCCAAGATAGGATAGGAATGGCTAAGGTAAGATAGAATAGGATAAGGTAGGATAGGAATGGTTAAGGTAAGATAGGATAGGATGTGGTAGGATAAGAATGTGTAGGATTGGATAAGATAGGATAGGAATGGGTAAGATATAATAGAATAGGATAAGGTAGGATAGGAATGCCAATTGTAAGATAGAATAGCATGTGGTAGGATTAGAATGGGTGAGATAGAATGGAATTGGATAAGGTAGGAAAGGAACGGGTAAGATATGATAGAATAGAATAAGGTAGGATAGCAATGGCTAAAGGTAAGATAGAATTGGATAAGGTAGCATAGGAGCGGCTAAGATATGATAGAAAAAGCTGGTTAGGAAAGAGTATTATGAGATAGAATAGTATAAGGTAGGATTGGAATGAGTAGGGCAAGATAGAATAGGATGTGGTAGGATAAGAATGTATAAGATAGGATAAGGTAGGTTAGGAACGGCTTAGGTATGATATAATCAGATAAGATAGGAACGGCTAAGATAGCATTAGGTAGGATGGCAATGGGTAAGCTAAGATAGAATAGGATGTGGTAGGATGAAAATGGCAAAGATATGATAGGATAAGGTAGTATAGGAACGGCTAATATAAGATAGAATAAGATAAGGTAGGATAAAAATGGCTAAGGTATGATAGAATAGGCCAAGATAGGATAGGAATGGCTAAGGTAAGATAGAATAGGATGTGGTAGGTTAAGAATGGCTAAGATATGATAGAATAGGACAAGGTAGGATATAAATGCCTAAGATATAATAGAATACGATGTGGTAGGATAGGAATGGGTAAGATAGGATAGAATAGTATAAGGTCGAATAGGAATGACTAAGATATGATACATTATGCTGGTTTGGAACTACTAATATAAGATAGAATAGAATTAGGTAGGATAGGAATGGCTAAGGTATGATAGATTTGGATAAGGTAGGATAGGAACGACTAAGGTATGACAGAATAGGATAAGCTAGGACATAAATGGCTAAGGTATAATAGAATAGGATGTGTTAGGTTAAGAATGGCTAAGATATGATAGATTTGGATAAGGTAGGTTAGGAACGGCTAAGATAATATAGGGTTAGGTAAGATAGGAACGGGTAAGGTAAGATAGAATAGGATGTGGTGGGATAAGAATGGTTAAGATATTATAGAATGGTTTAAGGTACAATCGGAATGGCTAAGGCAAGATAGAATAGGATAAGGCAGAATAGGAACAGCTAAGATATTATACAATAAGCTGGTTTGGAACTGCTAATATAAGATAGAAAAGGATTAGGTAGTATAGGAACGACTAAGATATGATACAATAAGTTGGTTTAGAATGGCCAATATAAGATAGAATAGGATAAGGTATGATAGGAACGGCTAAGTTATGATGGAATAACATAAGGTAGGATAGGTACGGCTAAAATATGATAGAATAAGCTGGTTTCGAAAGGCTAATATAAGACAGAATAAGATGAGGCAGGATAAGAATGGCCAAGGTATGATAGAATAGGCCAAGATAGGATAGGAACGGCTAAGGTAAGATAGAATAGGATAACGTAGCATAGGAATGGCTATGATATGATAGAATAAGCTGGTTAGGAAAGAGTAATATAAATAGAATAGTATAAGGTAGGATAGGAATGACTAAGGTAAGATAGAATAGGATGTGGTAGGATAAGAATGTGTAAGATAGGATAAGGTAGGATAGGAACGGCTAAGATATGATAGAATAGGATAAGATAGTAACGGCTAAGATGGCATTAGGTAGGATAGCAACGGGTAGGGTAAGATAGAATAGGATGTGGTAGGATGAAAAGGTCAAAGATATGATAGGATAAGGTAGTATAGGAACGGCTAAGATATGATAGAATAAGCTAGTTTTGAACGGCTAATATAAGATAGAATAAGATAAGGTAGGATAAAAATGGCTAAGGTATGATAGAATAGGCCAAGATAGGATAGGAATGGTTAACGTAAGATAGAATAGGATGTGGTAGGTTAAGAATGGCTAAGATATGATAGAATAGGACAAGGTAGGATATAAATGCCTAAGATATAATAGAATACGATGTGGTAGGATAGGAATGGGTAAGATAGGATAGAATAGTATAAGGTAGAATAGGAATGACTAAGATATGATACATTATGCTGGTTTGGAACTACTAATATAAGATAGAATAGAATTAGGTAGGATAGGAAAGGCTAAGGTATGATAGATTTGGATAAGGTAGGATAGGAACGACTAAGGTATGACAGAATAGGATAAGCTAGGACATAAATGGCTAAGGTATGATAGAATAGGATGTGTTAGGTTAAGAATGGCTAAGATATGATAGATTTGGATAAGGTAGGTTAGGAACGGCTAAGATAATATAGGGTTAGGTAAGATAGGCACGGGTAAGGTAAGATAGAATAGGATGTGATGGGATAAGAATGGTTAAGATATTATAGAATGGTTTAAGGTACAATCGGAATGGCTAAGGCAAGATAGAATAGGATAAGGCAGAATAGGAACAGCTAAGATATTATACAATAAGCTGGTTTGGAACTGCTAATATAAGATAGAAAAGGATTAGGTAGTATAGGAACGACTAAGATATGATACAATAAGTTGGTTTAGAATGGCCAATATAAGATAGAATAGGATAAGATATGATAGGAACGGCTAAGGTATGATGGAATAACATAAGGTAGGATAGGTACGGCTAAAATATGATAGAATAAGCTGGTTTCGAAAGGCTAATATAAGACAGAATAAGATGAGGCAGGATAAGAATGGCCAAGGTATGATAGAATAGGCCAAGATAGGATAGGAACGGCTAAGGTAAGATAGAATAGGATAACGTAGCATAGGAATGGCTATGATATGATAGAATAAGCTGGTTAGGAAAGAGTAATATAAATAGAATAGTATAAGGTAGGATAGGAATGACTAAGGTAAGATAGAATAGGATGTGGTAGGATAAGAATGTGTAAGATAGGATAAGGTAGGATAGGAACGGCTAAGATATGATAGAATAGGATAAGGTAGGATAGGAATGGCTATGATATGATAGAATAAGCTGGTTAGGAAAGAGTAATATAAATAGAATAGTATAAGGTAGGATAGGAATGGTTAACGTAAGATAGGATAGGATGTTGTAGGATAAGAATGTGTAAGATAGTATAAGGTAGGATAGGAACGGCTAAGATATGATAGAATAGGATAAGGTAGGATAGGAATGCCAATTGTAAAATAGAATATGATGTGGTAGGATTAGAATGGTTAAGATAGGATGGAATAGAATAAGGAAGCATATGAACGGCTAAGATATGATAGAATAGGACAAGGTAGCATAGGAATGGCTAAGGTAAGATAGAATAGGATAAGGTAGCATAGGAACGGCTAAGATATGATAGAATAAGCTGGTTAGGAACAGCTAATATAAGACAGAATAAGATAAGGTAGGATAGGAATGGCTAAGGTAAGATAGAATAGGATAAGGTAGCATAGGAACGGCTAAGATATGATAGAATAAGCTGGTTAGGAAAGAGTAATATGAGATAGAATAGGATAAGGTACGATTGGAACAGCTGAGGTATGATAGAATTGTGTAAGATAGGAACGGCTAAGATAGCATTAGGTAGGATGGCAATGGGTAAGCTAACATAGAATAGGATGTGGTAGGATGAAAATGGCAAAGATATGATAGGATAAGGTAGTATAGGAACGGCTAATATAAGATAGAATAAGATAAGGTAGGATAAAAATGGCTAAGGTATAATAGAATAGGCCAAGATAGTATAGGAATGGCTAAGGTAAGATAGAATAGGATAAGGTAGGATAGGAATGGTTAAGGTAAGATAGGATAGGATGTAGTAGGATAAGAATGTGTAGGATTGGATAAGATAGGATAGGAATGGGTAAGATATAATAGAATAGGATAAGGTAGGATATAAATGCCAATTGTAAGATAGAATAGCATGTGGTAGGATTAGAATGGGTAAGATAGAATGGAATTGGATAAGGTAGGAAAGGAACGGGTAAGATATGATAGAATAGAATAAGGTAGGATAGCAATGGCTAAAGGTAAGATAGAATTGGATAAGGTAGCATAGGAGCGGCTAAGATATGATAAAAAAAGCTGGTTAGGAAAGAGTAATATGAGATAGAATAGTATAAGGTAGGATTGGAATGACTAGGGCAAGATAGAATAGGATGTGGTAGGATAAGAATGTGTAGTATAGGATAAGATAGGATAGGAATGCCAATTGTAAGATAGAATAGCATGTGGTAGGATTAGAATGGGTAAGATAGAATGGAATTGGATAAGGTAGGAAAGGAACGGGTAAGATATGATAGAATAGAATAAGGTAGGATAGCAATGGCTAAAGGTAAGATAGAATTGGATAAGGTAGCATAGGAGCGGCTAAGATATGATAGAAAAAGCTGGTTAGGAAAGAGTATTATGAGATAGAATAGTATAAGGTAGGATTGGAATGACTAGGGCAAGATAGAGTAGGATGTGGTAGGATAAGTGGCTAAGATATGATAAAATAGGATAAGGTAGTATAGGAACGGCTAAGATTTGGGGGAATAAGCTGGTTTGGAATGGCTAATATAAGACAGAATAAGATATGGTAGGATAGGAATGGCTAAGGTATGATAGAATAGGATGTGGTAGCATATGAACGGCTAAGATATTTCAGGATAGGATAAGGGACGATAGGAATGGATAAAGGTAAGAGAATAGGAGAAGGTAGCATAGGGATGGCTAAGGTAAGATAGAACAGGATAAGGTAGCATAGGAACGGCTAAGATATGATACAATAAGCTGGTTAGGAAAGAGTAATATAAGATAGAATAGGATAAGGTACGATAGGAACAGCTGAGGTATGATAGAATCGTATAAGATAGGAACGGCTAAGATTGAATTAGGTGTGATAGCAACGGGTAAGCTAAGCTAGAATAGGATGTGGTAGGATGAAAATGGCAAAGATATGAGATGATAAGGTGGTATAGGAACGGCTAATATGAGATAGAATAAGATAAGGTAGGATAAAATTGGCTAAGGTATGATAGAATAGGCCAAGATAGGATAGGAATGGCTAAGGTAAGATAGAATAGGATAAGGTAGGATAGGAATGGTTAAGGTAAGATAGGATATGATGTGGTAGGATAAGAAAGGATTGGAACGGTTAAGATATAATAGAATAGGATAAGATAGGATAGGAATGCCAATTGTGAGATAGTATAGGATGTGGTAGGATTAGAATGGGTAAGATAGGATGGAATAGGATAAGGTAGGAAAGGAACGGGTAAGATATGATAGTATAGGCTAAGGTAGGATAGGAATGGTTAAGGTAAGATAGGATAGGATGTGGTAGGATAAGAATGTGTAGGATAGGATAAGATAGGATAGGAACGGCTAAGATAGAATAGGATAAGGTAGGATAGGAATGCCAATTGTAAGATAGAATTGTATGTGGTAGGATTAGAATGGGTAAGATAGGATGGAATAGGATGAGGTAGGAAAGGAACGGGTAAGATATGGTAGAATAGGGTAAGGTAGGATAGGAATGGATAAGGTAAGATAGAATAGGATGTGGTAGGATAAGAATGTGTAAGATACGATAAGGTAGGACAGGAATGGCTAAGATATGATAGAATAGGATAAGGTAGGATAGGAATGCCAATTGTTAGATAGAATAGCATGTGGTTGGATTAGAATGGGTAAGATAGGATGGAATAGAATAAGGTAGCATATGAACGGCTAAGATATGACAGAATAGAATAAGGTAGGATAGCAATGGCTAAAGGTAAGATAGAATAGGATAAGGTAGCATAGGAACGGCTAAGATATGATACAATAAGCTGGTTAGGAAAGAGTAATATGAGATAGAATAGTATAACGTAGGATTCGAACAGCTGAGGTATGATAGAATCGTATAAGATAGGAACGGCTAAGATAGCATTAGGTAGGATAGCAACGGGTAAGCTAAGATAGAATAGGATGTGGTAGGATGAAAATGGCAAAGATATGATAGGATAAGGTGGTATAGGAACGGCTAATATAAGATAGAATAAGATATGGTAGGATAAAAATGGCTAAGGTATGATAGAATAGGCCAAGATAGGATAGGAATGGCGAAGGTAAGATAGAATAGGATAAGGTAGGATAGGAAAGGTTAAGGTAATATAGGATAGGATGTGGTAGGATAAGAATGTGTAGGATAGGATAAGATAGGATAGGAACGGCTATGATATAATAGAATAGGATAAGGTAGGATAGGAATGGTTAAGGTAAGATAGAATAGGATGTGGTAGGATAAGAATGTGTAAGATAGGATAAGGTAGGTTAAGAATGGCTAAGGTATGATTTAATGGGATTAGATAGGAACGGCTAAGATAGCATTTGGTAGGATAGCAACGGGTAAGGTAAGATAGAGTAGGATGTGGTAGGATAAGAATGGCTAAGATATGATAAAATAGGATAAGGTAGTATAGGAACGGCTAAGATATGAGGGAATAAGCTGGTTTGGAACGGCTAATATAAGACAGAATAAGATAAGGTAGGATAGGAATGGCTAAGGTATGATAGAATAGGATGTGGTAGCATATGAACGGCTAAGATATTACAGGATAGGACAAGGTAGGATAGGAATGGATAAACATAAGGTAGAATAGGAGAAGGTAGCATAGGGATGGCTAAGGTAAGATAGAACAGGATAAGGTAGCATAGGAACGGCTAAGATATGATAGAATAAGCTGGTTAGGAAAGAGTAATATAAGATAGAATAGGATAAGGTACGATAGGAACATCTGAGGTATGATAGAAACGTATAAGACAGGCATGGCTAAGATATCATTAGGTAGGATAGCAATGGGTAAGCTAAGATAGAATAGGATGTGGTAGGATGAAAATGGCAAAGATATGATAGGATAAGGTAGTATAGGAACGGCTAATATAAGATAGAATAAGACAAGGTAGGATAAAAATGGCTAAGGTATAATAGAATAGGCCAAGATAGGATAGGAATGGCTAAGGTAAGATTAGAATGGGTAAGATAGGATGGAATAGAATAAGGTAGCTTAGGAACGGCTAAGATATGATAGAATATGCTGGTTAGGAAAGAGTAATTTAAGATAGAATAGTATAAGGTAGGATTGGAATGACTAGGGCAAGATAGAATAGGATGTGGTAGGATAAGAATGTGTAAGATAGGATTAGGTAGGTTAGGAACGGCTAAGGTATGATATAATCGGATAAGATAGGAACAGCTAAGATAGCATTTGGTAGGATAGCAACGGGTAAGGTAAGATAGAGCAGGATGTGGTAGGATAAGAATGGCTAAGATATGATAAAATAGGATAAGGTAGTATAGGAACGGCTAAGATATGAGGGAATAAGCTGGTTTGGAACAGCTAATATAAGACAGAATAAGATAAGGTAGGATAGGAATGGCTAAGGTATGATAGAATAGGATGTGGTAGGATGAAAATGGGAAAGATATGATAGGATAAGGTGGTATAGGAACGGCTAATATAAGATAGAATAAGGTAAGGTAGGATAAAAATGGCTAAGGTATGATAGAATAGGCCAAGATAGGTTAGGAATGGCTAAGGTAAGATAGAATAGGATAAGGTAGGATAGGAATGGCTAAAGGTAAGATAGAATAGGATAAGGTAGCATAGGAACGGCTATGATATGATAGAATAAGCTGGTTAGGAAAGAGTAATATGAGATAGAATAGTATAAGTTAGGATTGGAATGACTAGGGCAAGATAGAATAGCATGTGGTAGGATCAGAATGGGTAAGGTAGGATGGAATAGAATACGGTAGCATATGAACGGTTAAGATATGATAGAATAGAATAAGGTAGGATAGCAATGGCTAAAGGTAAGATAGAATAGGATAAGGTAGCATAGGAACGGCTAAGATATGATAGAATAAGCTGGTTAGGAAAGAGTAATATGAGATAGAATAGTATAAGTTAGGATTGGAATGACTAGGGCAAGATAGAATAGGATGTGGTAGGATAAGAATGTATAAGATAGGATAAGGTAGGTTAGGAACGGCTAAGGTATAATATAATCGGATAAGATAGGAACTGCTAAGATAGCATTAGGTAAGATAGCAACGGGTAAGGTAAGATAGAGTAGGATGTGGTAGGATAAGAATGGCTAATATATGATAAAATAGGATAAGGTAGTATAGGAACGGCTAATATATGAGGGAATTAGCTGGTTTGGAACAGCTAATATAAGACAGAATAAGATAAGGTAGGATAGGAATGGCTAAGGTACGATAGAATAGGATAAGGTAGGATAGGAAAGGTTAAGGTAAGATAGGATAGGATGTGGTAGTATAAGAATGTGTAGGATAGGATAAGATTGGATAGGAACGGCTAAGATATAATAGAATAGGATAAGGTAGGATAGGAAAGGTTAAGGTAAGATAGAATAGGATGTGGTAGGATTAGAATGGGTAAGATAGGATGGAATAGAATAAGGTAGCTTAGGAACGGCTAAGATATGATAGAATATGCTGGTTAGGAAAGAGTAATTTAAGATAGAATAGTATAAGGTAGGATTGGAATGACTAGGGCAAGATAGAATAGGATGTGGTAGGATAAGAATGTGTAAGATAGGATTAGGTAGGTTAGGAACGGCTAAGGTATGATATAATCGGATAAGATAGGAACAGCTAAGATAGCATTTGGTAGGATAGCAACGGGTAAGGTAAGATAGAGCAGGATGTGGTAGGATAAGAATGGCTAAGATATGATAAAATAGGATAAGGTAGTATAGGAACGGCTAAGATATGAGGGAATAAGCTGGTTTGGAACAGCTAATATAAGACAGAATAAGATAAGGTAGGATAGGAATGGCTAAGGTATGATAGAATAGGATGTGGTAGGATGAAAATGGCAAAGATATGATAGGATAAGGTAGTATAGGAACGGCTAATATAAGATAGAGTAAGATAAGGTAGGATAAAAATGGCTAAGGTATAATAGAATAGGCCAAGATAGGATAGGAATGGCTAAGGTAAGATAGAATAGTTTAAGGTAGGATAGGAATGGTTAAGGTAAGATAGGATAGGATGTTGTAGGATAAGAATGTGTAGGATAGGAAAAGATAGGATAGGAACGGCTGAGATATAATAGAATAGGATAAGGTAGGATAGGAATGCCAATTGTAAGATAGAATAGGATGTGGTAGGATTAGAATGGGTAAGATAGGATGGAATAGAATAAGGTAGCTTAGGAACGGTTAAGATATGATAGAATATGCTGGTCAGGAAAGAGTAATTTAAGATAGAATAGTATAAGGTAGGATTGGAATGACTAGGGCAAGATAGAATAGGATGTGGTAGGATAAGAATGTGTAAGATAGGATAAGGTAGGTTAGGAACGGCTGAGGTATGATATAGTCGGATAAGATAGGAATGGCTAAGATAGCATTTGGTAGGATAGCAACGGGTAAGGTAAGATAGAGCAGGATGTGGTAGGATAAGAATGGCTAAGATATGATAAAATAGGATAAGGTAGTATAGGAACGGCTAAGATATGAGGGAACAAGCTGGTTTGGAACAGCTAATATAAGACAGAATAAGATAAGGTAGGATAGGAATGGCTAAGGTATGATAGAATAGGATGTGGTAGCATATGAACGGCTATGATATTATAGGATAGGATATGGTAGGATAGGAATGGATAAAGGTAAGATAGAATAGGAGAAGGTAGCATAGGAATGCTAAGGTAAGATAGAATAGGATAAGGTAGCATAGGAACGGCTAAGGTATGACAGAATAAGCTGGTTAGGAAAGAGTAATATAAGATAGAATAGGATAAGGTACGATAGGAACAGCTGAGGTATGATAGAATCGTATAAGATAGGAACGGCTAAGATAGCATTAGGTAGGATAGCAACGGGTAAGCTAAGATAGAATAGGATGTGGTAGGATGAAAATGGCAAAGATATGATAGGATAAGGTAGTATAGGAACGGCTAATATAAGATAGAATAAGATAAGGTAGGATAAAAATGGCTAAGCTATGATAGAATAGGCCAAGATAGGATAGGAATGGCTAAGGTAAGATAGAATAGGATAAGGTAGGATAGGAAAGGTTAAGGTAAGATAGGATAGGATGTGGTAGTATAAGAATGTGTAGGATAGGATAAGATTGGATAGGAACGGCTAAGATATAATAGAATAGGATAAGGTAGGATAGGAAAGGTTAAGGTAAGATAGGATAGGATGTGGTAGGATAAGAATGTGTAGGATAGGATAAGATAGGATAGGAACGGCTAAGATATAATAGAATAGGATAAGGTAGGATAGGAATGCCAATTGTAAGATAGAATAGCATGTGGTAGGATTAGAATGGGTAAGGTAGGATGGAATAGAATAAGGTAGCATATGAACGGCTAAGATATGATAGAATAGAATAAGGTAGGATAGCAATGGCTAAAGGTAAGATAGAATAGGATAAGGTAGCATAGGAACGGCTAAGATATGATAGAATAAGCTGGTTAGGAAAGAGTAATATGAGATAGAATAGTATAAGTTAGGATTGGAATGACTAGGGCAAGATAGAATAGGATGTGGTAGGATAAGAATGTATAAGATAGGATAAGGTAGGTTAGGAACGGCTAAGGTTTGATATAATCGGATAAGATAGGAACGGCTAAGATAGCATTAGGTAGGATTGCAACGGGTAAGGTAAGATAGAGTAGGATGTGGTAGGATAAGAATGGCTAAGATATGATAAAATAGGATAAGGTAGTATAGGAACGGCTAAGATATGAGGGAATAAGCTGGCTTGGAATGTCTAATATAAGACAGAATAAGATAAGGTAGGATAGGAATGGCTAAGGTATGATAGAATAGGATGTGGTAGCA